>NC_089315.1:30688757-31024071 GCF_036669915.1 Pocillopora verrucosa | reverse complement strand
ACTGATAGCAGGCGGTCGATCAACTTCAATAAACATCTTTGTTTAGTAGTATCTACTTGGTATTTCTCGCAGTTTAATTATGCAAATTATATGAAAATCATTTAGCTTGTATCTCTGGGAAAGCCAGGATTTGTGGCACTTGGCAGTGCGATGTTGTCGTCGATCGGTCAAATTTCCCGCTGGTTCCGATGTTTTTCCGCTTCTACGAACCCCACAGCTTAAGACATGGATCGCCCTCTCAAACAATACATTGTAGAGAATTGTATAATGCCTGTGTAAATATTCAAAGGTTGCGTGTCTTAGCGTATGTTTTTGGGAGAAGTGAAAATTATCCATCTAGAATCTGTAAGATCCGTTATCAGGGCTTGTCATTAAATTTGCCGGCCGATGACAGTCCAAGTCTTATCATAACACGCGGGTCAAATGGAATTTCTAACTTGTTTCCTGAACAAAAGACCTCCGCGTAAGGGGAGGGAATGCTCTGTTTTATATCTACCGGCGTGACTATGAACAAAACGAGTAAGCGGAGAAAAAGGTACAATTACTCGTACAACGCCTTGGCGAGTCTGTAGCCGTTGTATCTTGTTCGTGATATCTAGTTTCACGTGCGTACGTCAAAGTGTTAAATTGCTGTTTACCCAACGAAACTCACGCATGATAGTCATGCGAACCGTTCTAGCTGCCATGGCTATTTTCAACGATGGTCAGTAAATCTGACATTAAAATTTCTCTCGTTGTCTAGCCGAAATAGCCTGAAGCTGTTGTTCTATAAAAGCGCGAGTACTGAGCTCGCGAAGTTAGAAATAAAAAAACCACACTGACGTTTCAGACAAAGAGTCTTCGCCGTGTCAGTAAAGGGCGATTCTGGCCAATCACTCGCTCCTCGTGACAAATAAATGCAATCAGGCTGAACGTTCCTAAGCCCTGGAGCAATTTTTCAGTCACAACTGTTAAAGAGCCCTTGAACCTCGATTTGACAGCCGGACCATATATAGCAGTGGTTTCCACGGATACCCGACAGTTCCAACAGATTATGTCAAAGTTCAGCTTTTACAGACATGACACAGTTGATGTTTTTACATAGCGAGCTACTGTTTGCCGCTTGTGTGCTCTCCCCTCTGCCGCTACACGTCTACATATGCCACTTAGCTGCGTGAAAAAAAGCATTCGCGCAAAGGATTTCTAGTCGAGTAAGTGAACGCGAGATCTCGCGCTGCTGGGAACTCACTAATTATTTCCGCGTGCAATGATCTCTCGCTACTGAGCGATTAATCACAGGAACACGGGCCGCTCGCGAAACAGCACTAACTGTTGGATTTATAATTATATCCGTAGTCCTAATTTACCGGGTGGTATGGCCGTGGTCCCTGTTTCAACCTGGTGCACGGAGAAGACCGAACCGGTTGAGGAGCCGTCTGAAAAAAATGTGCAGCAAGTAGAGTGCGCAGTTTGTGGCGACAAGTCCTCTGGAAAACATTATGGAGTGTTTACCTGTGAGGGATGTAAGTCGTTTTTCAAGCGCAGCGTTCGCCGTAACCTCAGCTACACTTGTCGAGCATCGCGGAATTGCCCCATTGATCAGCATCATCGAAATCAGTGTCAGTATTGCCGGCTGCGAAAATGCATCAAGGTCGGCATGAGACGCGAGGGTACGGGTGAGAAATTTTCATATGAGTAGCAAATCCGTAAGCGTCACTTTGACTATAGTTGTGAGTACCTGTTGTAAGTGCATGAGTAACATGTTGAATGAACCTTTTCACCTTTTCACGACAGCCGTCCAGCGAGGTCGCATCCCTCCTACACAAGTACCTCAGCCAAGTCCGCAACACTCAGCGTTGAATGGCGCTGATGTTACAAACGGGCACTCGTTCCTTTCTGGATTCATCAGCTTGCTGCTTAGAGCCGAACCATATCCCACGGCGCGATTCCAACAGGGTCTAAACATGCCTTGTGGGATCATGGGCATCGAGAACATCTGCGAATTGGCGGCTCGTTTGCTTTTCAGCGCTGTGGAATGGGCAAGAAATATTCCCTTCTTCCCGGACTTGGCAGTCACCGATCAAGTAGCACTTCTGCGTTTGGTTTGGAGTGAATTGTTTGTACTAAACGCCGCCCAATGTCCGATGCCTCTTCAAGTTGCCCCTCTGTTGGCCACTGCTGGTATCCATTCGAACCACATGTCCCCAGATAGAATGGTGACTTTTATGGATAATGTAAGAATCTTCCAAGAGCAGGTCGAGAAGTACCGTAATCTCCATGTGGATGCAGCAGAATTCGCGTGTCTCAAAGCTATCGTCCTCTTTACATCAGGTGAATGATTTGAAAGGATACAAGTTTTAATTTCAGGCGCAACAATTGTAGCTACAAGTGGTTTTCTAATATATTTTAATATTTCATAACTGCCAGCGAAAATCAGCAGATCTTGATCCATCGACCGCGGCAAATTAATAGTAATGCTGTTTGGAGTGTGTTGCCCGCCTATCTCTCCGCTAAACAACATCAGCTCAAGTTTGCAATGTCACGAAATATAATTGTATTTTCGCAGATGCCTCCGGTCTGACAGATCCGCAGTACATCGAGAGTCTGCAGGAAAAGACACAATGTGCATTGGAAGAGTATACAAGAAATCAGTATCCAAATCAACCCACTCGCTTTGGAAAATTGTTGTTGAGGTTACCATCTTTACGAAGTATCAACCCTTCCATTGTCGAACAGCTTTTCTTTGTGCGTCTCGTGGGTAAAACGCCAATTGAGACTCTGCTTAGAGATATGTTATTGTCCGGAACGCCTACAAGCTGGCCTTATCTTCCTTGTACATAAGAAGCATGACACGGAGACAAATTGGCGTTGCTTGGCCGGTCGCCGCGCCGCACTTGCTGTTCTTCCAAAGAACACTAAACGTTTTCGTCTTGTTCCAAATTTCAATGTTAGGAAATCACGGGCTTTGAGCCTTTAAAACCTTTAGTCATCTTCATAGTTAGCGAATTATAGAGGATATTTGTTGTACTTTGAGAAACGTATAGTATTTTACAAGTATTTGCAGAGGACAGAGAATGGAACGCTCGTTCCAGAGTGAAACTAAAAGGTATGATCTTTGATATAGCTACGGAGAGGTTCGAAGTAAACTATGTTATGTAAATAACTTTGTCAATTGTAGACGCCACGCGAGTCTTCTCACTAAGGCTCGTGGTAAGACAGGTAAAATAGACTTTCTATAGAGGTTCTATAGTTTTGTTTTTCTTTCATCGCCGTTCGACAGCGACGTAGCTTAGCTATCTGTTAATGTATTTCATTCCCTCGAACTGTGAGTTCGTCGTGTGTTTGATTTTGTTATATGAGCCAAGAAATTGGCCATGTTGCTGAGAGCAACATCATTGTACTACTATTTTCTTTACTGTGTGTCCAAAACCTGAATGTCCAAGACATCATCACTGAAATTATACAAAATTAAAGAGAATTTTTAGGAGAAAAAGTGGTGTGGCTTTCCAGAATTATCTTCCAAGGTCCATGCAATGGAAAAATACATCGCCGCAAGCGGTAATGGTAATATCACATGCAGACGTATTTTTCGTTCATAGTAACTAAATATGAAATCTGGGTTATTTGGTTTGGTCGACATAGGTCAAGATATCTCTTGCCTTATAAATAACAGAAACAAGTCAGTCATTTCTGGTCGTATTACCCGCCTTTATCGAAACGGTTAAGCCGAATTTATTGGACTTCTTTTCACGCCGATAAAAATATTCCACGTCGACTGAACGAGCTATTTGGAAGCATAATTAGACATCCCAGAAACTATTTCACGTTGCATTAACATGAGCGCAGGCTCTCGGCTTGTCCAAGGACCTACTCTCATTATTTCGAATTTAACTGGATTAAATAGCCGCTCTGTGCGCGGAGAAAACAACCGATAGGCGTGGAACCTGTCCTATCGTTTTCCAAAACGAAAAGTGCTCAGTGTAAACAAGCTCTTGTTTTCAAAAATATTTAGGCGGTTAAACAATGCTAGCTCCGGTAATAAGTCTGGTTCAAATTTATCGGTAAATTGTGCTGATCTTTTTGTGCGTGTCTGTTGGTCGATTTGTAACTCAGTTTCTGTAACTAGCGAGGCCAATTTTCTGTGCAGGGGCTTATTTTGAGTGTTATGTTTTCATCTTGGTATTTTGTCCGTGTTTCAGCTCCAAGTGACAAATAGACACAAAGCTATTGCCTATGGCTTTCTCTAAAGTTAATATCAGTTGGCGAACTGTCAACCTGAGTAAGAAAAGAATAAGCTTTACATCACCAGAGGTGACTTGTACTATTGGCGAAGGTCGGGAGAGTTTGGTGGCGTAATCTTTTGAGTAGCAGTATTTATATTACGATAGCCCTTGTGCACAAAAGGAAAACGGAAAACTCACCGCAAGAGAGCGACCTACGTAAATAATTGCTTTGACACGGAAATGCCCTACTCACATCTCTTGATATTTATTTTATTGGTGTACAGAAGCTTGGGAAGTTACAACTAGATTATGAGGTCAAAGCATGTAGTTGTATTATCGATATCCTACAGTGTTTTTGTCGATTAAAAATGACCTCTACTTCGAGAAGACGGATTCTTGGACATATTTGTTTTCACATAAGCTAATGCAGAGGTCGGATTTTTCCTTTCTCACAAGAAAATCTTAATCTTCACCGCTTGTCAACCGACTTTGTATCCGCAGATTTTGCGTTCTTGGCTATATTCGCGTCAAGTCCTAAAACTCGGACGTGAGTCGCGTATTTGCACAGAATCATCAACTGTCCGTCGATCGTTAACTTTGAAGACAGAATGCAATTCACTGTTACACATCAAAAGTGACCTTTGAGTTAAAGACTTGTTAAACATCACACCAAGAAACTACAAAATTAACCTCCTGAACCTCGCAAGTTCGCCATTGATGAACTATAATAGACAACTACCCTGGCTGTATAGGGCTCGCTTTTTCGTACTGAAAGAGCCACTGGTTGGTTTGATGTATACGTGGCTAAAGGCGGAATTTTTTTAAAAGCTCCGCTGTTGTGGATTGTATTAATCTTCTCAGACACCAGATAAACACTCTTCCTTTTGTACAGATCTCAGTGATCTCAGTTTTTATTCAAAATAAAGAGCAATGTTTACTCTCTGCCACTTTTGCGTAATAACTTGCCACTCACAGAGTCCAAGCCGCGACTTGAATAAGCTGGGAAAACGACCTAGTAAAACACTATTTGTTTTAAGTTTTATTAAATTTTTTGCACACTTCCTGCTCTTAAATCTCTCTTTTAATATTGTTACAGCCGTTTGGAATCGCCCCAGCTTTGCATGTCGCGTGATGGCGTGATCTTTCTTCTGTTAGTTTAATTTTTTTTGCGGGATTTTGACTTTGTAACAATACACGCTATTTCCAGTAGAGCACACGCTGTAATCACATTACTGCTTCGCAATTATCGACCTATCGACCCCTGGTATATCTTTTCCTTATTGGTTTCTCCCCGTTTGAAGTACCTAGCTTTTATGTGGAAACAGAGATTCTAAAAAAAAGCTGTGCGTGATTCATCGCGTGAAAAAAGGCTTTGGAAAGCCATTTAAAAGTTTGCGTGCTAGACGGATTTTGTCGTGTACTCATAAAATTCAACAATGTCTGCCTCGTATGTATATTAGCTAAAAGCAATTTTGCTCGATTGTTTGAGTGTCTGTTCTTTGAATTTCTCATTGTCGTAGCTTTATGTAATTTTTTTCAGTCTCACTAAAATTTTGTCTCATTTTTGAAGTGGAAGTTTTTTTATTAAAGGAAGGATTGCAATTTTACTGCTTGAATTTCGAATGGATTCATTTTGTGAACTGAAAACTAACTTCCTCGTGGCAATTTCAGCTGATGGCAAAAGGAAATGGATCAATTTCCATTCCAGCTGTATGTCAACAGTCTTCTGCATAAACGCACCACTGAATCTACGTTATTCTCGATCCTACTAAAAATCGCCCCGAGAAATATTCCGTCCGCGTTTTAATATTGGTAAACGAATGGAGGGAAGTAGACAGAGATAACAATAATCCACAACATGTCTTAACCCTGCTCCTTTCGGAGAACCTCGAAACAATTGCCCTCGATGTTTTTATTATAGCAATCTATTGTCGGCATTAACCTTTTTGTGTCAGGTGCTCAGGAAAGCTTCGCTTCGAAGCTGTTGGACATACAACAAGATGCAAAAGAGAAGACAGGCAGCAAGTTTGCGTGTTCTTTTAGTGCTGATTATTGTTGAATTCCAGTCATTATACACAATTTGTAGATGGTAGCGTTGATTACACGGCCAAGGTGCTTTGTATTTTGACGTGCTTGCTTTATGTTATGACTATTCACCTTTAAAAAACTCGACCTTGAAAGCTCTACGCCTGATACTGTCGCCGATTTTCGCCCCCTTAACGAGCTCTGATAGACTTTACAAGGCCTGTTATTTATTTCTCTTTGAGAGCAAGTGGGATTAAAAGGAATTAAAACGTTCGTGTGACTCGATGTTATCCACACGGGCTACTAATTAACATTCTTAACCTCAGGCAAACTCTATTGAGATGGATTCATTATGTCTATGCCAAACAGCCTAGTGAAAATTGTTACACATTATCCGCACGCAAAACTATACATGTTTTCTTTAATGGCTGCATTCAAAATTCATTTTATCTGCTCCTAGATTAAGTTGAAACCACAACAAGTCTTACAGCATTACAATGGCGGTCACTCAGGTTAACCTTTTAGACAAATACTCAAGCCTGTCTGAGATATTTGTTTTCTTCTCATTGACCTAGTTTATCGCTTGCTTTCGTAAACTTTCATCAATGCTTCCTTTGCCACTGATAGAGTTACGACAAGTATTGCGTAATAAGCGGCAGATCTTCAGCCAAACGCGGTACTGTTTCTCTTATAATCTTCTCAGAGCTTCCGTCGCCCACTGATCTATTTATAAATTACTTTAGCTGTATCTTTTGGTTGAGTGGGTCTTTCTCGGAAAATGCACTCGCTCGTGAAATTGAACTTGTGCCCGGCTTTGAGGGCCGTTTTCCGAAGCAAATAAAAATTTAACAGCAAAACTATTTTGGTTCTTTTCTGGAAGGTCGCTTACGTTACTGTTCTGCGTGCTTGAGTTATAGCAATTAAAACCACAGACAGGTAATATTGACATCCATCATATTCGAATAAATAGACTAGGAACTGCAATTTCAAACCGCCGCCAGAGAGGCGTTGTTTTACCAATTTCCCGGTCCGTTAGAAAATTAAAAGAAACATGGGGGTAGATGATCAAGTCCTAATGACAACAAACGGTTCTCTTGACTCACTTTTTTTGTAGCTTTGTTGCCTTCGTGTTCTATATATTTAATAGCTTTCTGTCATTGAATCAGGATATAATTTATTCAAGTCCTCCACTTGTCCGTTCTAAAATAGTTGCGCATTTTAAACGTGACAAAAAGTAGAATATTTATTCAGCTTTCAACATAAACAACAGTAGGGAGGAAAATTCGCTTCACGCAGTGATTTTGAGTTTCACGTTTTTAAGCTCCTGCACTTTAGATTGCGTAAAGAAGTGCAGGTGAACTACAGTTTAAGTATACATTTTCAAAGCATAAACTGACTAAAATACCACACAGTCTACTCTGTTTTTTTACTTTTAAATCAAGGTTTGCCAAAGCAGCCACAGAAATTCACCCCAGTGAACATACTCAAGGACTTGCAATCACTTTTCACATTGACTCGTAAGAATTTCATTGCAATTGAAATAAAATGTTGACCAGTTTTCTCAAGGGCGAAGGGGCGAGAATGGACTCAACTAAAATTTAGAGAGATTTTGTAGAAAATTTAGCATTTTCCATTGGATAGGATCAGAACTGATTTTAATCAAAACAGCTGTTTCGAAATATATGAAAATGACTGAGAGCATTAGAGGGTGTTCTGTAGTTTACAGTGGTAAATACAGTTTTAATCATTAAGTAGCATTCTAACTGATTATAACCTCGCAAGGACGTGTGAGATAGCTGAAAATTCTACAAAGTTTTTCGAGCTAATAACACCTTGCTTCCGAATCTCTTCTTTCCAGACTTCTGATTGTTATTTGACAGTTCAGTGGCCCCAGTGCGTCACCTGCAAAAACGAAACATACAAACGTCAATTTTTCTCAGTCTGAAGTTGTCTCAGTTCTCCACTGTGACTTAGAGAGACTATGTAAAGCCAGAAAAGTTTGTAAGCAGGATATCACGTCTTCGTATTTTACTAGGCTAGCATGGGTCAACATGACTGAAGTTGAAAAAGTCTGGCTCATATTAGTTAATTTGGACGTCTTGTAAATCGGTTTTGAAGGTAATTTTTTTGTTCCTGATCTATCGCGAGGCTGATACAGTAAAGCTGAAGGTAAAATCAGTGGAACGACAGACTAGAACATCGTGTGTTTAAAAACAGACAATGATTCCTGAGGCAATATTCGCATGAGACCTATCTGAGACATTTTTGCACGTGTCATACTCTTTTGTACTGAATGCTGGAGTTTTTAGCGGATTCAAGGCTTTCAGGACAAATAGATTTCGACCACTGCCGTTTATTTCCAATGACAACACCATTTAGAATGGTGGTGTAAACTGTAATATTTACGACGCAGACGAGCGGACAACCCGAATCGTTCTGATCAAACTGCAGCTGAAAGGCCCTAGTAGCAAAATAATGCAGTGAATTTGTAGTTGCGGTTACCTCCTTTGTTCAAACTCTCTTGGGCGCGTTGTAATTAATTTCCGCTGAAAACATGTCTTTGAAATAACGACAAAACAAAAAGAAACACGCGATGACAAATTGTTCATTCTCAACGCCCTCCTCCAATTCAGCGAGAAATCCCGGGCATTAGTGTGATTAAAAATGGACCTAATAAGTCATCGAGCACCGTAAGTCTCTAAATTTCAAGTTTAAACTCTTGAAAATAAGAGAAAATACAGCACAATGAATCTGTACTGATCAACTGTGTCTATTTTTTGCTAAAACGCTACAAAATCGCTCTAAGAAATTTAGACAGCTCCGGACTGGTGCTATCCAAATCTCAGTTTTATGTACCCTGACAAAATAATTTTTGAATTAAACTTGGAGGATCGAACGGTCTCATGCCAATAGATGTCTAGAAGTTTTTCTCCAGCTCCTATAATTCTTAACCTTGAAAGTTCAAAAACTTTGAACCTGGAACAGCAAAACGAACAACTCATCAAAGAAAACCACTATTTATATTGCAATTCACATCACAAGGAGACTGGTGATGCATTAATGACGATTCTTATGCCCCTCAGTGGACCAAGCTGTATGTAAAAGTCGGCTTCCGCCTTACTGTAAAACCCATTAAACAACGACATGAAGAACTATATGAAAGCCTCCAAATTACAGCATGTATTTTTCAGCCAAGAATGATTCAACCTCATTTACTGAGATATTCAACTACATTAACTTTATTGTCATTGGAATTAAAGAGCTTTTTGTCTTGAAAGGATTTTTTCTGGGTTACTGTCTGAAATATGTGCTAATGACCCACCTTGGATATCAGTATCTTGGCAGTATTTCTGGGATTGGAGTCGAGCAGGGATTTCTTGACCGTCTGGAGATGTGCTGGATTGAATGTTAGATTTTGCAATAGTCTATGTTTAGCAACAGATTTATATAGATTTTTGAAAATTCTTTAAGAATTAGGGCTTATATCTCTTCAATCAGTTTGAGAAGGCTCTCTATTATCAACAGAGGGTTAAAATGGTACAGTTTATTACAATACAGTCAAGCTAAAAAAAAAAAGGAAAAAATTTGCAATTCAATCACATCTCAGAAAAAGTGTCAGTTTCGTAGTATTAATTTCACCAGAGCTATCACTTGCAGCTAGGACTTATCGCGATGTCGTGAAAAGGTCAAGAGTATTTTACTCAGTGGAACCAACAAGCACGAAAATCTTGCAATCCTTGTTTTTAACCCTTAGCCTCTAAATTTTGGCCCAAAGATTCAAGGTCTGTCAATTCAAGTTAATCAGTAGTTCTTGGTGGCATTTGTAGAAAACCACCCCGAAAATTCCTTGTCAATGTCCCCAAGGGTGTTGAATAAATAAGATCATATCTCATATCTGTCAACAAAGCAAGTGATTAAATTAAATCAAAAAACATTGCTGAAATTTTTCTTGTAATGCTGAAGTCGTAACTTTTGCCTATTGCCTCCCACATACAGCTAAAGTACAGCTAAATTGAGATTCCAAAATTTGCTTGAAAGTTCTGGAGCTCGCGGGTGTTAATTCATCACGGAGTTACATCTGAAGCGCATGCTACTTTTTATACAACATTGGGGAAAACAAAAAAAATACAGAGTTGATGAATGTTATGCCCGCATTTGTTCATTGCTAAAAACCCAAGGTCACCGACTACAGTCGCACAATCATATGACAAAAGCATGAGAATTTCATTATATCCTCCAACACAATTTGGGAATCTGCATTCTTTTATATAGGAAATTAATGTCTTACGGTAAGCAGGAAATATTACCTTAGGGTTTATCTTCTTAGATGTCTTAGTAGGTAGGTTTATCGGTCATTTGAATCCTTAAGCATACAAATGTAAAACCATTTGTTTAACTAGAGTCAATTGACTGCTCAAGCAAGTTCGATCCTTCATTTTTTCTTTCATTTATCCATTCATCCATTTTTTCAGTTGGCCAGTAGGTCGGCAAACCAGTACGTGGTCGGTTCTTGGTCAGCCAGCTGTCAGTCACTCTATCAATCAGCCACTCAGTCAGTCTGTCAGTCAGTCTGTCAGTCAGTCAGTCAGTCAGTCAGTCAGTCAGACAATCCTCCAGTCGATCAGTTAGTCAGCCAATCCGTCAATGAGTGAGTGAGTGAGTTTGCTGGTGAGTAAGCGAGTCAGTGGGTAGGTGAGTGAGCGACTAAGTCATTCAGTCCGTAAGTCAGTCAGCCAATCACTAATAATAAGTCAGCCAGTCAGTCAGTCGGTCAGCCAATCAGTCAGTCAGCCATTCAGTCAGTCAGTGAGTCAGTCAGTAAGTCAGTTAGTCAGTTAGTAAGTCATTCAGTTAGTCACTCAGACAATTACTCAGTCATTAAGACAGTCAGCAAGTAAGTCATTTAGTTAGTCAGTAAGACGATAGTTCAGTCAGTCAATCCGTCAAACATTAACTCAGTGGACCAGTCAGTCCAGTCAGCCACTTAATCAGTCAGTCAGACAATCAGTCACTCAATCAGTCAGTCAACCAGTCAGACAGTCAGTCGCTGTGTGCGAAGACTCCCTGGAAAAAGCATCCAGTCAAAGCTATGTCAGACCTTATCAGGATCGGAATTAATCTTGATAAATTGACCAAGGAGGCAGATAGAAAATTCAGTAGCAAGAAAAAAGTCACACTCATGGAAATCTAATATAACAAGAGGGTAAACATTTACTCGATGCATCCAATATATTAAGTTTCATCAGTCCGACCCCCATCTCGTTAGTACTCATACCTCCAACCGAGTGGCAGACGTGCGAATTAGTTTCGCACCCTGATAAGCAACCTTGTTACGTCATCATCGAGCTCCTTGTGACCTTGATTCCTTAGCGATCCTGAAACCTTCGCTAATATCAGCTTTTATTTGGAATAAAGATTATAGGCGCCACATGGTCCAATATTATTTGTATAGCAACTTGTAAGGTCAGCTTGTGTCGCACTCATAAACCTCTATTTAGTTTTCAAGTCTCTTTTGCGTGCTGAAGCTTAAAAGAGAACGGGTGGAAAAGATAATCCTTCGCTTTGCGGTTTTACCTTTCAGTGAAGTACACAGTTTAGCGGTTTACTATCATTTGTTGTCTTCACTTGGTGCTGGATACTTTAAACGATTCTGTGAATCTAAGGCTGAAAAGGATGTACACTTTCGCCTTTTACGAACACTTTTTATAACTGCAATTGGAGACCATGAAAGATCAACAATGAGGTAGATGATAAATGGATTTGCAGCTCATTCTGCTTTAAATGGATGATAATACGCATTCCTTTGCAGTTGGTAGCGATTAACAATAACCGGAAAGTTTAATTAAAAGCTAGTTGACTTCTTAAGCCTCTCAATGTTGAAAAACGCCCGGCCTTGAATGATGTATCGATCACTTGAGCCGCAGTGGGTTAAGCCGTCACGGAATTAAGATATATGCTCAAATGTATGGCATTTTTGTTCCTAATATGGGCTGCGTATTTTTTTTCCACTCGTTTCTCTATAAGGGCTATCGTAAACATGGTATCAAATGATATTTTACAGTACTGCCCCACACACCAGACGTTCGTTGCTAAAACAAAAACTTTAATGAAATTTGTCTATAATTTGTCTCACTCTTTCATAATCGGAGATTAATTGAAAATTTCGGGAATCTTCGCAGAGAGATAATTAAGAATGGACGAAGCGTTTTCAATAGGAATGTTTCTTTTTAGTCGTAAATTGAGAAATATTAAATATATCTAATGCCCGACAATATAAAACGAACCAACATCACTGAAAACATTTGGGACAAAAATAGCAAATTACCGTTCATTTATAGTAACACGAAGGGTCATTGAGATTGATTTCTGAAGACAAGAATATGACACAGTGATAAATCATTATTTTTGTGTTAGGACAAGGGAACCAGTCGAGCGAAGCCTCGAGCATTCAGTCTAAGTTTAACAAAGGCCTCTGTGTTACCAATGGCTGACCAGTGCACCTCAGAGAGTACCGTTTGCAAGCTCTACAAGATTAACGTTTCATAACAACAAAGAGACAGCGAATATATTGAAATAAGTATGTGGAGTGAAAAGTCAATTGCACGCAGCTCATAAATTGAAAATAATTATTTGGATATGGATTATAAACAAAAGTTGCGTCGGACATGTAACAACAGACGGTCGGGTCATTAATATAGTTCTGCTCTTCAAAATCTCTCAAATACTGTCCACATAGACGTGGTATTTCTTATCACTGGATATAGTAATTAACTGCTGGAACCACCTAGAGCTGGGCAAAGAACGAAAAATCTGTCGAATTTTGAAAATAAAATATTATCATTTCTGAATGCTGTATAACTTTGTTTGAAAGGTCACGCTCTATATGAGCATAATATAGTTTTTCTTTTTTATTTCATGTGTGTTTGCAAAAAGCGAGCTAACTCGATAATGATCACAAGAAATAAAAGTTTCCGTATTAGAGGAGTTTTAAATTAGGCCATAATAAGCGTAAGCCCTTAAGATTAACACTGAACTCTGGCCGACTCCTTAAAGAGATAAAGCACTTCATTAATTCAAGGCTTGTCCATGCGCTAGACTTTATTTCCCACCAAAGCCAAGGGTACTATTTGTATGGCATTTACCACACACGGTAGTATGTATCTCAGTGAAAAAGCTTCCCTTCCTTATGGAAAAGATCGAGCACAGGGCTTTGGATCTTTAAAACTCAGTGAAAGATGAAACAGCCATGCATAACTGTCAACAGTGCTTCATGAAAATTCTGCTCACCAGTT
Organism: Pocillopora verrucosa; assembly: GCF_036669915.1. Taxonomy (NCBI): domain Eukaryota; kingdom Metazoa; phylum Cnidaria; class Anthozoa; order Scleractinia; family Pocilloporidae; genus Pocillopora; species Pocillopora verrucosa. The sequence continues at coordinate 31,010,552 of NC_089315.1, read as the reverse complement.
GAAATGTTCTGCCTGCAGCGGTTCACATGCATACTACTTTGCTTAACATTGTCATTCCCCAAATAATTCTGTTTCTTAAAAATTAACTTTTTTTCGCGTGCTCTTAGCCCATTTACTTTGAGACACTATAACAACATCACCATAGAGTTATAGCATACCGGGTTAGCATGTAATACTCTTTCAAGTTCAGTCTCAATATCTCTCGACTGCAAAGCTCTACTTCACTCACTTATGCTTTTTATAAAACATACTTTTAGCTCCGATGTTTACTCATAGAAAATCCAAGATTTGAAAAGAAGTTATTTACTGTCAACGAAGCTATTTACTGTCATTTCGTCCGCCATTTTTCTACCGAGAGCATCTTAAAAAAACAATTTCATAATGTTGCTTTATGTCAGATTTTTATTTTAGATGAAAGTATCCATTAAAGAGTTGTTTGAGTTATCAAACTTGGTAATATGACCGTAACTTCTGTGGATGCTATTTAGTTTTAATTTAATTTATCAATGTTCAGGCTTGAAAAGAAAGCCTCCCTAAAAAAATATCTCAAGACAGTATTTACTGAAAACATCATCAGGGCAAATCGCAAGAGTCTGTGCTCTGTGGCTTGATTTGCCAGGCTATAACTTTTGTACCTTTAAAGATTATCTGCATCTAACTTGCTGCCTTGAATGACTATACAAAATTTGATCATTAGAATAAACAAGTATTGAACATGACTAGCTCAGGTGAAGCTTACAACTTTGATGACACTAACATGTAGTCTCTTGATTCGAGTATCCTTCTGTTCTCTGAAGAAATATGTTGCCTTTTTATATGATATATCAAGCAATTAAACTGAGAGCTCTTTACTAAGTTTTTAAAATCCTGGAAAATAATACAACTGAAACTTTAAATTGTGAAATTTTACATGGCAAAGGCTTGCGCTTTGGCATCGTCACAAGTCTTTCAGCAAGACTGAGATCATGCTTTATAAACTTCCTGTCCTGTGTCAAAGGTTTTCGAATCGTAAGGTTCGCTGATTCGAAAGAAAAACATTCGATTAATTTGTTATCATCTTGTTTAAATTGAATAAAACTAAAACAAATTTTTTGAGGGGTCAATGGGTTGTTTATTGGAAGGGGTTGTCGTGACTTTGTGTGCAATCTACATGAGATAGAGAATCAGAGTCGATCCACGTGTTTGCTTTCGTTGCTTCAGGTGAAGGACAAATGGAAAGCCCTACTCTTTGAAATCATTCCTTGCTTTAAATTCTTTTAAAGTAAACATCGAATCTCTTTTTTATAATCTTAAACCCCGTCAAAGACAGCAAACTAAAGGCAGGAATAAACTACATCAACATTGTTTTTCATTTCGAGCAATGAGGTAGAAGTATTAGGGTTCACAAAACATTCTTCTTCGGCTCACTAATCAGTGAATTTCTTGCCATTGTTATTTCTACTACTTAATATTTTTCCAATAGCTTACTTTGATCACTTCTCTTATTGCTGAGGGGAAAATACTGGAAACTGCAGTATATGTAGTAGAACATGACATCACTGCATGTTCGATAAGGCGCCGAAGACCTACAGTGTGAACAATTTTTATTTATTAAAATCGCAAGTATAGGAAAGTCATATGGATTCATTTCCTTACTCTTAATTTCAGCACTAACAGTAACAACTTCAGAGGCAAATGAGAAGTTTGACTGAATCGCTATTTTAAACTGAGTAGGTTCTAGTTCAGTTGGATAACAACGAATTGCGTAACAGAATTATTTAGTCAAACAGCAATTTATATGGCCAATGAGACTTTAGAAAAGAGCGATAAAAACGCATCGAGTCGAGCGAGTGTTGTGATATGAGAGCATGAGCACCTGCAGAAAAATATCAGAACGAAAATTTTTTACAAAAGTACTTCGAAGCAAGAGCATCGAGAGGCTGACCAATTAATTTAGTCAAATTACGTCAAAACATTTTGCTTTAGGGAACTTTCTACCGCTTTGATCTTTCAGTTATGCTAAAAATTCTGCCATTCTACAAAGCAGTCTCTCTAAATTTAAAGCTAATACACGTCAATCGGTACTTGAAGTCTTTTTGCTCGATAGATCAGTGAATATTTTTAATGTCCTCAACGTTTGATCCTGCGGGAGATACAAGATTGAATTACCTTTCCATGCTAAGAGACCCTTCACAAGAAATATCGTCGGGTGAGGGATCATTTTCCTTCCACGAAACTAGACACCTGGCCACTTGTTAATCCAGTCGCTGTTCTATTTAATGCGGTTTTACCTGTTTTCAATTTTTCAGTGAGTTATCATGTACTCGAAGCAATGAACAATTGCGGTTTCGTTCCCGCGCGCCGCGCCACGCATGTCTAAGTTGAAATTGCTAATGCTTCGATTTATGTGAAGTTTAATCCAATTTGCTTTAGTCGTTGTACGATTCAGCTAAACTTTGATGAGACAGAAACATTTCTCAGACTATGACTCTAATCGGCGTTGGATATTTGTTAGGGAGTTACGTCGAAACAAGTGCTATTATCTCATGAAAATTTAACAAAGACAATAAGAGATTCAAACCTTTCTGATCTCAGTGGACCGACAACCTTGACTCTTCTGTTGCACGTGTTTGTCGCATATGTCAAACGATTTGGATTGTTAGGAAGTTTTACATCGGATAAAAGATATGGTTTCGTTAATTTGCTCCACTGTTCATGGTTGTCAATGAAATTTGCTTAAAATTTAAGGTCGATTTTCCTTTCAGATGAAAAAGTTCAAGGGTCTTAGACACTCGTCTGGGTCAAAAACAAACTGTTGGGTTGTTTGAGTATTTTATTACAGATGAGATTTATTCCTGGTATCCTTTCTGAACAAACGCTTAAAATAATTTCACGTGTAATAGACAAAAGCTCGGAAAGACCATTGTTTGATTTTTCTGTTACGTAAGTTAAGAATGGGCAGATCTGCGATAAGGTGGCCATTAAGAAATCCCATGATACCACACGGGGTCAAATTTCGTCTGCTAACGTGGAGGATGAATCATACTAAAGTTGAATAACTCATTGGATAATGTCTCGATAGTGCCTTTGCTGTTTTTCGTGTGGAGATGTGGTTGATTTAAGTCAGATTTTGAAGACTTTCATTAATGGATAATACAAGAATACCATTACATGATGTAATACACCTGGTAAAACCTCTCAAAATCAGCTCGGTCTGAATTTAACCTAAAAGCAAGACGCCATATTTATCATTGAAGAAATACTCTTTATTTATGGTTTCTAGAAAATTTCAATGCATTGATGGCAACAGTCATCTTTATTTTTTTAATCTGGCAAAATCTCAAGAGTTGGAAAGGCTTTGTGATTCATTTCGTTGGATGATCCCTAAAAAATATTTGAGATAAGTTTCTTTGAGGAGAATGCCAAGAGAGACAGTTTTGAAACGTTTATTTTTCATTAGGGAATTGTTAAAATGAAGTCATATTTCATAACCACGAATCTTAAACTCGTCAAATGATCGTGGTATGTAGTTCGTGTAACTAAACGTAAATACGGGAACCTTCTCGATCCTCTAGTACTTGAGATTTTTTCCGGGATAATGGCTGTTGGCCAAAATATACAGTAATAAGAGTTAAAAGGGTTTATGAGAAAAAAAATCCTGTAAATATGACAACCTTTTTGTTTATGTAAGAAACAAATTTTTTTGAGGCGGAATTATGCAATAGTCTGTGTTTCCATAATCTTGTTATCAATTAGAAAGAACCATTGTTTTAAATCTAAACCTACAGACGCGTCGGCTGTTAGCCTTTGCCTCCAAACCCTTGAGGGTCTTACAATTTTGGGAATGGGAGACGTGGAGGGGAGGGGGGGGGATTTGGCTCAAAGATTAGCGGATTTCTTCTATTTGTGATTATGTAAGGTTGTCTTAAATGTCTTATGAGTACAAATTTCCATATCCCCCCCCCCCGCCCCTTCGACGCCCTTGCCTGTGTTACACTTTTCAGTACGGAAACTTGAGTGGAGAGCGCCTGTCCCTGGGAAAATGTCCCATGAAGGGTTAAGATAAATAAAAACATGATTAAATTAACCTGTCGGGTAATTGTCTGAAGTGGTGCAATGGAATACCCACAGATAACAAGGATCCACTTATCAAGAATTCTACAGTTTGTTAATTAAAGTGAACAACCAAAGAATTGTTCGGTGACAACGCTTCAAGAAGGCTGATACACTTTTCTTTTATGAAATGCCTTGCTCTGAAAGAAGTCCGCGAGCAATTTGTATCCACATCGGTTTTACCAGATGCTAAGCCACCCGAACTTACTGATTAGTCACGGATTGATAAAGTCATATCTAATGGTGCACCTCAGCGGGCTCTTGTCTCAATGTACATCAAAGACTATTATTTCCTACGTTGACATTTCGGCTGAACAGATGGCTTTAATTGAATTAATCTATCTTGTACGGAGAAGTCAGCCTCAGAAACGTCACAAAGGGAAAAAAGGCGGTTGAGCTGCTTTTCAATCTCTAGTTCTTAGTCTCCCTCTTGCACGTCTTAGGCAAAGCACGCAATGATACCTGGGGTATCAGAGAAATATGGCCGAAGGAACTATTACAGGTTCGAGCGCAGCTGCTAAGCCGCCGGGTATGAGGGCTGTTATGATCGGTTCTACTGGAGCCATCGGAGAACATTTGCTGGGAGAACTTTTGAGCTCTAAGGTTCGCTTCTGCGAGAATAATCCCTTTCAAACGATATTATACCGTGATATTTTTAGAATTTACTTCACAACGATTTGATCATGGCGTGACCCATTTATGTAATAAATGAACAATAATTTATTTTTAGTAACCTTACACTGTGTATGTTCATAAGTTTAAAAATACCGTTATTGCTATTTGTTTTAACATTTTTCTTTTGCTATAATGCAATCTTTGAGCTCTCAGTGCAAGAAAATTTTTATTTTATTTTTATTTTCGAATATTTAGAAGTCTAATCGTTGGTAATCCCAATCTTTGAATAAGTCGATTTAATTTCAGAATGTATTTTGAATGCTTTAAAATCACGGAAGAAAAATGATAGGCTGAACATTTATTGTCATTTCTTTGTTTGCCTTTTTTGTTGTTGAATGCAGTTGTGCAACAGGCAAAGTAATTTTAAAATATTATTGATTAAAGATATTTATTTAATTTGTAAACTCGGCAGGCTATCATTGAAAAGTTTATTTCAAATAACTATGGGAGAGTTTGATTTGATTTTATAACCTTTTAAAAGAGTTGGCAGCAACATGTACATGTACTGATAATCATGTGATAAATTAAAAACCATGTATATTGTGTATTTTAAAAATTGCTTGATTATAAACAATTTCAGAATATATCCAAAGTTGTTTCTTTGGGCCGGAGAAATGCCACAGTCTCTGCAGAATATTCTGTGGATCAAAAAGCTGAAGAGGAATCTGGAAGACTGGAGCAACATGTCATAGGTAAAATATATTCTAAAATCACATATTTTAATATTTTTCATGTTAGAAATTCAAGCACTGTTGTGATTGAATGGTTCTCAAAGTTGTTATTTTTTAAATCGCATGCCAACCTGAAACAAATTGTCTCTCTGTAACTTCAGACTTTGAGAAATTAAGCACTGAAACAGTTGGTGAACATTTTAAGGACAAAGATGTCTTCTTTTGTACTCTGGGCACAACTCGACGAGCTGCAGGATCTGCTGTAAGTATTCTGGGTTATGGTCTCATATCTAGTGGATGAAATATACTGGTACCTCTTTCTAACTAAGTTCAAGTTTGTATTGTAAGTTACAGACCAAGTTTTTTCTGCTCTGATTTTATGGCCCATCCATGGAGGGCACAGACCTTTAATTCCTTGCATAAAAAACAACGTAGCATAATTTGTGGTATTGATCAAGAAAATGAGGTTAGTACGATATTTATTATATCTCTGGGGCCATTCTGGGGAATTTAGGGACCATAAAGTGAATTGGCTGTGACCAATTACTATCCATGTACAAACTCTGAGATATAATAAGAGCATTTGACAAGGTGAAAAATCAATATGAGCCTGTCATCGAATAGAGAGAAATTTCAGAAAAATTTTCAAACTATGACCAACCTGTAGGTTGGAGAGATTAATCTGTGTCACATGCAGAAAAAGTCCTATTCTACAGATTATGTTAGTTGGAAGTTCCCAATCATTCCTCCGGTCAATTATCTTAATGAAGTAACTTAAATTATTTAACTTATAGAAAGGTTTCTTTTTCTTTATTTATACTTATAGGCTGCCTTTAAACATGTGGACTTTGACTATGTGGTTAACTGTGCAAAAATTGCTAAAGAGGCAGATGTCCCTCAGGTGTCCTTAGTATCTTCTCAAGGTGCATCAGCCTCAAGTTCTTTCCTCTACCTGAAAACAAAAGGCCAGGTATGTTTTTGATAACTGTTGTCTTCTCCTGAGATATTCACTTCTTCACCTCACTCTGTCATGCATACAAAAATAAATCAGAAGAGAACCTGAATTGACACCACCCAAGCACTACAAACTTCCTTTGTTAATCTGTGCAATAACAGTAACATTTGGGCCAGAGTGATCACTATTTTTTGAAACTGTTTTCAGGTGGAGAATGCATTGAAGGACATGCAATTTCCAAACACAAGCATTTTTAGACCTGGCTTTCTTGACCGAGGGAGCAAACAGAGATTTGTAGAGAAGATGGCAAGTAAGTGAGCAGGTTATATTCAACTTGGGTTACTTTCATCTGCACTACCCCTTAACCATGGAGAATGGAGGAAATGATCACCAACTAAAGAAGCTCTTGATTGTTGGTCAAATTCTCCTTGTAAGCACTGTAAGAAATGTGTGGAAAACAGTATGAAGAATATGCATTCTGATGTTAGGGTGTAAAGAGTTAAATGAGTGCTGCTTCACTGTGAGCAATACCTGATGAAACTGTGTGGGTAACCTGACAGGCAATACACTGAGGCATTCCATGTAAGGAGTAGCAATACTCTTCATCATCATCGTCATTTTTGTGTCCATTCCTAATGGGGAGAATGGGGCCACAGGACTACTCTTAGTCACCTCAATCCACAAAGGCTAGATGCCCTGCAGCTCCATAGGTCTCTTGGCTTATCAGCCTACTAAGGCCTTGTTCTCGCGTTTTTTGTCCTTTGTACTCTTTGTCCTTTGTACTCCTAACCCTTTAACTCTCAGAATTGATTAACATTTAACTTCTCTTATTAATATCCACACATTATCCAGCAAACAGGTAATGAGATTTAATCAAACTTATCAGGCAGAAGTTGTTACCTTAATGTAATCTTATTGCTCACATCTGATTTACAAGGAAATGTGTAGCAGTTAAAAAGGAGAGTTCATGATTAGATTTGGGAGTAATAGGGTTAAAGAATTTGACCCTGATTTCATCTCTTATCCCAACAATGATTGTTTTCTTCTGTTATTAGAACTGGTGATGACATCCATACCTGTGACAACAGTTGCTAAAGCAATGGTAACAGATGCAGAAAATTATATGAAAAGCAAAGAGAGTGGTGGTGATCCGCAAAGCACACCTTCATCTGTCACTTACGAAAATGCAGAAATATTAGCCCTTTTGTCAGCGAATTGAAGGGAACTTCTTAAGTAATTCAAGAATTTACTGCTGCACAGCTTTTACTTTCAATAACAATTGTCTTGTAAACAATGAAAATATTTTGATAATTACATTGTCAGGTCAGAGATATTGGCATCTAATTTCTCATTATTCATGAGAATTAAGGAAACAATCACCAACTGAAGAGGCTCTCGATTGTTGTACTAGTGCCTTAGGAAATGTATATAGAACAGCATTAAAAAAATATGCACATTGATGTTAAAGAATAACAGTCAGGTCCAAAAATGAGACTTGTCAGCATTGCATCAGAAAACCAAAGGATATTTATAGAACTTCATTGTGAGCCTTCTTTCTGATTATCAGTAAATATATAAGCCTGGAGAAAAAGCTTATCTTGAGATAGTTAATAATTCAACTGCATCAACTGCGGTTGAAAACAGATATCATTGTTTTCTTATTATTTTTATTATTAAATTGAGTGTGTCTTTGACGATAATTTTGACACAGCATAGAAAGACAAAAACCAACAACAACAACTAATGGGAACACATACAGTTTCTCAACAAACTTCATCTTTATTATGTGCACTAAAAATTATATATTTACAGCAACTGTCGAGAAGAACTCTACATTCATATTTATATTATCTTATCCATACTTTTCTGAGGGAACTGATTAAAGTGGATATTTCTAAATATTTTCATCAGTTCTAAGTTGTGTGTGTATTTGAAACAACTGGTACTACGCATGGCAACAGATAATAAAGATATACAGTATGTTTTCATGTCACAAATAGCACATGCAGGAGGGAATGTACAGTTTATAGTGCACACAAGAACTGCTTCATCCATATATTTTGCAAAGGTAAGTGAACTCACCACTACTCTGCAGTTTAACACAGTTAAACTTCTACCTCAAAACATTTTGTTCTATAAAAATTTATCTGAACTGATACATGATATCAATCCTGCTTCAGTACCAATAAACAGAAAATTCCTTTCTTGACATACACTGGATCATTCCAAAGGAAACATTTCTGAAGTAGTTATTGGCACCTACAGAGGTCTTTCCATATTTAAGCGACTGCACTGAGATACAAATGCATACAAAACTTCTTCAAATCCCAAGACAAAAAATTTCACTCAATAAATGGCAATTACAAACCGTTTTAAGTCCCAGGGAAGGTTTCCGTCAAGTTGACATTTCACCAGCGCTTAAGCTAAGGCCATTTTCCTCTTTACAATTCTATCATTTCTAATAACAATTTTTTTAATTTCAAAACAATGAGTTGTTTCTCACTAGCACTGCAGTTACTTCAGTGGATTCATCTTAAATAAAATACAATGCATGCCACATGCACAGTACATGTATATCAAGGGGACAGCCATCTCTATTCATTTTAATAAATAAAATATATCAAAGTGGGTTTAAAGAGTATCAGTCAGAATATTTGAAATAGAATTTCAAGAGGTGTGTTGAGTCAAACCCAAATCACTCTCTGTTACAAAAGTCCATAACTCAGCCTAAAAAAGCAGAAAACTGATGTTATTCTCCATCTTTCTGGGATGACAAGCCCATGCAAACCATGGAGTTTCTGCCTCAGTTATGGACATTCTCTGCATGTCAATAAAAGACAAATTAAATGTATGATGTGTTGGAATCTTGACAAAAATTATATTTTGGGACAGCATCTGCTATTCTTTCATCAGTTTGGGGTAATGTATCTGCCTCCTCCTTAATCACTACTGAATGGCCAACTCCAGGTACTTCCCTCCGAATTGAATAAATATTAGGTACAGGACAATCCATCGACCCACTCCACATTTTATTGCAAATTTTCCTATTCCTGTGCATCCATCCATAATTATATTGTTTCGCTTTCAACTTGTTTCTGAACCTTCTGATAAAACACGCTATCCAGTTGCCGTTGTCTTAACCATACTGCAGACGATGAAACTATTAACATGACAAACACAATGCCCTACAGATAGATCACAACAGTAACATTCACATAAAGAGAATCAATGTTGCAACAAATTGCTTAATTTTTCGCTAAAGAATTGGATCACTGGAACGTGAATTTTAGGTACACTTGTTAATGCAAGCAGCATTTAGTTATCTATGCCATAATCTCTTTGCTTATGTGGAATGCAAATTGGTTACCCCATGCCAACATTCTCAAATTTCACAAGTTGTGAGACATGACCTTACACGGGTTCATTGATTATTATCTACAAAATAATAAAAAATTGTTTCCAAAAGTAAGCAACTATTAACATCTCTAGTCCTGGCCCCAAATGAAAGTGAAATAATTTCACTGAATGAATGTGACTGTATTCTTATCACTGAGTTTGAGATATCCATGTAAAATTTATTGAAAAGCAACTAAAAACCGTGTTTATGATGTGTATGTAAAATACTGCTGGAGCCATTACCTGAAACATCCAGAATTTTTTTTCCTCCCATTGTGCAATATGTCTACAGCTAAAGAAAAAAAAGATGGTTTGTTGAGTTCTTCCACCAGAAAAACTGCTACTCTTCAATGGTTTCAAACCCACCTTCCATAGAATTTTATATTAGAGGTAACACAGTATGTAAGTTGTATATTCCCAGTTTGAAGACAGCCTTTAATGCTTTTCTGTGGAAAGAAAAGAGACGAACAGATATTGCAAGTTGGTACTGTCCCATATTGCAAGTTGGTACTGTAAGGCTCCAGGTCATTCTCTCTCTGTCGTACTAAAAATAAGTTTGTTTTATATACAAATTATACAATTACAAAGAGTAGAAGAACAATGATATTGCTTAAGCATCATAATGATTAAAACTAGCTATTTAAAAATTTAGATAATAAATATTTCTTCAAATTAAACTTGAATAAGCTTACACTGGGACTAGACTGGATATTAGAAGGAACAGTGTTACTGACTCCTGCTTCACAATGTATGAAGGACTGTTGAGCAAGTGAGGTGCAGCATTTGGGTAAACTTAAGCTGTCTTTATTCCTAGTGTTATATCTATGCACCTTAGAAAGCTCAGTTTAATACTGGGAAGCTAAGTTATTCCTGATTTTAAACATTGTAGCCACCCTGATGAAGAGAAGGTCAGGTATGGGAAGAAGCTTATTATAAGCTGTTTCATCATTGGAGTAAAATGATCAAACTTTTGTTTTGCTGCATATGAGACAGCCCACAAAGTTTTACACTTGTTGCAATTTATCAATGTTTAATTGTTCCTGACCATACTGTAGAACAATTACGGTTAATTACGGTTAATAAAGTTGATTAATCAAAAAGGTGCTTTATCCTACTTACCACCAGATAAGAAGATTATATGTGACTTTTGTTTTAGTTTTTAAAATCTCTCAGTTACATAGCTTATCATGATTGGTAAATTTAGCAATTGATATCGCACAGTATGATCTGCTAACCTCAAAAGTTTGTTTGCATTGAAATCTTCCAACTTGACCCAGAGATAATAAATATGTTTCTAACCATGTTTTCTTGGTCTGTACTTAACCCTTTAACTCCCAGAAATGATTCACATTGTAACTTCTCCCCTAAATGTCCATGCATTATCCAACAAACAGGTAATAAGAATAAACAAAATAATCAGGCAGATCTTATCTTGATCTAACACCAAATTCTAATAACTAATTGACAAGGTAATGTGCAGTACCAAGAGGGAAGAATTAGCAATCAGATCTTGGAGGTTGAAGGGTTAAGTTACAAAATTTTTTTTCTGCTTGTATTTATGGCCCATGTGCTTCCTACTTGGGCTGTAAACCTGAGTGGAAAAAACTTGGTCCATGACTTACAGTACAGACATTGACCTAGGTAAGTACAGGTAAAGGGTATGTATATAGAGATTGTTTTACTCTTTATTTTGGGTTATGATTAATGACTAAAAAGATTTATCAAGGGTTTTTTTGGGATATGATCAATGACTAGAAACTTCTTGTCAGCTTTCTTTTGAGTATTTATTAATTCTTCAGTTTTATTGTTAAAAAAAAATGTTTCCTTTCCCCTGAGGGGTGCAAAGAATGTAAAGGACATAGCAAAGAAAGAGTGGGTCAGAGAAACAAGTTAAGTATTCCACCATGAACATGAGAACCATCTAAAGGAATATTTTGACCAAATTTGCCAATCACAGCTGTGAAATCCCACCCAATCATAGCTGAACAGACAGTTGATAAGTTGAGGCAAATTTATTCCATCTTATTGTTTAAAGAAAACTCCCATCATGCATAATGTCACAATGTCATAATGTTATGATCCACATCTTAAGTGACTACATTATGAGACAAATGATTTTAATTCACATGTTCAGCATATTCACCACAATGAACAGTACTGTAGAGAAGTTGTTGGTTACTGATGGCATAGACCTTGGGCATTGCAAAAGATTTACCTTCTCATAATCACTGCAATGAACACATTCAGCAAGCCTTTGAGTTTCCTCAGTCTTCCCACAGTCTGAATTTGGAATCATCTTTGCATTCTCTGCACACAACAAGGAGAGAACAATATGTCAACATGTTGTTTCAGCTCTCATAAAAAATAAACAAGTTCCGAATCATTCTTAAAGAAATTTATGTTTTTGTAGAGAGTAATGAGGGTCACTAATTCTGTCATTGAGAAATGCGCAATTATTACTGTGATTAAGCATAATAAATTAAACTGGATTATAAAAGCATTTAGATCAGCTCTTACTTATAATCTAGCAGAGGACAGACTTATAAATAGCATCAACAATATCAACTTTTGCCTCTTTATTATATAAAACATATATTCCATGTAGCGGAGCAACTTCAGAATACACCGCAACTCATTTACATGTCATTGAATAAGAATAACGTCTATTGTGTTACGCCTCGATCTTCAAAGCCTCCCGACACATGTAAGTGAGGTGGACCAGAGTTGCGGGGTATTCTGAAGTTTAGCCCATGTAGCTATGTGTCTGTTTTGTTGTATATACCGTAGATCACTGAAGACCTCAAAATGTGGGCTAAACTTCAGAATACCCCGCAACTTTGGTCCGCCTCACTTACATGTGTCGGGAGGCTTTGAAGATCGTGGCATAACACAATAGACGCTAGTCTTATTCAATGACATGTAAATGAGTTGCGGGGTATTCTGAAGTTTCTCCAAAATGTGCTACAAACATCAATGTTCTTGCCACACTTGAAACTATTACTATAATTACAGTAACTATGAACCATCGATTGACAGACGCATGGAAACAAAAAATGTACATTATTTGTTAGTACATAGAATAGAATGTTGACACGTCAACGTTTGCACATGTTTGCTTGAGAATTAAAATGGCGAAGTAAACTTGCTGGACCCACATTCGCATTTATCACTTCAACATCTACCGCTAAGTTAAATATTATTTTGAAAATTTCCTCGAGTAATTTTTTGGCACGCGAATACAGTTTAATGTAAAGTGAATAAAAAAATACGAATATGTCAATTCGTATCATCCAACCGACAGAACTTACCCACAGAACTTGTGTTTATAGTTTCTGGACCAGCTGAAGTGGATACCTTATCGATAACAATGGATTTTCTCTGATTTTCTTGTGCTTTACCACGTTTGGACCTTTTCCTGAACTGTATGCTACGGCGGCAAGGGAAACTCGAATACGTATTCAAAACTAATTTTTAATTTTTGAACATAACCCTCCATAGCTTACCTGAAATTTGCTACAAGCAGTAAAACTACAAGGCTAAATCCTACAGCAGCCAGCCGCCATTGCTTCATTTTCGTTACCTCGGTTTTATGCATGACCATGTGGTATCCAGACCCCCATTTGCTATTTTTTCCCATGATGTAACTTCTTCCACGTTGGATGAAATGTATGTACCATTTTGCTGTGGCTCGTAAACTACAAAAATACCGAATTTACTTGAATAAGCGCCCACGCTCTAATAAGCACCCTCCCCCAAATAAGCTTCCACCCCCAAGACCAAAATTTCAAACAAGCGCCCCTTCGAATAATCTAATTGCCTTAGGATCAAAAGTATCGCTTTCTGTCGAAAGCTGATAGTCGACTCCAAAAATGAACACAAATATAGGAAGAGGTAAGGCTCCTAACATCAGATCAGCAAAGGGCCATGCTTATAACTAGAGAGAAACCTTTTTTCCGAAGTGTTTTTATATATGTGTGGGATTGTCTTCGTGATGTGGAGACGTAAGGACAACAAAAACGAATTTCAAGAGATCACGGATGCAACTTTTCATGTTGCCTTACTAATAGATTACTGAAGCAAGCGGTAAATTAAGTAGCATTTCAAGAACTGAAATACATGGGTCAAGGATAATATGAGGTTTCAGTAGCGCTGTTTCCAAAAAATATCCAGATATTTGGGGAATGGCCAAATTGAACGCTCGTTTGATCAAATAAAATCTATTTCCTGCAGCCGCACTGCCGTCGAGTGGCGTTTATAAATGTATGTAGACCTCAAATTGGACAGATCATAATGCTGGCCGAAAACTGATAATTTTAGGACGACATTTTTTTAAATGGTATCATATTATACTAATATAACTTGAGACAGGTGAGACTAAATCTTCATGCGGAGTCATTTTCAGACTTGAAAGTGTAATTATTTTTAGTGGTTAAAAGGCCAAGGCGTGACGTGAAATCTGTCAAACGATATAAAGGTTGTATATAATAAAAAGGTGGGCACAAAATTGATCGATATGAACGATTAAGTAGCACATGAATAAGGACCGATGAACGCATTTTATGTCCACGACATATGTTTAATCATGTCATTTTCCTGCTAAACAATTCATAGTATCGAAGAACAGCTGGATTTATAATGGTGGAGTAAGACTGACAGCTGAGGACAACTTGCGTCAGAGGGATCATGGCAAGTCAGTCCATTGTGAATGTCTCCTTTTAAAATTATATGCGCTTAATTTTTGGGTCATCTTGATGGATATAAAATATTGGGCGTCTCGAGTGTATTATCTCTTAATTTCCCTATATCCACATCGATCTTAGAGGTGACGGGAAGTTCTTGTCACTTATGTCTTCCTCAAAACCAGCAACTCACCCATTTTGCATTTTTCCTGTAAACAATAAACTCGTATGTCGTTTTTCTCTAAGTCAGTATAATGTTAAACTCAGGTACCTTTTTTGGCGCCCAATTTTTCCCGAATACTGTTATGCAGCTTAATTGCAAATATGTTAATTCTGTCAGACGCTGTGCTGTTTCATCATTGGAATCATAATTTAAATTCAAATTTTCATTTTTTGTGTCTTTTCTGTATCACCACGTTCAATCGTTAAGGATCCAGTTGATTCCAGTTCATATCTGAACGAGTATTAATTAATTTTTTCAAGGCAGGATATCATACTCAGATTCGTAAAAAACAATCTTTATTATGCCAGAATCACATTCAGACCTTATTTGCATACACAATCAACGCAATAAAAATCATAATAAAGGGTACTATCGCAACATCAAAGTGGAAAACTCTCTTTACAAATTACTGATCTACCGCTCTCACTTATCTTTGATTCTCCGCTTGTTTTTCTTTTCCAGCTGGTTAAAGTCGAGTATCTATGTAACATCCTGCTCTAGCACCAGTCGACGAAGACTCCTTAAATTAGAATCGCTTGGTAACATTCTTAGCTCTGTTGTCGTCGTCAAAACCGCTTTCCCGCAATTTCCTCCCTCAGGTCGGTCCGTGATTATGCCTGTTACCCGCCCGGTGCGACATAAACGAAGGGCTTTGTTAAACTCAAAAATTCTGACTGCATACACAGCTGGATTGACAAAAGAGTGGAATAACTTAAACTATTCACCATCAAATAAAAATTCCAAGGTATTGATCCGATCTCAACTACATATTTAAAAAAAATTACAAATTTTTAAAGGAAGCCAGCATATTAACGTCAAACCGGAAACAAACAGCAAAGTATTTGTGAAACTTTTACTTCGAGGGTCTCTGTTTTGCTGTTGTGAACCGACTCTTCCGTTTTGAAATTTTCCCCAAATACCAATGTTGCACTGAAAAACATATGATCATTGTGAGACTAAAAAAGATGACTGATGCATACATATAATGTTTAACTGAGGCCAGATACGTTAACTTGATATATATAGTGGATACTAAAGTTGCTAATATCCAAAATGTAAAAATGATGATGCAGTACGTGCTCATCGATAATTTCCTGTAACAAAACGGCCGGTATGTTGCGTAGAATCTTTCTCAGGATATAAAGACTGCAGAGAGTAACGAAGCATACGTGAAAAGGGTGTCAACGGATTTGAAAAATATCTCAAGAGACGAGGAAATGTATGTTACAGTCCAAAGCCCGGGATTGTTCAGTCCAAGATACTAAATGAAAATGGGCAGACTCAAAGCTCTTAGCATCAAATCCGCAAACGTTATGTAGATGACTAGAATTAAACCTTTTTTATGCAATGTCCTGTTGACTGCGCAGAGAACAAGAACGAGCGAGTTTCCTGAAACAATTAACAGATGCCAACACAGAAGCGCTGCACAAAGTGATGCCCTCTGCCTTAGAAGACATTATTCTTGATGATCCAGACGTATTTGTCAGACTTGTGTAAAAAACGAAAAATGAAAGCAAGTGGTATTTCAAAGACGAAGATCGCAAAGTTTTATTAACGAAGCAGAATGATAACGCTTTACGTGAGTGTTCCTCACTAACAGCTAAGTAATTTACACAATAACAGTAGTATATATGTCGGTTCCTTTTCCTTTATTTCATTGTTATTGGTGGAAGTTTACTTCAGTCTATTGAAAGGAAGCATTGTGACCATATTTTATAGTTTAAGGTATCTACATCTGTTTCGTTATTATTTGGTTACGCAAGAATGATAAAGGAAATGTGTGTGTTTTAGGCCAGTTTTTACATGAAAAAAGTGCCAAATGCTTGAGTAAGTGAAAGAGAGAAAAAGAATAAATTCACAGATCCGATTGATATCGAAAAATTGTGTCGAATTATCCAGTGATAATATGTACCAGAAATATCCACATTCGCAATTATGTGTATCGTACCAAAATTCAATTGTTTTTGGCCGCTCTCATGCCATTAGCTTAAGTAATGTATGTCTGGTATGGTTAATTGGTATTATTCCGTGGGTAAAATAAGTTTGTCTAGTTCGGTTCATTTGTATCGCTGATGTCATGAATAGGTCATTTAAATTGTAAGGTGTCACTTACTGTTGAAAACTCTCGAGAAGAGTTTGCAAACCAGCTTTCCAAAGACAATGGTTAAAGGTCATTTGCCGTGTTGCTCTCGCTTTGCTCTGATCAGATTCTTATTGAAAAGTGTTTGAAATATGACAGAGGACTTTGTATAAACATCAGTTTACTAAACCAATTTTTCGTTGCATTTCTTTGTCGTCCCGTTTCTGCGGTTTTGTTGCTGGTGGCTATCTTTTTTGATTAAAGTTTGGTCTCCTTATCCTCCTGTTCAAGAAGCCCTTGAAAATGACTGGCAGCGGTTTGTAATATTCTTGGCTCTGTCACTTGTCTTCCTTTTCTAGTTCGTTCCAGTTTCATGGCTGCATTTCTCTTTTGCCGCAGCTTAATTGAACTAAGCGCTTGTTTAAATTCAGGGATTCTTAGTACATAGATAACTGGATTTACAAAAGAATTGGAATAATTTAGAATGTTTGCCATTAAGTAAAACCTCAACGATATTGCATCGTCATATAAAACCATTAAAATGTTCATGACAAGGAAAGGAAGCCAACATATTAAAGTAAAAGTAGATATAAACACCAAGGTTTTTGTAAAACGTTTTCTTTGCGAGTCTCTGTTTTTTTGTTGTGAAGCGGCACTTGCGTGTTGGAATTGTCTCCATATACCGACGTTACAAACGCATATGATGATCATTAGAGTTAGAGTAAAGGGAACTGCCACGTAAATTGCATATTCTACTGATTGTAGCTCTTTTAACACGATCAGTAATGTTGCCACTAAGACAGCCAGTATCCATAGCATGAAAATGGTGATGCTGTATGTATTCGTTGACAATGTTCGGTGTTTAAGCGGCTGATACGTGGCGTAAAATCTCTCACAGGATATAAAGGTTGCAGAAAGCAAGGAGGCGAACACAAACAGGGTATCAGCGATTAAGTGGAAAAACGTGGCGGCCTTGTAATCAAAAACATAATTAAATGTCCAAAGCGGATACAGCGTGGCTCCTACAATGTATGTGTAAATAGGAAGAGTCAAACCTCCAAGCATCAAATCTGCAAACGTCATGTTGATGATAAGAAAGAAACTTTTCTTCCTAAGTGCTTTGGTACGGACACAGAGGACAAGAGAAAGCAAGTTTCCCGCGACGATCAGAACAGACGTCAAAAAGAAGGCGCTGCAAAACACGATACCTTCTGCCTTGGAAAACGAAGTGTTGCTCATTTTCTTGGCGTAAGAAAAAAAGTTATGCAGAGGTCTGCAATCAACGGAATTTTAAAAAAGAAAGCGAGGTGATCCAAAGAAAACGAGCGCAGGTCTGCCAACACTGAGTACTAACATCGTAAGTGGCAGTACATTTTCTGAAGAAGATAAGCACTGTACAGGTGACAAGATGTCACAATTTCATTGGTGGAGAGAACTAACTTAAAGTCAAATATGAAACTGAAAGGCGTAGTTTTTATTCTGTATTTCACGGAAAATTTGATCGCTTTTAATTGAAATTTGCTGCCTTCATATTCCAAATTCATTATACTTCTTCTCACTTTAGTTAATAGTCGGACAAAAAAAAAATTCTTTTTAAAGAAATGTTTTATATACGACTCATATATCTGACGGTCTGTCGCTTTAAAGTCGAATGATGCTCAATGAAACAGTTGATCCATTTGATCCCCTCATAGTTCACCAATAGAAACTGAGCACTTCTCAATATTGACTTTATACAATATCTTGATTCATCCCTATCCACTTCCTACAAGTAACACAAGGTGGAGTGTTGTGAGTCCGGTTCTTGTAAACTGATTGGTCAGTTGAACCATTATGCTATGGGCTATAATACTCAACCGGCGTAAATGGATAAAGGGGGTAAGTCTCTAAAGAAACTGTGGTGCTGCGTCGGATGGGAGAGTGTAACAGGATAATTTAGTATTTTAAACTGAATTGATAACGTAAATTGGCCGCCGTTGAGAGTTTAAAAGCTAACGTTTCGAGCATTAGCCTTTCGTCTGAACGAATGTGAGTCAAGAGAATGTAAATCGGTCGTTTTTGTTTAGTTTCGATCGGTCGGTAACATTAGGGCGTTACGTTTGGTTCTTATGTGGTGTAAATTTCGTGACTGAATAAGTTGTTGTATGCTGCCGGTAGTTATTGACACCTGTTGGGGAGTGTCTGTTTTAAGTTAGTATACCCTAGCTTTTCATAGTCATTCGTTGACAAGAGTTGGTGCTGTAGGTTAGGCAATACGCAATGTCCCAGTCAATAGCGTGGTTTGCAAGTAGACGATGCTCAGCTCTTCTACCAGGAAGTATTCTGTTACTTAGTTTCAACGCTGATTAAGTTCTCTTGTCCCATATGGTTAAAGTTTAGTGTCCATAGCTTCTTGTTCAAATGCTTCTTGAAGGCGAATAGCAGTGTTTCGTATTATATCTCACTCTGCCTTCGAGACAAAACTGTAAGAGCACAATTCACTGTTTCAGGTCGTTTCGTGTTCGCGGATTTTTCCCTCCTAGTGCAGCACATGATAAGCGCGCGTTTAAACTCAGAAATTCTAAATTCATACGCAACTGGATTGACAAAAGAGTTCGAGAAATTAGGAACATCAACAACATTAGAAAACTTGGGCGGTATTGCAATGTTTTAAAGAGAAATTAAGAGCAGACGAAATTGCAGGACTGAACGCTATCTTTAACGACCGCTATCTTTAATTCTAATGAATGTGAGAGGATAGTGTGTGGATTAAACATCTTCGCCTTTTTTTTGAACATTTTTGCTCCGTGCGATTTTAGGACATTTCTGTTCGTTTCAAGGTCATGAAATGAGAGCCATATATTTTCCGGCCCGACCTAACTCAGTCAATAAGCAATTTATCATACGACTACTGACTAAGTTTTGAAAAAATTCGAAAAGTTTGTTTTCACTTAAATAGGACGCGATAGACTGGCGCGCGCGGGAAAACCACACAAAAAAAACTTTTCTTTTATCGTCGAATATGATAAAAAACAAGAACGAGCCCTAAGAGCAAGGTAAAAACCCCAGTCTGACACATTCGAAGAACATGCAGGACCTGCCAGTCTGCCTACACCACACAACAGACGTTTAAACCAGCCTTTACTTTCACCCTAATTCTAAGTTGGAATTTGATGACGATCATCCCTGATGCACTTCTTTTGGTTCTTATGGTTCGTTTTGTTTTCCAATTTGTGCTTTTAAATCATCGAGATTTTGCCCCGTCAAAGCATGAACAGAAGACAGGAGAAAAATATCAGCAGAAAGATCAATTGATAAGCTAAAGAAATGACACACGATGTTGGTTAATCGAGTTCAATTTCTGGTTGAGCCTTGAGCCTCAAACGTGTTATGAGGGTTTTTTCCAATAAAAACTGAGGAAGGAAATTCACCCCACACATCATCGATGACAAGCAAGTCAATTTTTTTTAGTGATACAGGTACACTGTTTACTCAGAAGAAGAAATCTGATAGGTATCTTACAAGGAAGTAAGATTTATGGAAAAGTGATTCTCGTATTCAGAAGCGTCCCTTTACTTCGATTAAAGTCAAAGAAACCCTAATGACTTTGTTTAGGGAAGCCAAGGAAATGGAAAAAAACATTAATTAGGAGAAAAGTATCGTTTAGTCATGGAACTTTTTGAAAGAAAAATTTCGACAAAGAGGGGCATACTTCGTCGGCGAACTGAACGAGATGAAAGGAACTATTTAAATAATATTAATAATGATGATCCACCAAAGATAGCTACACCAAAAGGTGCATGTAAAATTGTTCTCGCTCGATTTATCTATCATATTCATGCACTCATGGCCAGGCAGAAAAATACGAATTCGAAGGTAAGGTCTCGTTTTTTAATTTGAATCTAATTCCATTTGTGATCGAAGGAACTCAAGAACATATGAAAATGTCGTGTGCATGTTCGGAGTTTATTGCATTTCATTTTTTATTAATTGAGTTCCGGCTTTTATGTTCCCTCAACCATTTTTTATAAAAGGACAGCTGAAAATTCCAAGTGACCACAGAAAGCTCCATTTTACTTTGTTTAACAAGCTGGAACAAACAAAATCACTTCTACTTCATGTTTGTACATTCAAAAGATAAGGGAGATGGATTAATTGAAAGGCAGTATTGACTGGCAGCGAAATTTCCGAAAATTCGATACCAATTCTTAAGATGGATAAATGTATGTTATTATTATTGAGTAACGTATCAACGAAATTGTGTCTTGCCTGGTCTGCAGGCAAGGCAGGATTCGTGGACTCGTCGTCTTAAGGTCAACAATCACTCAGTTAAAAGTTGCTTCCACTCCTCGTTTTAATGATTAATGATATTTCATTTTCTCTGCGAATTAAAATCCACACCAGCCTCCAGTCTCAGAGGATCAAAACTTTGGAGGCTACAATTTTCAGCTTTGAAAGACAAAGAAAGCATGGATGATAACCAATAAATAAAAGAACATACAGAGTAAATAAGCTTGGTACCGGGATTATTGTCAGTAACCATTTTCAAAAAATGAAGACAAATAAGAATAAAGACTTGAAGTTTATAATATCCAATTTATGTTAGTCTTTTCCTGTTCTTGAAAAGTATCAAGTGCCTTTTTTCTTTAGTTGAACGATTTGACTAATTAAAAGAGGACTGTGACTCAAGGCGTTGACAATGGTGTCAATAAAGGTGATTCGCTTGCCACGGGATACTACAAATTAATTGAATTTTGCTCTCAAGCTGTGCTGAGATTTATACACAAAGATTTCTTGTTTACTGAGGTTATACTAGAGAAAAAAAACACTACTTTGAGGAAAATGTTTCCCAAAGAGCCCATGTGAGACGGTATCAGCGACAAAAAACTAACCCACCCGAGTACAAATTTAACATGTTATCTTTGATAAAAATAAAATGTTGTATAATTGCAAATAAGGGAAACGTTCTTAGTGTTTATCGTCTTGAGGTAAATTTAGCATCTTGTATCATGAAATTCTCTAAACACAACTAAAACAGATGATTTGACCGAAAGTGAAAGAAAGTGAAGCCGGTTGTTAAAATCAGCTAAAATTCACTTTCAAGTGCAGGCAAAAATTCCAAAAGGAGCACATTGCAAGGATAAATCCTTTTTATTTCCAAATGAGCTCATTGTAGGTTCAGAAACAAACAAAGAGTTGGTCGAAATTTAGAAAACAATCTGCATTCTAATTCTTAAAACTTAATTCAAGTGGTTTTGGAAATAAACATTTCTGGCCGAACAGAAATGACATCCCGTTTGCTCTATTTCTTTTCTTCATCATTTACTCGTTAAATTTAAAAAGTTCGGTGAGCTATTTTCCTCCGCTGGAAATCTGGGGGAGTTTCTTTAAAAACCTCACTAATTTATATAATAATTTTATTCATAACAAGCCGCTCCCTATCTCGGCAGGGGTCAACAGATTTCATTTATTAAGTTGGTCTTAAAATAAAAGTTGAAATTCGTATTGCATAAAATGCATGGGAAAATTGAAAATACTTCTACTCTGTTTAAAAATATGTTGATTCGAATAGTTCTTTATCCCTATTTCTGTGGTCATGCATACTGACAAAAAATGATTAACCAGAGATAGGAAGTTCATCATTAGAATGTAAAGTAACCGAAGCTAAAAATTGTGAGGTTTTGGATGTTTACTCTGCAATCTTAACTTGGCCCTGGAGCAATTCTGTTCGCATTCACATTCTGGCATTGAATTAACGCTCTAAATGTGTCTCGAAATTCAGAATTCATAGATGCATAAATAACAGGATTCAGTGCTGAGTTTAGCGTAGCGAAAATTACTCCTCCCGCGTAAATATACGAGTTCACAGCATTTTTCATGGCGATGTCAACAATCATGATAATATACAGAGGAGCCCACGAAATTATGAACGCGCCAAGAACGAGCGCTACCATTTTAGCAGCCTTCATCTCCTTAATCATATTTAGTTTGAGTTCGGTTTGGTTGCGAAGAACGCTGTTAATAGCTGCTGCAATCCTTACTTCGTGAAGGTAAGCAGTCTGAAAGATTTTGAGATACGCTACTAGTACGAAGATGGAAGGAAGAAATCCTACGACACAAACTGTAATGATATAACCAGGCGCAAGATTCAGTGGAACTTGACAAAAAAGCCCCGAGCCTGGCTTAGGTTTCACAACAGTACGCCAACCCATGAAAGGTATGAATCCAAAAACTGTCGAAAAAATCCATACAAAGGCGATGATTGGTACTATAACCCTTTTCGTCATAATTGATTTGTAGCGTAAAGGAACCACCACGGCCAAGAAGCGATCGAAGGTCACTGCACCGAGATTTGCCACCGAGTTAAACATAAGCATTATGGCTACAGAGATAGTAACATGACAGTAATCCAACCCGTTTTGTACAGCAGGGCCTAGAGTGTTTGAGACCACAATAAGTGGCATTAACACCAGACCTATGATGAGATCACAAACCGCGAGACTTGTGATGAACGCGCTTGTCTTACTCTGAAGTCTTCTGTTGGAAATAACTGAAGCAATCACCAGAGAATTTCCGGCTACAATTATAGCGGCCAGAATTAAAACCACGGAGCAAAGGAGTATCACATGTAATTCCGCTTTCTTTTCGTCCCAAGATTTGTGGTTATGTTCTGTATCGTTGCCCATAGTATTATCCTGTGTCGAATTTCATGGACTGTTGCTTCAGGTTCTGTACTTTGCGCTGTAAGTTTGATTTGTTGAAAGAACCGCGTATATTCAAATTAGGGCCTCTGTGTTGTAGAAGTGCGTTTAAATGTGATCCGACAGCTGGGTAAATACAACACTCTTATCTCCTGAGAGTCTTTCTCACTTTTGCATCTGTCAGGGTGTCGGCTGGAGTTTTCGTAGTCAACTTAACATAATTTCTTGGACTTTTTTATGCCAATTGATGGAAAGTCCTCTTGTGAAGTTGGACGAGCCGGAGTGGATAGAATCAAATGGAATTTTCCTTTCTGTTCTTATGAAGACAAAAATGACAATTAGAGACTATTTGAGAAGTTATCAGTCACCTGTCATCCTTTTTCTTCAAGTCTTTTTTGTTCTCTTGTGTGAAACACTTTGCCGCTTCCTTTTGTGATTGACTTTTGTCAGTTCTAGAAAGACGGACGAATTCTGAACTCGGTGTAAGGTACAAGCGACATAAAATAACTCACAGAATATTTTCATCCGCGAAGAATGAATGGAAAATAAAGTGCATCATAAGAAGTGTATGCAGATCGTTAATTGCCGTTTCTTGGCCGCACGTTTATAGTGTCACTTTACGAATTGTCTCCTGTGTCGAAAAATGATTGAAATAAAAGCAGTTTGGTCGATGATTTTGTAGTATTTGCATATTGTCTTCATGTGTTCGAGTTGATCGAAAAACAAAAATTTTGTTGTGTAAAACTTTGCTCTCCAGAGATATTTAGATTTTTTTGTGACTTTGTTGTCAAATGCAAGGATTTCACCGCTGTTTTCATTATCTTGCGCGAGCTTTTTCAGGATGATATTCTTTTTAACGTAAAATTTCTGCTATTGATTTTGTTGATAACATATCAGGGTTTTAAATCCCTTATTTATGAGTCAGAACGTATATTTTGCGCAATCCATCAGCCAGTAGAAGAAGCACTTTAAATCAGAGCTTCTCATTGGCTCGAAGGAGGCTCTTATAGATTATACTTTTAGAGAATTATAGTATTTTGCATGCGAGTTCAACTGCGCCTTTAACACTTTAGATCATGCATACAAGCTTGGTTAACAACGCATTATGCGATTGCAGATCTGCCCTTGACCTCAGATACTTAAGAAGAACATAGCGTTTGACAGTTCTCACGTTTTTGGCGTGGTTTACACACGTAGACCTTGTATAGAGTGAAAAAAAGCTACTTGTGAAATATGATATTAGAAATGTGTATAAACATACATATCCTCAACCCAAGGCGTATTCGAATCGAGTTTGATGAGCGATCTTAACGGTTTCGAGTTACGCAGTCTCTCAACCACGCTGTTTTAAAATAGAGATCTAGTTCTTTCTTTCTTTTGGCTGAAAAATATTTTGGGATTAAAGTTCAACTCGTTGCCATCCAGCATAAAAATTAAAATTTTCACTACGTAAATCACATTATTTAAACACACGCATCTGCTTTTTTCGCTTTTTCGTTTTCTTCAAAATGGGGTATATATTCAGCCAATTTAGTAGGTTTTAAGAATAAGACAGTTTCATTTTTCACGCTGATTTTAATGAAAACCCACGCGCCTTTTACTCACCTTACGGCCTCAAAATACTGTTCGTCCTGAGTTCGTTAACACAGACACGTACTGCTGCAAAACAAAGTGAAGATGTTTAATAATGTAAGTTCCTTACATAGTCATCTCAAGTTTATTTTGTATCATTTTGCAGTTCCTAATGAGGTGATTTTTAATTTCAATGCAGTGTTCCAACAGTGACACTGGCAATTGTTATTTTATTCCTACAGTGAAAGGCTTAGAATTTGACAAAAAGTAAGAAAATAATTTCAGCGGAAATGAACTTCCTTCTTCCTATTTCATTTTACCCTTAATGCAACTACCGACAAGAAATAATAATCATGCAGTTAATTTAACTGTCATAACCATGTTATTAAATACACGTTTTTAGCTCATATATTATGTCAGTACCACATTATTTTTCATTGCTCACTTGCATGGAGAATGTATGCTGCCATACATGCGCGCATCCGGCATTTGGTCGACTTGCACGCGCCAGGCTAATGCGCGTGAGAAGACACGCGTGATAATCGTCAGGGGGGAAGCTTTCTTTTTATTGTTCAATTCCACTGACAATGCTTTAGATTGATTAGTTTGACAGAGGTTTTCTGAAGGGGATCAGGAACAACACGATTTTTACGCTATCCAAGAATTACTATTGTGGCCTCAAACTGGAAACAAGACCACGAAAGCTTACAATATCAACTATGAGCCCCAGAAAAAACAAAACAATATAGTAACAGCAGTTATTTTTAAAATAAAATTACTTGAGAGTCATTGTATTTTTCATTATCAACTTTGAAACTTAAAGGACAACGCTTTTTCACGGAATCGTTCAGTTATTTATTTCTATTTCCGGTCTAATAAATATGATTTATGTACAACCCCAGAACACAAAAACTTATCATGCTTTACCCAAATTTCAATAAATGAAATTATTTTCACCGGGAAACCGACATGTGTATGTTAGCTTAGAGCTTTTTAATTTCCCCTGATTATTCATTTAAATTACAAAAACAAAAAAATTATAATGAGAATCGGCAAATTTTAAACAAGGCGACTTCTGCAAATGTGAGACATAATGTAAGGCATCTTACTTGGTGGTGGGATGATAAGTGGTGTAACTTTAAAGATTATGGTATTGTTTTCGTGACAGTTACCGGCAAAACACATTGCTAGAAATTTAAAAACATCATGTACTAAATGTATTGCCATATCAGGACATCTGTTTCCAAAGACCATTTTTGACATAGAGAGTCTATCATTGGAAATGTTTGGTGACTTATTGAGATGGTTAGAAATTTCTGAGTTTGATAAATAATTACGCTACTAATTTATTCTTTTAACGCATTATTATCATGCAAATCGCACAGAAAGTGGTCAAGAGATATATTACACTTTTATTATTTGCATCACAAAAACTTGAGTATAAATGCTACAATTTATCTATGGAACCCTAACCCAAAGCCCTTACCCTAACCCAAACCCAGGAATTTTTCCCTTGGTTCTTGAGATAAATGAAGAGTCACTTAACAACTGGAAGTTGTAGTTACGTAACGCACACTTTAAATGTGGTGGGTGGCCCATAGTTTTGCTTACAGAATATTTAAAAGGAGAACCTCATGGCTTTTTACAGCTCGTCAGACATAGATGGTGACTGCGCGTGTATGTCCTGATCGAGGTGAGAGATACATTTTGGATGGGGATTAATTAATAGATAGCTGAATTTTGAGGAAGAATTAGTTGAAACACTGAATAACAATAGCCAGACATAGCACGACACGAAACTGAATACAAAATATTTTTTACGGAGAAAAATACGTTTGCGGTATCACATTTTTCTAAACGGTTCTGAAAAAAAAAAAAAAAGAATAAATACGAAGTTAATCTGTGCATAATCTGTGGGTATAATTCATTGTACTTTTATCTCATACGTTCCGATCAACTTTGAGAACTCTACATGATTTAAGTGAAATGCAGATCCTTACCTCAATAAAGTTCTTGCTTTTACAAGTTGCGTGCAAGTTTTGTTAGATGGTTTCATTTTGCGATTCAGATAGAATCCATATAGCCTTATGGTACTGACTCATGCAAAGCTTTCTTACCATAAGTGGAACAGAATCTGTAGCATGCTAGCTAGGTTTGATACGAGGAAATTGAGCGAATCTTTTACGTCGCGAAATGATATTCACTTGTAATTGACATACATGTTTACTTCTACAAGACCATGACAGCATTGCTTTATCTGATTGGCTAGTTTGATTTGGAAAATTATACCTAGTCTAAGAAGGGCTAAGTCAGAAAACAGCGAAGACTACTTGTTTAATAGTTACATTATACTATATTACACTACTTGTTTAATAGTTGCCTTATATTGTCTGGCGTGTGAAGCTGATATTAATGACGTGTTCAGCCATGTAATTTTAAAAACCAAACTTCAAGGCGTGTTGTAATTAATTTTTTTCCGCAAACTTGTGAGGCATTGATTAGCATAGAGCGAAAAAGACTTTGGCTTTGAGTATCTTACAGACAAACAAGGCAGTAATGGCGCCAGTGTTACCCTAAGCTCAGATCATTAGGACTACTTCTATATGTTAATGATATTGTTAAAGAAAGCGCTTCATATTCCCCAAAACGCACAATCTTTCTGAGAATTGAAAGAGAGTCAACAGTTTTAGAGTAAAAAATATTCGTTCATTACTCGATAAAATTTTCTTGCAAATTTTCTTCAACAAATACGTGTGACGTCATATCCCACTGGCTTTTAATTTGACGCCATATATTGATTATCAAGTGAGTGTAATGTATGATGAAAATCTTTCGTGGTCGACTTTTGCGTTGGCAAGAAAATGAAAAAAATTCGCAAACATGTATCAAATTACATTTGATCACGAATTAAAGGCTGATGTCGTAGAGTTATTGACCATTTTCAACATTTACGTTCGTCAAAATCATCTGAACTAACCAATTCAGCACATTTTTGCGATAACAATGTCGAGAATAGTGTTTACGAGTCAAAAATTGACAACTTAAAACCTTTTCAGTTGTTAAGCTTAAGTTATGCTAGAGGCATTTCGTGATAGACATCTCGCAAAAAACCACCAGACAAAAATAGAAACCCCTATACATTGTAATATCCCCTTTCCTCATTTCCTAAGATCATATTTCTGAGCTCTTTAGTTTGACTTCGTTAAAGAGTGATATGTTATTGGTAGCGTGTCATTCGACCTCAAACCAAACTAAACATGTATTAAAGTTCACAAAGCAACCAGGTGGACAATCAGACATGATTTGATGCTACTCTGGTTTAAATATTTAATGAATGTAACCGAGAAGTTACAATTCACAGACCCAACGTGACGACACTCCTGTCTAGTGCCTTTATGAAGGCATCAGACGGGAGTGTCGAAACGTTGGGTCTATGAATTGTAACTTCTCGGTTACATCATAGTTCATTAAATCTTTAAAACAGAGTAGCGTCAAACCATGTCTAACCTACACATACATCACATTATCAAAACTGCTTTTGCAAATTTTGTTTCAGCAATATCATGTATCTTTTGTTGTAATGATTCGCTTGGTATATGCTCCAAATTTTCGCAGAAGTCTATTCCAAGGTTAACAACCTAGTTACTTTAGCGACATGGACAACTGGACTTACTTTTTGCCGAAGACAATGGCAGAGGAATGAACCGCTTCTATTTTTAAAACATATATAGAATCTTATCTGTGAAACAGCTGCAGCGAAGCTGTTGTTAATATGGAGATCAGAAGGGAATGAGAGACAAAACAATGATAAAAAAAGAGACAATGTGTATATGCATATTTATTAATGTAATTTTCATACTGTCTCAATTAGCTACTGGTATAAAATTACGCCGAATTTTCTGCTGAAACAAATATACCCAGAATTAAAATTGTTCTAGGTAAATATTTTTATGCAGATATGTGGTCCGAAAGGCAGTATTACTGTTGTCATGGCATGTTCACCACTAGCATAAGAAGTCTGTATCACTGGCTTTTATTCATTTCAAAGTTGGTCGCAAAGGTAATATAAATACAGCTGTTTTTTTCAGTTATTGAATGGGATATTACAAAGCATTCAATGAAATAAGGGCACAAGAAGTTTCAATTTATTACGGGAAGCTTTTTTGAGTATTCACACATTCTACATAAACACATCATTTCTTCGCTAGAACATACATTTGTTTATTACTCCCTGTAGGAAATAAAACCAATATGCAATTATGTCTGCATATAAAGAGAGGGTGAATTGAATGTGAAGGAGAGATGACTTTCAGTCCTGTGTAAGGAGATCCCTGTGCGGTGAATTTACAACATGTTTTTTTCTCGAGAAATTTTCAAGTACCTGAATTCTAAGGCCTGGTCTCTTCCCATTTTCACATTTTTCTTCTTACGGTGTTGCCAGACGACACAAAGTAATTAAAAGGGATTTCCTTAACCTACCCCCACCCCCTCCGTCAGTTTCCTTAGCCACACTGACTAGTATCAGCAGAGGTTAGTAAGATTAGTGTTTCTACAACAATGTGATTATCGTATTGCCAACTTTCCGAATATGACCAAATTTTGAATTTTTTTTATATCTTGCAAACAAAATAATTAATACTCTGGATTCATCACTTTTTTATCGGCCGCTAAAACTGAGGAGGAAAGCTCCCGCCGTGTTGACAGGAACAGTTAAGAGATTGAGCACTAGCTATTTGTGACGTGGACCCGGTATCTTAGGAAAGCGAAAGCTAGCATTCAAAGTGAAATCATGCTAGGTCGGTACGTTGTAGGTGGATGTCTGTCGCTCCCAGACGTAAAAAACGGTATTATTATTCCAACGGGAATCACGAATTCGAAAATCTTATTCAAATCGATTGAGAAAAGTTAAGAAAATAGGCCAACATTTTTTTGATATCAATCAGAGCGCAAACTCTTTTAATCTAACTTTAGGTTTTTCAGTGTTTCTCTAAAAGTTCTCCAACAATTGTTGGCCTTTTAAAAAAACTCAAGTGGAAATTGTAGTCAACAAAGACCCTCGGGCTGATATCAGTTGAGTTTCCTCAATTATTTGTTTGACTGAAACCTTTAATAAAGTATTCAGTGTTCTCCCTTACTTTAACGACCCTCTACACTGTTATCGTTTATATCTCTCACTCTGTTCGCCTTCTTGGAGTACATCTTAAACACTGTGATAAACAAAACTGCAATAAGTTCTAATAACTCCACAATAGTTAACACTGAAATCCCGATCCACATTCCCATCAGACCACCAATATCAGACAGAAAACTTGGCATCTGTTGGAAAATAATGATATTATTTGCATTAGATGCAGTCAAACTTACCTTCATACAAGATAAAATTAATGGATATAACGCGCAAATAAAAGGCAAATGCAAAAAATTCTCAAAACTGAAGCAAAGGCGAAGGTAATAGCCGAAAGAAGAAAAAAGAAAAGTAAAAAAAAAAACAATCTTAAAAAGCATTGCCATGGCTACTGTGTCGACAACGATAGAGTAAGATATACAGTGCCTGCGATCCAAAACCCAGCAGCACGAATTACAAAAGAAGTAAAGAAAATGAGATGACAAGCGACATTGATTGATTAGTATGTTTTTCAATTAAGTGAAGTCAGCCTGTTTACTCATGCCTGCACCTGTTAGGACTCAGTTTGCAGATCCGTTTATCCGTCTCTTGACAGTTATGAGAAAGAGTTATGCCTTGTGGTGAACAAGGAGAATAATCATAAATTTGTCTACATACCGTGTAAGCTTCTTCCTCTTCAATGACTTCAAAATCAAGTTCTCCATAGTAGATCTTCAGCTTCAGAAAGTGATCACTGCAGAAGAACATAAAGACTCAGTGAGCAGAGTTTCACTTGCTAACCCAGCGTACTTAAGCTTGTGTCCAACTATTTTTTCAGGCCAAGCCAGAATATGTGAGCTCTCATTCCCTTGTCAAACCGGATCAATATCAGTATCTGGGCAACTGCCCACCTACCCTTCCCCTAACTCAACAACAGTCAATTGACAACAAGTTAAGGTTGATGTTAGGCTAGGGGAGGGGTAGGTGGGCAGTTGCCCAGATACTGATATTTATCCGTCAAACCAATGACTTAGGCATCGATCTCTCTTCGCCCAGTACTACTCCAAGGGAACAAATCCTGATCACTTCTAACGACGAGAAATGTATTTACCTTGTCTCTCCTGAGTGATTGCGATGATGTTCTTCATTTATTTTTGCAATAAGAGTGTCCTACACGTGAAAGAAAACATATCACTGACAAAAATTTCTGATGGTGTGTGAATTAAATTTAATTTGAGATGTTACAGCGTCGAAGAAAATCAACTAAAAATCCAATTCTACTTACACGATATTGTATTGACGGCCATTTTGCAAGGGATACTGTTGTCTTGAATATGTCTTCCCTGGAAAAGAAAGCAGTCAAATGATTACAGTTGGTATGCATTGACAACAGCATGATAAAATGCGTAGAAGTGGTAAGACCAGTGCCATATAACATTACCTGCACCTTTCTTGGCATTTGGAACAATTTCCATTGTCAAAGCTCTTGTAAACCTTGTTAATACATTTGACTGAAAATTGGAAATAGAAAGATAAATTCCATGCTAAGGTGAGTTCATCAGACGCAGCTCGCGATGTGTTGTGTTTGGCTAGAGCTTTTATTTAAGTTATTCGTTGTTTTTATATTATGACAAAATCTCTCCTTTGCAACAAGCAGAGCATGGAACCTAAGAGATACCGCATACCTATTTTTGTGTTTTCCATGTAACAAACAGACATGTTATTGTATTTCAGCTCATAGATGACACAACCACAGTTGGATGTCATCGCTTGGACCAAACAAGATATCTTGCAAGCCTGAAAACAGAACACAACTCTTTCTTGAGATATCAGTCATTGCAACACCATGGATCGAGTCTTTATGAAACCTTCTCAGAATACAAAACGTAAGCAAGATCGATTACAACGAACATGACGGCGGACTCTGCTGTAAATCCAATGAGATTTGAAACTAATTACGTGATATAAATAAGAATCTCACAGTGGTAGTATAAGTCACATTATATCGTCCAAATATGCTTTCCTGGAATCGATCGTTTCTGCTCTCACAGCTTTTGTTACGGAATGGATCGAGTCTTTTAATCATCACCTACAAAAGAAAACCACAGCTGCAGAATTCTACCACATATCGGCCAATAATTGCTCAGTACCTGTGAGATAACTGGAAGTTGACTACCTTTTCACTGAAATATGTTCTAACCTAAGTTTTACTTCGTTGTGGATTTCATTGTTTTTTATTCGCATTTTTGTTTAGGTTTGGTAACAGTTGAAAGGATTTTGACCGCTTTATGGCAACGTTAGAATTAATTTCCTTCATCCATGGGAAAGGTAGAAAAGTTATACAAATGAATTCGTCGTCATTGGGTACTAACACCACATAGAATTTATTGATTTACCCTTGGGAATTAATACTACACATCTCACCACGATTTGCCTTTGAAAGCACTTCTATCCTCAATGACATACACGCTCTTGACTGAGATGTTGCGAAAAAGACATTGTAGTTCAGTATCTTACCTTACGAAGCTGAATGGCTGTAGAATATCCAGGAGACGCACTTATTCCTTGTTCATAAGGAAAAGGCATCTCTTCCTGTCCTCCAATGGAAACTCGGACGCCAGACTCTTGGGAAAGTTGACTTATATACTGATCTTGTTCGATGTCTATCTCCAGGGTCAAACCTGACAGAGAATACACATGATGTAAATCATTTCTTCGGCACTAATCCTCCTCCCACTGTTCGTCATCTTCTTTTATCAAAGAAATGAATTTACTATGAAAAGATTTTAAATTTAGATGAGGCAAAGTTCTATGTATGCATCGAGTGCAAGTAAATGAGGTATACTTCGGTACTGACCTATGCCGGTCTGTGCTGATGTCATTAGAGGTGTATATGTCCCATTCTTGTCCATTCCTTTGTTGAAGGAATAACAATTTCCATAACGTGTGTGCCAGAACTGTGTCCAGTATTTGCGCATGTCTGCATGTTTGTCCCTTAAACCAGAAACACATGTAACGAAAATTGTACCATCAAGGTTTCCGGCATAACTCGTAATGAGCCAGCTTTACCAATTCGAGGACTGGACTACAATTGTGAGATTAACAACTACTGGGTATTCGACACGGTTTTCAAGGGGACATAAACATTAGTAATGGTATATTATGCATTAATTATTTAGAGCATAAAGGGTGTAAGTTTTCAAAGAAACTGTGGTGTTGCGTCGGTGGGAGATTATAGTTAATTATAATTTATAATTAGTAATTCAGTGTTAACAACTGAGTCGAAAACGTGAATTGGCCACCGAAAAGAGTAGAAAGACTGACGTTTTGAGGGTTAGCCCTTCATCAATCTCTGTGAAGATCTGGCATAATTTGGCACTCGTTGAATTCACCCGTGAATCAGATTTACGAAATGTAACGAAATTGTACCATCAAGGTTTCCGGCATAACTCGTAATGAGCCAGCTTTACCAATTCGAGGACTGGACTACAATTGTGAGATTAACAACTACTGGGTATTCGACACGGTTTTCAAGGGGACATAAACATTAGTAATGGTATATTATGCATTAATTATTTAGAGCATAAAGGGTGTAAGTTTTCAAAGAAACTGTGGTGTTGCGTCGGTGGGAGATTATAGTTAATTATAATTTATAATTAGTAATTCAGTGTTAACAACTGAGTCGAAAACGTGAATTGGCCACCGAAAAGAGTAGAAAGACTGACGTTTTGAGGGTTAGCCCTTCATCAATCTCTGTGAAGATCTGGCATAATTTGGCACTCGTTGAATTCACCCGTGAATCAGATTTAGAACCGTCACCAAAAATGTGCTGGGAGGCCGATATTTTGGACATTGATCATCATTCATAGTGGTAGGAGGCCCTCATTCAACTTACAGACATTCACGTCCATGAAACTTGCAGCTGAGTATCATGTCTTCTATTTGATGGCCATACTTCATAAGCTTCTCTTCCGGTCTATCAGCCAACTTTTGCAGAACACTTTGAATGATTTTCTCTTCCTCCGGAAGTTCAGAATAGTTAGGCACCGTATTTCCTTCACTGGAATCAAAGGATGTCTTGTTCATAGCTGATGAAGAATTTTTTTTGATGATTCCTTTAACAAAATGATGTACAAACATTTGTATTTAGTATGGAGATAAAAATCATATCTACCTCACACGGCCTTTATGTGAAACGATATGCATTATGTTTAATTAATTAATAGAAACTCACGCTCAGGATGTAACGCTGAAAACCATGGTAATAAGCTACTGTCAATTATAGTACGAGAGACGAAAAAGACAAGTGGCCAGGTTAAGCTAAATTAAAAAAGATCTATGGCATTATTTTAACATTGAGCTGAGCCTTACGTCCGTCCAATATCTGAGGAAACTCTGTCACAATATCCACTGGAATATGTGATCGACGAATCATGTTTAAATTGCAAATGGTGACTTGGGGAAACGTGAGTTTCTAGAGAAGAAAAATTTCAGCGCATACGGTCAGTACTAATCTTATCAAATCTAAAAGGTGTCCAATGTTAGTGACGTATTGGTATTGGCTTTTAATAAATATGAAGAAGAAAAAAAAAACAAAACGACAACAATAACAAGTAGGGGCCCAAACTAATACTAAGGCCTCTTTCTTGTTTGGTTGTCCATGCTAAGAGGTCTGAAAGGGGTTGGCGAGAGACTGCATATTTGGCGAGTGCCTCTAGGTTACGTAACAGCTCAAAATAGCGTTTCACATTACAGGGAGAGCTTAGGGACTGGGCTGAAGTAATGATATTTCCATTATGGCGGCTAGTTGTGATTTTTTGTGGTACGACTACGGATGTATAAAAAAATACAGTTGATGTTTATGAGATAAGACGTAAATGGATGAAGAACTCAGTTTACAAAACAGATTCTTTGTCTCCATGAAAATAAAAATCATTTTGTTTATGAATAAACATGACATGTTTTTACCTCCTCGTGTCCAATGCTTGCTCTAACTTTTAGAGGCCTTGACATGTATTGTTTTGTTATACCACAGAGCTGCTGAGTAAAAGCTGCGACTGCGGCTGCACAAACCAAAATCCAGAACCACCTTAAAGGTCGGGAATCTGCATTAGCCACTCGTCCATAGCCGTGTGCGGTTGTGTCACCGAAACACGCCAGCAGTTTTGCTTTTAACTTGAAAAATAAACCCTTTTTTTGACTCGGTTTGCTCGGAAATGAGGACATTTCTGTTGTTTGGTTTTTATATCATCTCATCCAGTTCTATATCTCTAAAGATGAGAAAT
The DNA here is from genome assembly GCF_036669915.1 of Pocillopora verrucosa. NCBI lineage: Eukaryota > Metazoa > Cnidaria > Anthozoa > Scleractinia > Pocilloporidae > Pocillopora > Pocillopora verrucosa. The sequence continues at coordinate 30,975,140 of NC_089315.1, read as the reverse complement.
ATCAATCTGGAACTATAAATAAATAAATAAATAAATTAACAACCTGAGCAGGTTTAATTTATAATAAAAAATTTTGTGACTTATTGGAAAATGTAATGTTTTAATGTCATTATTCACGGACAAAATTACGGGTTGAGTGGTAGAAAGAAATTAAACTTTTCCTATTAGCATAACAAATTAATTTAACAGGGACACACCGCATGACTTTTTTCCTCTCTTTCTCGGTGTAGATAAGGTAGGGTGTTTAACAAGAGAAAAAACTGGATTTTTAAAAGGGATACTTGTCATGGTGTGCGCTGATTGTGGCGATCTCCTTCCCTCAGAAACGTTCAACTGACCGAAAAACGTTATGAGTTTTCTAATATTTCATCTAGACTTATTATTGGCTGTTCCTGTCGATCGGAAGGATCAGTTTACCGCAGTTCTATCTTTATCTGGGATTAGCCTTATATCATACCCATTAAGCTTTCGTGTAATGAATTAGATATGATACCAAGCAATTCAGGGTTGCCTCTTTTGCATTTGGAGATAACATTTATGCACTATTCAGTTAAGATTCTCGAAAAGATTGATATCTCTTAAGCAAATATCGAGTTCTAGCCCAACGAAACTCCGACTTCTTGAGTGCTCTCAACATTCACCACATTCATATTTTAAAAGCTCGATACACGCAAGCTATGGGCATAAACAGGAGTCCATTGCGTAATGGACTCTCGTCATAAAGCCAGGTATTCTTACACATAAGAATAATTTGTTGCAAAAAGCGCTTTTCTATGTCGGCAAATACAAAGTACTCACATCGCACGGCAAAAAAGATTGACTTGAGAAAAATATGCTATTCTAGTCTCAGTCTTAGGATGGTAAGCTAAACAAGTGGATTACGTGAACTTTAATTTGCGATTATTGGCTGGGTTTGAACTAACTAACCATGGAACTTAATTGAAGATGCGCGTCTATCGCTGTAGATACTTCAGACCAGTAACTCTTTCCCATAATTAAATTCTTATCGAGAATCATTTAAAAAATGGATTACTGCTAGGAAATAGTTGTAAATAATTTTGTTTCACTAAGCCATAGGTAGCTTTCAAGGTTTAACCAGAACATTCCTTATACATGTAATGAGGTTGAAGGAGAGAAATTTCATTATAAGGAGAGTGATATATGAGAGTTCCATAGTGATCCTTATGAAATGCAGTTCAGGCAATCAACCATAAAAGTTTTCAACCGCGAATTCATTGTAATTGGTTACCCGCTTAACAAAAAGCATTTTTTTAATTATTTAAATGGATTAGTGATCAGTTTCTAACATAAGAATAACGTTCATAACTTACTGAAGTTGCGCTGTTTTGCTGCGACGCATTTACTTTTCCTTCATTCTCAGAGGTGGAAAATAGATAACACGCCAGTCTGCCAAAGAAAATTCTAGCAGCGTAGGTGCAGCTGCTTTTTTGTACTTGTTTTGAGAAGTACTTGGAAATATCCTGGAGTTACTGTATATCAACTTGAACTTTACAAGTCAACGAGTTGGGGAAACCCAAACAATAATTTAAAAGATGGAAAACGCTAAAATATAGAAAAATGGCAGAGTAGAACCTAACTCGTTGTGGATATATCAGCGATTTTTAACGATGAAGTCAGTTATTGTGCAACGTCAGGTACAAACATTCACTTAAGTTTTCTCATTCGTTAATGCAGTTGATCATAAAGCTGTACATACGTACCACAATATTTTCTTAATTTTTTTTAGAAGATGTGAGTTATCTTAAAATTTCATAAAATCGTTCTTTATAACTGTGAGCAATGTCTAAAAATTACCTGTTTAATAAGTGCTGGGCAGCAATTTTGAATTAAAGATACGTTAAAAAAATGCCCGTATAAGACGAATCTGTATGTTTGGATTACAACACAACTTCAGTACTTATCGCTTTTTATTCTAATGAATCCTTCCGGCAGTTTAGAAAAAATAGAAGTTTGAGCAAGTTTTTTTGTTTATCTGCGGCAGAAGCTATCAATAAACGACATAATCGATTTCATTTTCGCTTGGTTAAATCATGAAGTAAATCAGTAATCTAAAAGAGTTTTCATTAATCAGAAATATTTGTAAAAATGTTCTTCAAACTTACCTTTTCTAATATTCTGTTTCCTCCAAAATCAATTTAAGTGGAAAGTTGACGAGACGGGAGGGATTCAAATTAATAATTTACATCTGAAAATGTTCTTGTAAAATGTACTTGCGTGGATTATTTTTGTTATGGCTGTATTCAGAGGTTCATAATCACTTTTGAGTCATGCTGCGCTCAAAAATAGACACACAGATAGTTTTGGGTTCTCAAGTCTTATTTATTGATTGAACTGTAACTTACAATGTTAATTAAAAATTTTTTTTTATTCCGTTGAAGTTCGAATATATCAAGCTATGGTCGTCAAATATCAGGAAATTTCGGGGTTGATATTTTACTGAAGTACGTCACATGAGCTATTCTATGATTGTTTTGTACTTTCTTGTTTGTAGCTTATAACGACATCCCGTGGAGAACCCATATTTATTACTGGGGACAATTCGCGAAGAAATTTTATAATTCCAACGATCCACTCTGCTTAAGTTTTAAAATATTCAGGCAAGATGTCATGAAAGCAAAAAAAAAACAAACAAACAAAAAAAAGACAAAAGAAAAAAAAGAAGCTTAGTTACCATGAAACAGAGACATATAACCAACAATAACATGGTGCCTTATTTGTACAGATTTCGTCTCAATGTATTTATATTTTAGTGTGAATTTTCTGCATTAAATTTGATTTCCTATGCGGAATTATCATTCGGCTGCACTTCAATCACATCAGTCCGTTTCTGTTTGACTTTTCTCAGGATCATAGAACACAGGGAAGCCATCAGCTCTAGAGCTTCCACACACGTCAGAGCGGAGATTCCAATCCACATTCCCATAATGCCTCCGATATCTGACAGGAATCTGGCTGACTGTTGAAGACAGCAATTTAAAACGAATAAAGTTTGGCATTCCAAGGTATTTACCAGAAAATTATATACATGGACTAAAAAAAAGCGGCTTCATCATCTCCACGTTGTCATTTAATCAATTTATCTCAATTTATCTCATCAGTTTCTGATTATATGCACACGAAAACGCACTGGCAGTATTTTTCATATATGCGAAGTGGAACACGCCCCAATCATCTCCATTTTTTCCAAAATTTTTGATTTGTGAGCTAACCAGAACAAAATTGACTTTCTCTGGCTTTTACAAGGACAACAAAGATTTGAGTTACAGTTCCTCTATTACTTTAAGGACCTCTGTCTATTTCAAGTTGTTAACCCTTGATGCGAGTGCTTAGTTTAAAATCAAACGTCCTGAATAAATAAAAACACAAAATTTTTTCTGTTGTATACTCACTGTGTAAGCAAGCTCTTCTGCAATTACTTCATAGTTAAGTTCTCCGTAATAAATTTTCAACCTCAAGAAATTGTCACTGATAAAGAGAGATTATTGGAAAGATACCATCAGAGCAAATCTACGGTCACGTCTTATGGTGGAAGTAGCTCATTTTAATTCCTGCCTAAACTTTCCCCAGTCTTCCAGAGAGTAAGAATAATGCTTCCCCACCCCTCCCCCTCCTTGGTTGGAATGTCAGTTCATCTGGGGTTATCCTTAGTATTTGCAAGGGTTTCTCTGGCAGTTTGCAGGTACGCATTTACACTCCTGGATAGAGAAGGGCATTCAGGGTCAAGAGCTTCGCATCTGAATACACCATAATGACACACCTATGACATGGTTCTTCTGACGGCCAGACCTCCACGACCCTCACTGGCGGTCATTTTAAAGGACAGAAAAATTTTGCTGATGATCAATTTTCTCTCTAAAAGATTTGCTGGTTACCTAAAAGTTTTACAAACTTAACCATACCTTAGGTCAGTGGAATAATTCTTAAGATCTTTCTCGTCTAGTGACCTCACAAGTATATTCTAAATATATTTTGTAAAAAACATAGAAAAAATACATTATTGAATGTCTATTCTCGATAACATGGTAGCATGTGCTGCCATGTTCCGCCATGTTTGGTTAAGTTTATCATCTAAATTTACTCGATATTGGAACAGAAGCCCTTCGTTGAATCAATCATTGTGTGGAAACTCCTGTCTGCTCATGTAATTTTAACTTGGCTCTTTAATAAGCGTTATGTGTAATACCTCAAAATGCCGGGAAGGCCATTTTGAAAGAGATAATGTCGTCTTAAAGAGGTCCTCCCTTGAAAAAATAAAATAGAGGTTATCATATAAGAGATGAAAAAGAAGCTGGTGTGACCAAAGAAGAAAAGCTAAAATACATCAAAGATGAAAATCGATAGAAAAGTTTACTGAGTGGCTGAACCATTGCTCAACCTGGGAGACTGGGGCTTGGTTTCAATGATGTTTGCCTCTCGACTATTTGTCAAATTAGCGACAACTGAACGACACTTCCATGAATCGATCAAGATCAACACTTTTTTAAACGGAGTCTGGAAAAAGAAGAAATGAACAGAAGATAGGAGTTCATGGTAACGAACTTTACGCTGGTCTTGAGTAAACTGTTTGCTGTATAAACTGTGAGATGGACGAACTTTAGAGAGAACAATTGCATGGGGTGAATAAAATGTTCTTTACTGAGCGGTTTGTTTGCCACGTTTAGCCATGATAACAATCTATTTTGGGTTTGCTTACCAGCATTTTTCTTGACAACCTTTCTCACATGCTCCTTGGTGGTATTTATCAAATGCAGAGTTAACACAAGCAACTGAAATTTAAAAAAGGATCACCGTTGTCATAGTTTGGCTCAAACCAGCAGTGCGAACTCTGTAAAGAGCTAGTGGTAGGGTGGCTCACCGAATGCAATTCAGTGTGTGGTAAAAATTTCCAAAACTCCTTCATTACGCTGGTTAAAATATCAATCAACTCATTCTCGATATTTACCCAAAGCGTTGGTTTATTACTCTACCTGCATCCTTGTCTGAGCCATCGCAAACATTCGTGTGATGTTCTGAATATTTTAGTGCATACATTACACAACCACACATGTTGTACATCATCACAGCCAAACATGAGAACTTGCAAGTCTGAAAAAATGATAATTTTCATAAGATCTGATTGTCTATCAAATTATAGCGTACAAAACAGATGTTAAACGGTCATTTGCCATTTAATCTCTTGGAAAATTTTAACAAATCACTCTATGAAATGTAAATCAATTTCTGAATACAATCGTATGGGTCCTTTGGCTACCTGCGACAGACAAAAGATCTATACTAGAGAATGATGAATAAGTAAAGATAAACTCAGAGAAATTTCTTTCCTAATTGGAATTGCGTAGGTTATTACAATTAGTTACTCACCAAATCGCCGTATGAGACATTAAAGCGACGAAATATGTTATCGTTATTGATATCTTTTCCCGGTTTACAACTTTGATTGTGAAAGGGATCCAATCTCCCGACCACTACCTGCAACCAATTTACGTTTGCCACTGAAAAAGCTGTCTTAATGTGTGCTTAGTTGAGATTGTTATGAAATAGATGATGCCATCCGCGTCAGTGGATATCAGTAGTTTAAAGTTTAACCCTCAGTAAAATTCAAAAATGGCAAAATGTTAGATTTAGATATATCAACTCTGAACGAGTTTGTCACCTAATTATGCATCTATTTGGTCATCTCTGTCCATTTATCTTCTCATCTGTTTTTCTGTCTGTGTAACCCTTGGTGCACCTCAATAGACACAAAAACTGAACTATGATTCAATAGATAAGTAGATTTTGGTTGTGTTAAAGAAATTTTAAGCACCTTTCTAAGCTGAATGGCTGTAGCATAACCAGGTGGTGCACTGTGGCCCAGTTCGTGAGGAAAAGGCATGTCGTTCTGTGAAGCAACGAATATTCGAACACCAGCTTCTTGAGATAACAAGTCTAGATATTCATACTGCTCAATGTTGATATCTAACGTGAGACCTGCAATCAATCAATCAATCAATCAATCAACCAATCGATTAATTAATTAATTTCATGACGTAGAATGAGGTTGCTCCTACATCAGCCGAGCCAGAGGCTCTTGTACAAAACGAATGAAACATGGGAATTGACGGAGAGTTAAAAGTCAATTCCACCAGGCGTGTTTGGTTTGGATATCGAATATGGTATATCGAATATTTAGATATGTTTGGATCATTTTATCAACTACTTACCACCTTCATGACCAGGAAGAGATGACGTCATTACTTCCGTTCTTTCATTGTGCTCGTTCGTGCCTCGGTTAAATGTATAACAGTTACCATATTTGTGATGCCAAAATTGGATCCATAAATGCTGTTTGTTAAAACTAAAACAGTAATTATCATAGTTTTATATCAAAACTTTTGCAATGAAGAGTATCTCAACGTCATATACAAGTATTCTCGGGTGAAAGTCGTTCTGTTTATAACAGTGAAAACTGACATGACTTCTGTTTAGAATGGCACGAGAAAGAGAGATCAAGAATGACTTTAAAATAGCTTTTTCTCTGCTTTGTCTCGCTATTCCTTATATCATTGAGGTTTTCTTAAAACCTATACGTTGTCAAATACTCGTAAAAACTTGTCAAGTATTTGAATTTCGCCAACGGGACTTCAAGAGAGATCCTCAACGAGATTGATTGACAATCCCGAAAAGTACCTGATGATTCTCTTGGTCTAAACGAAACACCGCGTTATATCGGTCTCGAACTATCTTAACATCAACATAAATGTCCCAGTGATGGAGAATAAGCCACCGAGAGACCAGCTAAGAAAGGGCTGTTACCAGTCTGCGAAATAGGTATAGCTAACCTAAAAAGTAAATGGCAGCCTACCTTGGCCTCTGGTTACTTACAGGCATTCCATAGCATTGAACCAGCAGGCGAGTATCATGTCTTCCAGTTGATGTCCTAACTGTTCCAGCTCGGCCTCTGGATACTCTGCCAGTCGTTGGTGAGTCTTTTCCACTACTTGTACAAAAAGTGGAAGATCACCTAGATTCATTACCGCTGGAAAATCATTTTGACCGGGTTGTGATGGTGTGGCAGTAATGTTGCGTGTTTCAGCTAGATTTCAAAATATATAAAATTGCATCATTATCATTATCAAATCACATGTGCTACAAATGAGAAATAAAATGGAATTTTCTTACTTTCTCTAATGTCAAAATTGAGAATTTCTGGAAATTCGTCAATAATTTGCTGCGGTAGTTTTGACTTCCGGATCTTATTGAGGTTGCAGATAGTAACTTGAGGAAATTCCAATTTCTATAAAAACGTAGAAAGGTCAATAAATCATCACCTAACGAAATATTGTTTATTCTATAACTTCTAATATAAAAAATGCTCTAGTGTTTCCATTTATGACCACTTCCCGCTAGAGAGTCAGCTATTTCATTTTAGGCAACAGCTGTATTGTTTTTATTAAATTCTACCACTGGGAATTTTGATAATTTGATGGCACGTTACACCGTACTCGTATGTCCATCATTATTGTTATAATTGTGCATTAATGTGGTAAAAAGTAGGGTTTTCCGTTTTCAATCTTAATTCCCATTTTGAAATCATTTCCAAAGACCTCCTGTATTTTGCAAGCTTCGAAGTGGAAACAGGAGTCAAAACCAAAGAATGCACCCTGATGCCAAATCAACTTTCTATTTAGTTTTTTGTCTGAACTGGCCCAGGAGTTCAAGGTCGGTACATGTCTTGGTTCTGTGCCAAACGCGTGTTCAAAGGAAAAATAGCAACCACACAAACCGAGGTTTTTGTTAAGAACAATATGCTACAGGGACTATGACTCGTTCGTTTGCTTGTGTAAAATATTTTGGACACCTGTCAACATTCGGTGGTCTGCTGGATCATTGCATATGATATATAATTCCAGTGTTTTTCTAATTCGGAGGCTTTTAGAATATATCGGAATCATTATACGAGAGGTTCAAAACTATAAATAAGAAATAGAGATATCAATGCGCATTTCGAGCAAGGATTTCAACGCCGGTTAAAGAAAATTTTGTCACTCAGCTCACCTGTTCATGTGCGATGCTTGCCCTCGTTTTTAATGGTTTGGACAAATACTGAGATGCTAAGTCCATGAGCTGATAAGTAAACACGCCGTATGCGGCGGCACAAGCCAACAACCAGAACCATTTTCTCAATCGTGATTCACCAATGGCTGTGGCGAATCGTCCATATCCATGGGCAGTGGTGTAGCTAAAGCAGGCCAATATTCTGCTCTTAACTTTAGCTGTATTTCCCTCGTTCGAAGAATTCAACTTGTCCATTGGTAACAAAACGTTGTTCCTTTTTCGCACAAATATGAATAACAGTGATCACAAAATTCAGTATTCGTAGTATTCGCAAATTGAAAACTTGATTTTGAGAAAAACTGACGGATCATGAGCGGTACAATGTCTAACTTAAGGTAAGTGTAAGCTGTGGCCTAGAATTATGTTAGACGTGGTGAATAATAGACGTGGTGAGGGAATACTGAAACGTTACTGCACATCACTGGGCTGGCAAAGAAGCCAATGGAAACTGGCCAAACCACTCATCTCTCTTGGCAAACGACTTATGAGTGGACACGATGCGCCACAAAAAAAATTTGTGTTCGTTCGTTATATCTCCTGATTCTATCTTTGTCTTTGAGTAACATTTTGTACAACATGTCAGTTCTACTACAATTTTATCATTAATCGTTAAGGAAATGAAATAATAATTTCTGCCTCCACTGAGAACATTTTCCTCCAGATAGTGAAATCATACAGAAAAAATCTCTCTTTTATTTTATTCCTTTTGAGAAACTTTCTTTTTTGACATGTAACGAAAAGTCTGTGAAGAATTATATGGCGTCGATAGGGATTGTGACGTCACAGTCACCGCCATTTTTTTTTTAATTTATATTTACCCAAATTGCCGTCGAGCTGGAGAGCTCAGTCTTTCATGTATTCAGAATTCAGCTGAAAGTCTTTCGTCCGGTACATACTATAGCTGATGAAATAAGATGAAGTTAAAAGAAAACTGGTGAGACTCTTAACACCGTAAAGAGTTTAAAAACTGACGTTTTGAGCATTAGCCTTCAGTCGGCTCTTCGTTAGTCCTTAGCTCCTACAAAGGGTTAACACTAGCTACTTCATCTTTTAAACTCTTCGCGGTGGCCAATTTAAATTACCAAACTTAGTTGACAAACCAAATTATCCCATGAAAAATATTTTTGCGTGGTACGTATGACGTATGTCTATCTAGGTAAATATGTTACATAACTCTATAGTCGTGTTATCAGTTCCCATGTAACTGTCAATGTAGAAAGCAAGACGTTTAAGCTAGAAACAAGTAAAACCAAAATTGCATCTTTCCTTAAAAAAAAATAGCTGTCATTTTATAACGTATCGATGGTTGACTCCAACAATGATTTTAGCAATTACCACGAATAGTTAGGTGATTCTCCCGTACAATATTTTATCATTTGTTTTCGAGGCAAGTTTCCAGCAAGCTATTTCCAATTTTTTTCGAAGCACCATGGCTACCGACTATTTTTTATCGTCTTTCCCATGCCAAGTATTTGTTTCCCAACGAGTTTTCATGGTGCTAGTTTTGACTTTTGCTTAAATTGCGATAACGATTTGTGATTGGATTTGACAAAAATTAATTTAGAGTTATCACTAGAATTTCGGTAATTAACCAACCAATCCAAAGTTAAATGAGGCATCCATATGTAGAATCACGGCATAACTTGGCTTTGCGATTCGACTACATGCATCCTTTAAAACCATTTTTACGAAATAGTGTTTTGAAAATCTGCTCTAAACACAAATGAAAGATATTGCTATGTTGTGCGATAGCGAAACTAAAGTCAAGAAAAACAAATATAAAAAATAAACATATTAACGGTGGAAAATAAGTAAAAATTCATGAATCTTCAGTAACTTTGTTTGAAAATCTAATTCACTTTTGTTATTTTAGCAGGCATGAAAAATGAATCCGACCTTACCTAGAACACTTGCAAACGTTCGTTAGTTTCCATGATGATAGCGACAAATAAAGACCCGAAGAAAATTCACACAAAAATAAAGAGCCGGTTGTATCAATAAATTATTAAATGTAAGGTAGTATCACATGCATTTTAACAATACCAGCGTTTAGGCTGATAATTGTATTTTGGACCCATGCAGTGAGAAATTAATTGAAAAGCCATATGCTGACAAAAACCTAACCACGGTAGATACTATTAAATAGGCGCAAGAAAAAGAGAGCCCTAAATCGTCCAGTATGAGGCGGAGTACAGAAGTGCCATACTGTGCAACGGTGTTGATTATTTAGTCGGAAACGTTATTTATGCAGCAATTCTAAAAATGAACGTTTAAAGTAAGCCCGTTTCATCTAAATTACGGTGTCCAAATATCTCAAATAATAACGTTTCTTTGACTTGAGCTTCCCCGATCAATGCAAGCCTTTACTTAAGTTTGACATGGCTGCTAAATGGAAAACTGATGACAACTGGCCCGATCCCAGTGAGAAATCGCTGGTCATTGTGTAGGACAGTCAAAAGAATTTATTCACTGATACCAAATTATGGAACGTGTTTTCCGTGGTTTTCAAGTTGTACACATTTATGACAGAAAGGAACCGGTAAGGAAAATAATCAACAAAAGTAACAGTTTTATGTTTATGACAGCTTTTTAAATCTGTAAATGGTCAACTGGTTGTAGCATTCTGATTATAATACACTGTACGCTGTAAGTAAATTCGTAAGCGCAATACAGGAAAAGTACATCTGAATTGAGGTTTCTTCTCTCAAGTGCTATAATGAAAAACAAAACAAAACAAAAAACGTGTTTTCTTTATTCGCTATTCTTTTCTTACTTCGATTTCCTTCTTCTTGTCATCTACTGGGGTTCGCACAGGACGAAATCTCACGTTTCCGTATTTCTTAAATGTGACGGAAACTTAGAGCTTCATGTTTCCGCTACATTTACGTTTTGTTGTAAGTAACACTCGTCGTTCAGTTGACTATTTCTTTTATTCTCTCTTTTGTTACGCAAGTTAATACAACGGGGACTAAGTCTGGTCTCTCTAGGAGGGGGGCATTAGGATTTTCGGTTTTGCGGTTTTGGCTATTTTTTAGATCGCTTTTTTGGTTTTTGTCCCAAAATCTGAGCGGCAATTACGCGTCTCCACTGATCTCGGATAGCAGCTAAACGCAAATGTTATCGAGAGGAATGCGTGACAAACCAATTGAAATATCGCAGGGATTCCTAGGTATCCTATGTGTAGCCGTACTCTCCCCCTCCCCTAAGATGGGGGGAGGGGGGGAGGAGAGGGTACGGCTACACGAAGGGTACGGCTAAGCATGGATCATTGCCAGAGTTTCTTTATCAACGCCACCCCGAAGTTGGTGACCAAGTTGCAGGCCACATGTGATTGATTGATTCAACATTCCAATAGAATCTCCAAACTTTCAGGTCTTAGTTCGCAAATGAAAATGTTGGATTAGGGATTTTCGGTGAAACTTTTCAGAGCTATAGCTTTTTGCGACTGCAAAATTGCAATCCTATCGAGGACTTTTGTGCGAATTTCCTTAATTTAATTGGGCTCCATTACCAGCTGCTGAGTCCGCAGAGACCACGCTCGAGGTCCTCGAGAAAGCAGCTGTTAATTTAAGCAGGTACTAGAAGATACGAATGCCAAGTCCATGGTATTCATAAATCCTGTCATGAAATTAGTGCAGTTTACTCTGTACGCTCCACTTGTCACCACTCAGTATCGGATCGATCAGGGTTTCAATAACTGGGATGTGAAAATGTATTGGTTTTGACAGTTTTGCATGTGGTTTTCGGTTTTGATCGAATTTTTGTCGGTTTTTCGGTTTTGGATGATTCTTTCTACAGTTTTGCGGTTTCTAATGGGCCCCAATGCCCCCCTCCTCTAAGAAAGTGTGGGTCACCGCTTATAAAGGTGACGCTTACAGAGCTGTAAATCTCTAACCTTCGTCATGCTTAATTAGCGAATGACGCTAAACTACTCAGAGCGGAGTTCGCATACTGAGTAGATACATTCGCAATGTTTACTCTTTACAAAATGACTTTCTACTTTAAAAAACAGCGCTGTATGTACTGTATTTACTGGATCTACTCTAAAACTCAAAGAGAGTCGCGACAATCATACCAGCTATTTTGAAAAATAATCACATAAAATTAATATCAACTGAAAAGAAAAACATACCGCGAATTAAAATAATTTTTTTTTTGAAGGATTTAAGACCATATCACCAAAACATTTTGACTTTTCAAATAATGCTGTTTTTTACTTTCGTATTATGATGTTCAGTCCTAAATTATGAACAGCGCTCAGGCTTAGAGAAGTTCGTAATGTCATCATTCATTATCAATTTTTCGTTAGTTTAATTAGGTTGTGGAGATAAGATTAAGCTTCTTTCTAAGAACAAGTATATTTGGTGATTATTACACTCGTTTGATCATACAGCTCATTTTGAAATGAAATTGTTAGCAGGCAAGGAAGAAAAAGAAAATCTTTTTAACGACTTTTTTGTCCAACTTCGTCCCCTTATAAATTTGAATATTAGGCTTACTTGAAATTAAAACCAGAAATGTCACTATTAGATTATCGCTGAATGACTCTAAATAACATCAAATTGTGTTTCTTTGCCACTTGATTGCGATTATTAAACGTCGCCCATAGTACTTTGCATTTGGAGATGGCAAGTGGGTTGCGACACGGATCGGTCAAATTATTATAAAAAGGGAAATGACGCCTTTCAATGAAGTGGTGGGTGATATCACGTAACGTACGTTTACAGCAACTAAAATTATATTTTATCAAGTAATTCACATCACATTGAGGTAAAAACATTTGTCGATACAAAATAGACGTTGGATGCGTAGGAGGTGGTGACTTTTTTTTTCAAGGTAATGTTTTATAAACTGCGCATCATATTTGTTGAATTGCTCAGAATGCTTTTCTTTCTTTTAGCCAACAAATTATCAAGTTTTGAGATGGTTAAATGTAACTGTTATGGAGCGTGCTAATTTCTAGAAGGTTTCTCCTATTCAGTTATCACTCATTTTGGTGGTTAATGAAATTTACATCATCATATCAGTTTGTGCCAAAACTTTTCAGTTTCCCTGTGGGACAATCCTTGACGATGCAAAGCTATCGAGAAATTACCGTCCTTAACATAACTATAACACAAATTCTAGAAGTTTTTGTTTACATCAACGTTCATCATTATGCGACAAATGATGTTTAGGTGCGTTCAATCCTCTAGATTAACTGATTAAGATTGCAGAGTAAGATGCAATTAAAACATTACTGAGATGCTGGAGCTTTGCGTCAAATCATCCTATTTTTGTTTTGCCATGTTTTTTTTTTTGTATCATAGTAGGGTGACTCAATGCATTCGTGATGTTTGTATACCACCCTCGGGTCACAATTGTTCACCACAGGTGCCTGTTTAAAATAATACTCTTAAAATTTTGCAATTATGCTTTAGAGAAAACATATCAGGCCTTCGTGTTATTATCCTTTTTCACCGACATATTCGTTGGTGACTTTGCAGTCCAAACTTTAAATTTCCTCAGCCCGTTAAATTGTCGTTACATAACCCTCGACATCATTATTTGTGAGTTGTGTAGCTTGTGGTCTGATTTTGAATCCTGTTTTAAAGCTTCTGAGGCCTACTCTGGTTATCACGAACACTTATTACATCATCACCATGCTAAACATTAATTCATAATTTTATTTCCTCAGAACTCACTATTCATTTACATCTTTGTGAACAGCTACGGATCGTATCCTACGTTCCCTCTTATTTTTACATATTATGAGAAGCATATTACGTTTTAAGCGAAAAAGACTTCAGTTCTAGATGAACACGAATATGATTATGAAGACACGGTGAAAGGTTGCCTTGCACAGTAACTTTCCTTATGAGATAATTCCGCATAGTTCCGTATCATTATTTTTTTTCTGGCCTAATCCGATCTCTAAAATTTTCATCAGTGATGTTGTATCACATAAGGTACGCTCTTAAGTACCTAATCAATTCGCCCAAAGCGAACCCATATTAACGTACAAGATGTTGCTTAATCGTGACAGTTGCCTAGCAAAAGTATGACCGGAAGAAAAGACTCCGCCCAAGCTGGTAAATTCCCGAGACAAATCACCTCAAGGCCCTATAAATAATTGGAAGCGGGTCAAAAACATCCTACTTGAAATTGTTGTTTATATTGGTAAAATGGAAATCTAAGAAATTTTGTGTTTGGTCGTCTGGTAAGACGTGCATTTGACATTTCCCATCATCGTCATCATTTGCAAACAATTTAAAGATTCGTTTAGATTTAAACTCTTTATTTTACATTACGAAGAAGGATACAAAACTATTTCAAGGTTTCCTCCAGAAAGGACTTCAAGTGGACGTCTGATAAGGTACAAAAACATCATTTTGCTATTGCAAACAAGTTATTGGCCAATTATCTTATGGCTCAGTTTTTCAACATTAGCAGCAATTGTCGGGCCGCTCTCTATCTTTGCGACGTTTTTTTTCTGCTGTTGATGTTTTCAGTAAATAACTCTCGTACGTCCAACTTATGATCTTCTTACGATTTCTTCAGAATGATGCTTCATTACCTTTCTGTAATACGTACATTAGGAGAGAAAATTAACAATGATCTCAGCCGTCTTTACGTATTTACTTTATGACGAAGAATAACTGTTTTGTAGAGTAAAATTGACGAGGAAAATTGAGATTTCTTGTAGTTTAATAGAAACACTTTTAGATGCATTTCCTGTCAAAAAATAAATCCACACAGTAAAGACACTTTCTTCTTTTCAGTGTTTTACGTAATGAGTTAAACACTGAAAAGAAGAAAGTTTTAAGAATATCAAACCATCTGAAAGATCAAAACAGCTTCTGAGAAGGTAATTACGCGTGAGTAAATATTCTTTTATATCTCACCGAACTTCGTTTTAAATATTCATTATCACCTTTCGACTCGAGGAACTGCAATTGAGTTTATAACAAAATACTTATGTATTTAGAGAGACATTCTTGTCAATTTCACCAAAATTTCAACTAGGAATATTGCGAAATGTGTAAGCTGAAAATAATGACTAAAACTGATTTCACGGCCTTATTCGTGACACTAAACTGGTCGGAAGGTTGAAGTGTGTATTATAAACAGAACCATCAACCATAGTATCAATTTATTTTTGTTTTTGACGACTTTTACCTTCTGAATAGTCATACGTAAATGTTTTTTCGTGAAACTACTAAATAATTGAAGAACTCTCGCTATATTTCTAATGACCACTACTATCAACAAGTTCTGTGAACGTTGAAATAGCAATAAATCCTTTTTTTAGCGAACGTTGGAGGGAAGGGCACTATTCTGTGAACCAGGAAAAAGGAAACACGTATATTAATTTTTGTGAATCTCGTTAAAAATAGTCCTGTGTTTATTAAAAAAGGCAGCTGTTTTCACTGAAATACGAAAACAAAGTTAACAATGCCCAGCAAAATGTAATTGAAATATACGGAAGGGGACGATCCGGTTTCTTTCTATCAGAAATGTTTATTTCTGGGCCTAATTTTTCAAAGGGAACTGAAGAGATGGAGTACGCAGAAAAGTGCAAGGACAAAAAGCTCAATGAATCAACAGAAATTTTGGGGCCAAATATCACTGAATACAATTAATTCATTATTATTCTGACCAGGCTCATTATAACACTGTCAATAATAAAGTCATTTGTTTGCCATCCATTGAATCTTTTGAGGCGGCTTTGCTTCAGTGATTCAAAAGTGCAAATAACAACATTGTTGTCAAGAAGCGTGAACCGTCCTTATTGAAGAAACAGTCTAAACATTTGATGATCAAAAATCGCCGCGAGTGAAGGTCCTTCATACAGATGCAAAGCGCTTAAAAAGTCGTGATGGTGTAAAAGCTGGGTTCACGTTAGACAACGAATGGTAAATATTTAGTTTAATCCTTCTTAGACAGATGTAAGTAAAGATTCATCACTATTGAAGGGTTTCACGAGGCACTTAACTGTTCGTTAATTTGTGTTACTCTAAGACTTGCTCTTTTAGCGGTTAATAAGTCATAAAAGATCAGCTCGCAACAATTTCGGTTTCTCAGAGAAATGCTTCATGCCATTCGAATGGCTGTTGGTGATCTGGCTTGAGGATTTTAGTAACCTCTGAACAGAGGCTTTAATTTGGTTTTACCGATTCGTGCAAAGTTGAATTGTTCATCTTACAGATTATCATCACTGTGCGTCAACACATGCAGCTCAGATTAATTGCACCATGATCGTGAAATTGTGCACGAGAGTCATTTCACAAATAAAAATCATATTTCTATCTTGTCGGAATTCATGTTTTGTTGATCTGGCTTTGCCAACAGCATTATGCTCGTAAATTGCGTAAGATGGTAATGTCTTCTCCAGACAACATAGTAGACATTTTAACGATGTTTTGTCAAGTAAAACCGAAATGGCAAGTATGTTTGCTGACTTGTACACATGATGAAGGCCATTTTGACTACTTTAAACTTTGACATAATTTAAAATTACCGCTTACGTATATACTTTGGTCAGTACATATGTTAAGTACCTCGTGCATCAAGGCAACTTCAACATTGCTCATTGAATCGCTGAACAACTGCTACAATTATTTCAAATAGGCTATAAATGCATGTTGTGGGTCAGTAACTGATTAGGTTTAATGATAAGATGATGGAGTGACTTATGTACAATAACATCTGAACGTTCATAATCACGGGTTTGAACGTACGAGGTGTTAACTCTTTCGTAATCATTTTGTATCAAAACATCAAATACTCTGAATAAGAAAGAAATTACCGAGCATTGTTACAAGAGCATTTTTATTTCTAGGCAACCTGTCTTTATACAAAACCCCCTATGGAAATAAATTAAAATGCACAGATTGATAAACAACTATATCCTGATTTGTGACTTCACAAATATTATCAACTATTCTCGCTTTGCAAATAGAAATCACTGTTTTTTGTCTTTCGTGTTACATGTAACCGATTAAAGATCTGCCCAAGGTAGTAGACGAAAGGTTAGGCGGGAATTAGCTAGGGTCTCCATTTGCGGCATTGAAAAAGGAAGGCTGGGAATCCGTTTGAATGTCATTTGTGTAGTCTGGATAGTTTTGTCTTCAACTCTAATTATCCGCGTTCGCATCGTATTTCTTATCTACAGAGCATTCAACTAAACATAATTTCTTTGTTTTTTTTTGCATTTCTGCCTTTGAGTTACGATTATTTATTTATCCTGACCTCACTGACTGTTAGTTGTTAGTGTTATGTTAATAACCGTAGTTGTGGGTTGGACTGCACGCTGCTCATCGTTGCTGACCATGGTACTGTTGCTGGATCAATGTTTTGTCAAGAGCATTTAGAAATCAAGGAACAAAAGTGTCTCGAGAGGCAGTCGGTGCATATGTCCTCAGATGGTAGCAGCATTCAAATTAGGAAAAACGTAGCAGAAAAAAAGAAATTTCTGCTTGACAGACTTGAAAATAAGAAACGTATACAACGCTTATAAGAACGAAACAGGCCATTCGTCGTCAGAGTAGAATTAAATGATTGCACGAATTACTTTCGACGAAAGAGTGATCTTGTAGGGTATCATCAAAGACCTCGGTATAGCTGACTCGAAATATCCTCTTGAAAACAATATTTTCTTCAGTGTAACCTTGAATAAACTTGTTTTCAGAAGAAAGGAATGAAACAACCTAAAGCAGGCATGGATCAGCAGGGGTGGGTGAAAACGAAAGAGGAGCAGAAGAGTGTGGATACTTTCACGTCTCTGACCACAGACTTCTGTGGTTATACATCTGCGCATGGCTTTGAGAGGATCATGTCCTCAAAACAGTGGATTCGCAAGGCGTTCTGGAGTTTGTTGTTTATTGCAGCCATCGTGGTGCTGTGCTTTCAGGTTTTGACACTTTTTGAGAAATACCAGAGTAGACCGCTGGTCACACTCGTGTCACTGCAGTCTGACACGGTAAGGATTAAGAGCTAAGTGGATATTAAGTTACAAGAATAAGAATTGGTGGAGACATAAAACGATTTCAACTTAAGCGATAGTAGCAAACGGTCTTGTCGTGCGCAGTCATTCTCAAGCTGAGAATTTATGATCATGGAATATGTCAACTTGAAATGTTCCTACGTTGTTATCTTCCGTCTCATTATTCCATTTTCAGCTTTCATTGGTATTCCGTGGACTAGCTTCGGTTGTTTATCATTGATATCATGTTTATATAATTCCTAATTAAAAACGATACACCAGCTCCAGGAATTCAGCGGAAGAGCGAAAAGAATTTAGCAAGGGATCAAAAGAAAGTTCCGTTACTCTATTATAGCCCGTGCCTTTTTTCAATGCTCTAAGTTTTGCAAAATTTGATGTTCATTACTTTAAAACTAATTTTTT
Organism: Pocillopora verrucosa; assembly: GCF_036669915.1. Classification (NCBI taxonomy): domain Eukaryota; kingdom Metazoa; phylum Cnidaria; class Anthozoa; order Scleractinia; family Pocilloporidae; genus Pocillopora; species Pocillopora verrucosa. The sequence continues at coordinate 30,956,635 of NC_089315.1, read as the reverse complement.
TCCAGAGCCTTCCATTCCCCACTGTCACATTATGCAACTTCAATGCTATCAAGTACGACGCACTTGAGGAAAGCAACTTCACTGACCTCCTCGACACTATTAAAAAGCAAAGTAATACTTTAAGTCAATTAATACATAGAGTTTCATAGCAAGGAAAAGAAAAATGAAATATAGTTTAACTTGGTCATATATATCCACAAGTACAAGGGAAAACGATTTCTCCTCCGAAAACTCTGACGTGCTTGCCGACAAATCAAAGGAGATTTTCAACAGTTCTTTGGAGTTTGCTAACAACTCTAAGAAGTTTGTTGACATCTCATAGGAGTTTTCCAACAACTCTGAGGATTTAACCGACAACTCAAAGGAGTTCGATAACAACTCGTAGAGGTTTGACAACAATTTAGAGTAGTTTTTCGACAATTTAGAAGAGTTTTGCAACATCTCATAGTGGTTTGCTGGTAATTATGAGGAGTTTGCAGACAACCCAGAAAGGTTCCTGACCGGCAACTGAAAGGTTCCTGTCCGGCAACTGAAAGGAGTATACCTCTAGTTGGTATAATGCCTGGCAAAGATGCATATTCTGTAATCGCTTTCCCTTGTGTAAGAAGCCTTTCTTTGAAGTTCTTTTCTCTCACATTTTGGCGTGAAGGGACGGTGAGTTTTTCCATTCTCTTATGAAACACTAACTCATGCCTCCTATTGATGTTTAGATTCGTCGTCGAACTCCACTTCCTCTCGAGCAAACGATGATGCAGTGCCAACCACGTACGGTCCAACCCCAACAGACTTTTACTCAGATTACGATGAAGATTTTGATTACTGGGGAGACGACGACGTGGAAGATCCAGAAAATCTTGATGAAGAATATTTCGCAAGTGAAAAAGTTTCTCTTTTGTTGGCTGGAAAAGACGAAGATTATCTTTCAAATTTGGGTCATCAGTTCGAAGACATGATTTTGTCCTGCACTTATCGTGGTGTTTCTTGCAGGTAATTGTAGCATACCACGTGAATTATGTAAGTAAAACCTTAGACTGCTCAGAAATTTGTGACCTAACGAGACTTTCATGGCTCAGCTGTGTTCTCACATGAGAATTCTTAAATCTGAATGTTGCGTAAATTGTTGAAGGCGACTCAAGTCCCAGAGGAAAATGCACCTCTAACTGGATTAACTTGTACACTTTACACCCAGCTTTGAAATGATATGATGTTAGTCTTTTTTATTGTCTCTCCCCTTAGCAATTTCACAGGAAATTTCTGGACCAAATTTTGGCACTACAAGTACGGCAATTGCTTCCTTTTTAACAGCGGCTTAACAAGCTCGGGATCTAACAGCCCCGTGATTAAGTCCAACAAAGCTGGGCCCACACATGGTAAGTGACTCCCTTTTCCAGTTTGCTCAAGATTCGTGATCTTTGGAGCAGACAAGTAGTTGCTTTGTCCGTGCGTCACTCAGTCAGTCAGCCGTCCCATTCTTAGGTCAGTCACTGACGCGTCAGTGAGTTAGTGAGTCAGTCGATGAAGCACTTTCTTAGTCTATCAGTACTTAGAGTATAACCTCTGTTAAAATTAGATAATTTGGTTATATCGACTAAGTTGATAATGTAAATTGGCCGTCGTAAAGAAATTCCAAAGCAGACGTTTCAAGCACTAGCCCTTCGTTAGAGCTAATTACAAAGGACGAACGCTCGAAATGCCAGCTTTAGAATCTCCATAGGGCGGTCAATTTATTTTACCAAATCTGTTAATAAAATCAAACTGCCTTGTTATACACTTCCCACCGACGAAGCATCACGGTTTCTTCCCCCTTTATTCATCGGACCAAATCACGAAGCCATTGATATGGCTCAGTTACCAAGCTACAATTTGTAACCATATTTTCTCTTAATTTAGGGCTAAATCTTGAGATAAACGTGGAACAAGACCAGTACCTCAATCAATTAACACCAGAAGCTGGTATCAGACTTGATATTTCAAGTCAGGGATATATGCCATTTCCAATGGAGAGAGGCTTAAGCATACCTGTAGGGTTCGCCACGTCAATTGGTTTGAGAAAGGTAAACTAATTCTACGATGGAGGAGACATTTCTGAGTCGTTGCTCCAAGATGTATCGGTGTAAGGTTATTAGCGGAAGATGCCTTTTCTCTCTTATTTTCGCAAAGTGAATGTGACGTAGATGCTAAGCGATGAGACTTTGTCAGGCATTTTCTTGTCAATACAAAAAAATTACAACGGGTTAGTTAATTGGCGTTTGTTTGTTCGTCTCTTAAAACTTCTTTCTATGTGCTGTTTTCTAAAACCTTTTTTCTATGTGCTAGGTCATGATCGAAAGACAGGATCCATTCAATAACAATCGATGTCATAAAAACTCCTCAATTGACAAGTCGAACTTGTACACCAGAATGTTTAACGCCACATACTCATCAACCGTAAGTGAGAGCTGATATCAATTGGTGTCCTTCCCTCTCAGTTAATTTCTACTTTTGGTTTTTGAGCTTGCCAACAGTGGACCGCTTGAGTTCAGTATATCATTCGTGGCGCAAATGTGAAATCAGGCACATCTCGTCGATGTGGGAATTTGGACTGGGCCATGACGTGGTGGGGGGGGGGGGGGGTGCTATTAATATTTGTCCTTTCTGAAGACGATATTCAATTCCTCTTCAGAAAACGAGATAAAATGACCAATCATCATCTACAGCTGAAACAAATCAGAAAAGTAATAAGCCAGACCAATTGTGACAGCTTTAGAGGAAGAATCATTACAGGTTGAATCAATCCTTGATTGAGAGCATAATTTTGTCTTAAGGTTTTCACTTAATTCAAAGACTTAACTCTTTCCTAGCCCAGTGTGCCATACTATTCTAACGATGTTGGTTCGAAGAATTTGGTATTGGATCAATCAATAATCACCTAACTTATTTGTTTCTTGATTCTCAAATACTTTCTGCTCGATTTTGTATTGATTTTTTGAGGACAAATTCTGTCTTGGTCACACATGGGGGTGAGAGAGTTAATGTTACTTTGTCATGGAATAAAGTGATCTCCCTTTTTCAATCTCAGGCCTGTAAGGAGTCATGCTTAGCCGACAGTCAGTTTTTACAGTGTGGATGTATGGAGTACAGATTTCCTGTGGACAAAAATCCAGTTTGTGATATTACCAATAAAACCACTAGTAAGTTCACACTTCTGATGGTCTGTTACACAATGATAACGTTTTAATTCAGTTTCCCTTTTAAGTTTTTTTTTCATTATGTCTTCTACAATCACTTGATCTTTTCCAGCAGCACAATCATCTGCGAAGGAATTAGAACATTAAACTATACTTGAAACTGAAGCAGGTAGAAAAAGAGCAATCTTTCCGGCTTTGTTTCACAGTGTTGCCATTTTTTCATCTGCAGTTGGCTGCCTCAACAAGTTACAGAAGCAGTACCGGGACAACAAACTAAATTGCAGCAGCTCTTGTCCCCCTCCATGCAGGTATAATGAAATCTATTCTGTGAAAATTAAATCTGTCGTAATTTTCGTTAGCTTATCATTTTCACTTGTCACTTTTTTAAATACAATGGTAAATTTTCCTCAGAAATTAACTTTGAAATATCATTATTAATTTTCTTACAGCCAGGAAGAGTTCAAGATAAGTACATCGCTTGCTGTTTGGCCTTCGGAAAATTACGAGGTTGCTAATTGCAGTTTGTGATTTTAGGTGTTTAAAAAGTGGTTGGACCAAAATTTATTAGAGGTAAACGAACTAAATTGATTTGTTTTTCCAGGTATTCTACCAAGATGAGCTCGAGAAGCGCGGGAAATTCGTTTGGTCAGATTTTGACTCTCTCAGGTGAGGAATAGTCTCCCGCAAAAGTTCCTGTAAGATAGCAGCCTGGTTTATAATGTTCTTCAAATTGCATGTTAGGTACGGCGAGACGATTATAGAAATTGATGCAAATTTTCTGACATTCAATATTTCTGCATTAAATCTACAGGAAAAATGTGTTGAAGGTACAAATTTTCTTCGAAGAACTTAACGTTGAAATGATAAAAGAACAAAAATCATACGGAGTGAGTATACTTTTATTTTCTCATTTATTCATATTTTTGACGTTTGGTTTGGTATGCAATGTTCATCGTATCAAGAAATGATCCATTGTCCCTGCTCAACTTTCCCATTAACCATCAAACAAAAGTCCTTTTCGTATGGGCAGTGCTGAGGAACTTTTTCCGAAACAATGCGGAAAAGCTCGTAACTGATCGAGAAATAATTGGAATGAAAAGTTCGCTGCATTGGGGGAGTGAATAGTGTAAATGTGCACCAGTAACACTGATCTCCATTGGTGTACCTCCGGTAAGACATGACTCTCGATGAGTGCATCGAGCCTTAGGTTCGCAAATTTAAAATTAATTTAAGTTATCTCTATTGTAGTGACTCATTAAAACCAACTCTCTCTATATGCAAGTCATGTCGCCTAACAAAAAGTCACGCACTAAAATACCGTCGGTGTTAAATGCAATCGAAAGAGACAATTTTCTGCACAGAGGCGATTGAAGACCTTGATAGCGACACCGATAGCTTACCCGAGATCAAAGATTGCTCTTATTGAAAAGTCCATTTTTTTCCCTTGTTTAAACAGATTGCAGATTTCGCGTCCGACATTGGTGGCCAGCTCGGTTTATGGATCGGATTTTCTGTGCTGACAATAGCCGAGTTCATTGAATTTTTTATGTTGCTGTTTGCTCATCTTGTCAAAAAATGCACATCGCGGGGAAAAGTGAAGTCAGCCTCATTGGAATTGAAGGAGACTTAATTGTAGAGCAATAAAGATACCAAGCATGTGCTAGTTTAAGATACTCTCGCCATATTCTAACACATGCGTCAAAGAGTTTCATATGCTGGGATGCAGAACATGCTAATATCTGGCTTCAAAACTGCCAAAAATCAAATCAAATTAAGGACGAGGGGCTTTAGAATAACTACTTAAGCGTAAAGAAAAATAATATTTTTCTTTTAATAATATACATGGAAAAATTACTCAGTTCTGATTGGTTAAGATAAATGCAGTTTTCAGGTAATTCAGTGCAGAAGAGAGTTAATTCAGTGCAGAAGAGGGTTAATTTAGTGCAAAAAAAGAAGAAAATCAGAAATTCTGATTAGTCAATAATCAAAGAAACTCACAGATAGCCAATCAAATGCGAGCCTTGGATGTCGCAACAAAATTTGAAAATTTGAAAATTTGCGAGCGAAACAATGGCCGGCGTTTTAAGTAGGCTTTCTTTCGCCACCGCAGCTGATAAACAGCTTAAACAACGAAAACACTGTAAAAAGCTCTGGGGGTTTTTGGTTGTCGGTTTGGAAAAAGGGGTGTTTAGGGAAGGGAATTGCCGAGGAAATCGAAAATTACGAGCCGACCCAGCTTAACACTTTGCTCGAGCGATCCAAAGCCGAAATTAAAAACAAACATGGTAAAACCTCGGAAACGACGATTCCATTTCATCGAAAGTGATTCGGACACAGGCTGAACAATTCCTTGAACTGTTTAGCTGGACTTTGAACGTTTTTGCACCTTAAAGATGTGAAGATATCATTGCATATTATTGTTTTGATCGTACGCGGTTGTTTTGACCGAACGCACGGTTTGAATACATTATTTTTGCACTTGATGCGTGCGCTTTGCTTATGTTTAATTATGATAAGCCATCTCGTATTTTTCCATGTATATTATTAACACGTAATCACATGATTTTTCTCGTGCAATTTGGAATACACAAGCACTTGTTAATTTTTAACAAAATTTTTAAAAAAATTAACTCATGCTTATTTATTCCAAATTACACTCGAAATCATGTGATTACCTATACGAATAAACTGAAACAGGTATATTTGCATCTTTAGAAAACAATATATTTTATCCGTAATCCTACCATATATAAATCAAATAGATATTGAAAGGGCCGAAGCTGGTTCGATTTTGAAATTTTAAGGGGAAAATAAACCTTATATTAATTTAAATGACAACATACTTAATCAGAGATTAAAGTGTTATCGCTAGGCTTAAAGTAGTCAATAATATGCAAAATGAGGCTGAGATGCATGCGGCTTGTTACTGATTTTTCACTGGTAACCTGTTCTGCAAACTTTACTAGTTATTCAATTTAGCTTTATTCTCATGTTAGTCGTGAATGTTTAATTAAAGAAAAAAAGCATATTGAAACGAAACCAGTCTACTTCGTATTTACAAGGTAGCTCTTCTTCTTGTTCAACTATATTTACTGGCTTTCTATAGATCTTCGGTCGTCGGCGACGGCTAACTACATACATATTATGTTTTAGAGAAATAACAACTGTCCATCTACTGAAATAAAAGCGTAAACTACGTCCTGTTTAGGCAACTGTGCTTTGTTACCCGTAAATCATTCGAACTAGACTAAGTTAATCGCCAAAAACTGCCGACATGAAATTACAGTTAGGAATCACTTTTCGACCACTGGGTATCATTACTCTGGTTGGAACATTTCAACAGCGACAGTTGATGACCTGGCATCCACTCTATTTTTCAGCTTTCGAGCCAAAGTATAACAGATGAGTAAAATCAGCTCCAAGATTTCGGCAAACGTCAAAACGGACATTCCTATCCAAAGACCAAGTGATCCTCCGAGGTCTGACATAAAACTTGGCAGCTGCAAACAAATCAAATTTTGCGTTTAATGCCACTTGAAGTAATTATGTATGTCAAGCTAAAATGTCTGAACTAATCAAAAATATATGATTCGTTAGATCCCTTTCCGATTGGCGAGTTGAATGGTCAGGTTATCGTCGATGGCAAATTTCCAGTAATCATGCCAATTATAGATCTATAAGTAAATTTTTATTAATGTCAGTATCTTAGGAACCGTGGACCCACCCATCCCCAAGCCCAACAATAACCAAGTGATAACATAGGGTTAACGTTGGTTAAGGGGGAGGGGTAGGTATGCATTTGCTTAGATACTGATATTGATCCTCAGATTTCATCACTTACCTCATACGCCGGATCCTCCGAAATAACTTCGTAATTCAGTTCTTCAAAGAATACATTTACTTTGAGAATGTGTTTCCTAAAAAGCAACAATTAAAAGCTTTGGCAGTCTCATGATGTTATCAAGTTTAGAGTAAGATATATGACATCATAAATTTAATTTGATTTTCGTTTCTCTTTATTGCCAGTGGCGCCTGCAAATGAATCCCAATTAGAAAGAGTTGTACAACAGTTATAAGTACAATCTAATTATAATGTTACCTAAAGTCGTCGGATTCTCCGTCCACCTCCTTATTCCTGGCCTTCAATTTCGCTCTATAGAATTTCTAGTGCCCGTGGATTGAAAAGAAGATAAACACTTCGAACTGTAAGTTACGGATCATGCGTTTCCCCAAACATATATCAAACAGGAAGAAGCAAGGATACATAACTTACACCACAACACTTACTTAAAGTACCAATCACAGCGCTTGTAGTTATCGAAAGATATGATCACAGATTTTCATTTTAGAAAATTGAAATGACCTTGCAATGAGTTGGAAGGATATGAAGTTAATTTTCTGGTATGATATCACAAAGGTGTATTTGAGACCTGATAAACCTTTCATTTGATGTGAGTAATTTAAGTAAATTTACTAATTAAAACGTCCCGTGCGGTTTTGGGTTCTCGATATTCCGAAAAACGAGTGAAAATATAAATAAAGTGAAAACTTTGTTCAAGGTTGGAATGATACATTTGGAAAAATATTGAAAAATAAAAAAATAGAAGTTACTTCTTAAAATATGTAAGCTCCATGAATGTATACCGACCTCCGAACTTGTGGTCGGCCACAACGAGTAAGATGTAGTGAATTTGAATGTGCTCTCCCTGAAATAAATTTAAATTCAAAATGAGACCAGGAACTGTGTACCTGTAACTGAATATTGATTATGTTACCGAAACGTCAAAAACAATACGTCTTAAAAATAAATTAACAGAATACAAAGGTCTTTTTAATCTACATTACTTTGAGCAATCTGGGTTTACTTTCAGGACTCAAATTGAGCGTCTGCGAACGTAAAAAAAAGGTAAATAATTTTTCTTACTTGCAAGGTGGAGGACATGATTGGGAACAGTTCAGTACTCCCTGGATAAAATAGTCTTTCACTTTTCTGACACAAGCTCCTGGAAAAAGATGTTATAATATCACGTCAGCTTTATATAGATGTACATGTATTTCACGCAAAAGGTTAAGTTTTATATTTAGAAATTGTTACCTTCAAAAAACTACTAGTGCCCGGGAATTTATATCTATGCCAACATGGCGAACCTTTCTTGAGAGAAGAGGTAAGGCGGGATGGGACAGAGAACAGGTATTGTTGCAGAAGAGAGAGGGCAGAGGGGGCATAGTGATAGCTTTCTAAATCTATTACGAGTTATCTCAGGGAAGTGCTTACTGTCTGTTTTGTTTGAGGTTTCACAGAAACGAGTAGACTTCGGCCTTGGATATTTGTATTCAACGCATCCACACTTTTCTTGTTGCTTTCGTGCCCAGCAGCTCTTTTTGCATGCCTAACAAATAAGGTTAAAAGGTGAGAAAGGATAGCAAATAAACTGGTCAGGAAGGGGGACGATGTGATTGTAAATTAAGTATTGTGTAGCTTTGTGTATATTATTGAGGACTCTAAAATCAGTTGATGTTAGGCAGTCTTAAAGATAATGAGTATAGATTATTACTAAACTTTCAACTCCGAGTCCGCACAAGCTCGTTGGATATTTACCATCTCATATCCAACAAAGACTCAGGGATCAATTTTAAAATATCTTACATAGCAAAATAACAGAACCAAACCCATATAAAACGACAAACAAAGTAAAAAAAAAATTAAGATACTCAGTAACACATACAGCTGTTGAATAATCCGCTTTCATCGTATCCTTGAAAAGGTTCATGCTGTCAGGGGCAGAGTTTTTCATGCAGGAGTTGTTCCGAAAAGGATCCGATCGTTTCATAACAACCTTGAAAGAAAAATATAAACATTCAATATGACGATCAATCCGAAGAGGAAAAAAGCTCTCCATGATATCCGATTGGCCGGATTTATCCCTTGCGTTTCGATTGGTCAATGGTAATTTTATCAAGAACATCATTTGATTACAGCAACCAAAGATTCATGGCTGCCTGCAATGAGATAAGTAAAAGAGGAAAAACAAGGAAACAAACAAACAAGAAGCTAAACAAATAAAGTGCCGATGATGATGTTGGAGGTACTGAGGAGTTATTTGCCAGAAAATAGGTAAAAACTTTGAGATAAATCATTTGGAAAAAAAAATTTCTTCTCTTTCAGGTTGGATCGTATTGTGATGCTTTTGATCGCAAGTTCTATTCAAGAACTTCCATAAATGCTCAACAGATGAAACCTTCCTCATTCCAACAGACATGGCATATCCTGGTGCAAGACTCAGTCCTTTATCGAGAGGAAAAGGCATTTCTCCTTGATCTGAGATGTCAATTCTCACTCCTGCTTCTTGTGTCAGGGATCCAATGTACTGATCTTGTTCGATGTTCAGCTCCAGACTAAGCCCTTAATAAAACGAAAAAAAGTAAATATCATCGCCATTAAAGTTCTAATGTTAATATATACATCTGAAATACACAAGGCACCAAAAGCACCAAACGTCAAAGTAAAGGTTTTCATTTCCGCCTGCGAAACAAGCAATCTCAAGGGTAATAAATTCAAGCGGTCTCGTCAGGAGTCGAAGCTATTACATTCACATTGGTGCTTTGAATGCTTTACCGATGAGTTCTTGGAAACTTATGGGAACCTCTTTTCGTAGAAAGCTTTTTTCCACTGACTGAAAAAGTAATCATCTTCTTTTGCTAACAATCACCCAGCTAAAAAAACAATTCACAATCTTCTCTTTCTAGTTTTTTCGTGTCTAGGTGTTTGAAAAGTCCTGAAGACCTTTTGGAAATGACATCCAGAGTATCTTAAGGAGGTCGAAAAATCAAACACTGACAAACCGAACAAGGGGCCTGTTTCACTTGACTTCCACAAAATGGTTCTTTCTCCTTGGTCACTGTACCCTCCATTGAAAACGTAGCAGTTCCCGTAAGCAAAATGCCAGAAACGAGTCCAGTGTGTACTGGAGTAATTCCTAAATCAAAAGGAATTTACAACAAATTTATAAAAACGTTTGACCAAGGCGAATTATGACCTTTCATATTTTCCTCTCCAAGTTGTAATATCATTATCACATGCGAAAAAACATTTGAAAGAAATTCCGTAAGCTGTCTGGTTTTTACATGTACAAATTTAAGTGTTATCACATTAAGATAGAAATTAAAATACTTTTTCCGATAATTTATTCGTCGACAACGAAGAGGCATGTTAAATATTACGATTTAAAAGATTTACATACGCGCAGTTGATTCCACGAAAGGTGCAATAAATTATAAAATCTTCAAACTGATGGCCTAACTCTGTGAGATCATGACGAGCATTTGTTTTAGCTATTTTGGTCATAAGTTTTTCCTTCGCTATAAATTGTGGATCCTCTTCCACTTCCTCTTCTGCATCACGTTGGTCTTCCTCTTCTGCATCATGTTGGTCTTCCTCCTCGTCATCTTTGTCGTTTCCTGAAACAATGAAAACATTCAAGTCTTTCCATTGTACAAGAGTTATTTGAATCATGCGGACAATTTAAATGTTTACTAGTAAAATAGTTTAGTAAATCTCCAGCTGCGCTGATTTTGTACTTACTTTTCAACCAATTTACTCCTTTCAACTCTCTTCTAAGTGCTTTGGCTGCTGCCGATTCCCCTTTCACTTGATCGATTCTCAAAGAGTTCAAGTCACAAACTGTTATGGCAGGGAACGTCAAATCCTATGTTTAATTTTAATAAAAAAGATCAGATGAAAACCCGTTATGTAACTCCATCCATCTCACGCAGAATTCCTTCGTTAAGTCCTCGAACGTACAAGCCACACATATTTCTCGTAGCTCATGGGGGGAAGGAGGTATGTAAAACCTTTATTTTCTTCTCTGGTAAATTTGCTTCATGTAACTTTGCGGACGATATTAGAACTCTGGCAATTCAATGAAAACTTGACTAATATTTTGATGGTGTCATCAACGTTTACCCTGGCAACCAAATCTACCTCACAGTTTTCGAATCCTGTCGATGAACGGCCGGAATTCTCACCACAAAGAATACTCGTGATACTGACCGATGCAAGTCATCTTTCAAGACCTGAGATAATCAAAGTTTTTACAGACCTACCAACAATCTGGAATTGCAATGTTATTGTAAATTATACTTCAAAAGGAAGGAGGGAAGAAGGGGAAACACGACACATACAAAACAAACACACAAAAGGAAAGCAAAAAAGCATAAAAAGATCGAAAAAATGATTAACTTATTTCTGGAACAATTAGATCCTCTATGCAAGAGAGGAAAACAGTTTTATTACCGAGTCACGCTCGATGGCAACATGAGTGGCGAGGGGTCGCTTGTGGTAAAGACTGTATAGTTGGTGTATCTGCCATGATGAAACACCTAACGCACCTAACATCAAAATTATCCACAGGATTTTTCGGATCCATTCGTGAGAAAATACAATCCTTTCAGCTCCATGCATTGAGGTGTGTTGGAAAAAATCGGACAGCAGTAACGTTACAGAAGGTCGGTCGTTTTTGGTCTCCATTTCTGCGAATTACGACCAAGCACCGAGTAAAATGGTTAGCTATACATCACTGAAGGGAGATTTGCGACGCAATGACCAATGGTTATTCAGTTATAAAAGACTCGAAGAGTTCGACAAAAAATCTTACCAGATTGAATCGATCAGTCTACCGTATTGAAAGGTGTAAAGTTTTAACCTTTTTTCGGCAAGGTGCAAAGATGTTTAGGACCTCGGTTTGACCATCGCTTTTTCAACCTGGACTGGCCATGTTAAAATGCGAAGTTGTTTATTGATAGTCGTCTATAAGCTGTCGATAGGCCCACCCGTTAGTTAATAAAATTTTGTTTGAACTCGAGGCTATGGGAGCTCCTTCAAAATTAGAAGGGAACTCCTAGTCACGCACGGTACGTGTTAATTAAATTTAAAAGCGTTCAATGTTTACTAGAGATGTCTTATCATGAAACAGCAGGTGTAATTTTTTATTAACGGAGGCATTTAACTTCAAATTAGGGCAAGACACTTGATGTCAATTAACTATATTGTAAACAAAAGTCAATAATATTTATTGTACATAGAGTTCACCAATCAACACATGTACTTTATTTAACTTTGTTATCATTTAGTTGCCCCAAACTGCCTTTTCGTTTAAACCATAAAGCATTTTTATTCGTGGCATTGCTCTCTCCTGGTCATAAACTTCCTTCAGATTTATCAGTTGATCCTCAGATTTTAACAACAAAGGATTTTACATTTGATTATTATCAGTTTTGAATATATGATTGTCATATGACTTGCATGATTTCAGCCTGTGGATACTAGCCCAAAAGCTTAATTATAACCACAGGCGATGGCACGCGCTAAACAATCTTAACGCTTTCTATATAAAAATGAAATTTGTATCACATAACAAGGATCGCATTTTCACAGTAAATGCTGATTAAAGAAGTGTTGTGGTATGTTTTAACTTTTTTTTGCATTGAAAATTCGATGAGTACATCTGTTTGGATGCAAGGTAATCAATTTCAGTAGAGTCTCCGTATTTTGTTGTCTTTTAATTTTGTTTCTCTTTTGACGTTATGTCAACAGATCGTTACCCCACTCTGGAACGCCTAGCTACGAATTAACTTTTGAAAAGCCATATGATTATTGGATTCACACAACATCGTGAAAATTTAATGGACGGTTTCCGACCAAATATGCAAATTTGAGTGACCCAATTTTTTGACACGAATATGTAAAAATGCCTTAGCTTCTAGGTTAAAAATTATTAGAGGTTGTTATAAGGTAAACCTAAGCAAACATACTGAAAGGAAAAACACTACGTGTAATAGAAACGCTACACTTACTTTAGCTTCCCTTTTGTACAAATAAACAAGTTCTTTATCTGTTGAAGGTTATAGGCAAAAAGCGTATTAAAAAGTGCTAACAAGCTTCTATTTATGCTGACATGTCTATTTTTATGTTTGTTCCCACTGGAAAGCCTTGAAAAAATGGGAACGACTCGAGTTTTATTTCCTGAAGTTTGTGATATTGTCTGTTTTGCACTACTATAAGCTTATGGTTTCAATGTCTTCTCAAAACTCTCAAGTTTACACCGGAACAAACCAAGGGCTGAGAGAAAAAAACATCAGCTATAACACAATTATGATAAGGTTTATTTTTTGGCATGTCTTTTTTTCTTAACTCTACTTACCAGCTCAACACAAAGATTTATTTGAACAACTGAAGGGTTAGTAAGCTGAGTTACAATGTTTTGAAAAAAAAAACCCACTTGATTAATATCTGAATAACAAAAACACAAGGATGAATGTTGAAACAGGCAAATTAAAAAATGAGGAAAGTTTTCATTTTCAGAAAGATTCCTCGATGTTTGACCGTAATGAGAAAATATTGATTTGAAAAAATTCTTCTTTCGAAGAGTTAAGGAGCATCTGTGGTATTTTTAGGGAAAACGCCTCGTTGTGGATACACTTCTTGCATTTCACATTTGGAAATTCCTTCGTATTTAACATAGGTGGAATACAAAGGACTTCAGTTCTTCGCTCAACTAAACCTGGAATATCACAAGGTAATACTGGAAGTTCAAGTAACATACCGAGGTAGGTACTTTGGCATAAAAGGTTTTTACATCATTTTTTGTGGAGTTTCATTAACGAACTCGAATTCAGATGGCAATTCAAGCTGATAATTTCACCAATCACCTACTGTAATGATAACATCTGCAGCTGTTGTTACGTGGACTGTCCAAATGTGATCACGCGTCATTCGATGGCTTGCAAGGAACAGGAATGTCGTGGATATAGCTGATAGTTTGACTGAGTGAGCTTATCTTATTCAATCATTACATGTGTTCTACTATGCTTGCTTTAAAGGGTTAACACTGGAGATGAATATTCAGAAACAAGAGTTCCTTGATACCACAGCAGGAGCAGGAGTAAGAGTGGATATCTCAAATCAAAGACACCAAGAGGCGAATCTAGATACCAATCCTTTAGCATAGTGAGTTATTATTCTTTTTTTTGCATTCTCCATTACAGACTGTCTTTGGACGAACTGATCCCGCTAAGGATGATAAGCGTTGTAGAGAAGGAGACAAATTCACCCGGAAAAATTTATGCACGGAAATTTTGAACACCTCTTACTCGATGACGACGGTCAATCCAATTTTTTATCTATCAACATATCCATTCGTCGATTCAACCATGTAACCAGCAATCCATTTATGTCTGTACATGTTATATCCTATACGATCATGAGTGTGCAGAATCTTGTGTTCCACCTTGCAGGTACAAGTGTAGGTTCTTTTTAGGATCTTTTCGGCATACATACTTCAAATAATCAATATCGCTTTAACAAAGTAAATACAATTTTTGTTTGTTTGTTTGTTTGTGTTATTTTCAATCTGGTAACCGACGGAAATCCGGATTTGTAGGTCGGTGTTTTTCCAAAAGAGTGCATCTTTTGAAGTTTGGCAATCTGAGAAATACAAGGTATTTCAACGATCAGGAACGCTATGTGCGTGGAAAGGGGCCGCGTTTTTGTAAATGTCAATCGAGGTTTTTTTTTTAGCTCAATATCCTTACCTTTGATGATGACTCTTGATCGATAACTATTAATATCTTGATGTGCATAGCTTAATGATTCAAACAAAACCTGTCAAGAGAACCAAAAAAATAAATAAACAATAACAACAAGAACAACAAAAACAGTTACAAAACACAATCAGACATAGCATACATTCGTAATAATAAAACCCCATGGTAAGAATACAAATGAATTATGAAACTGTACACTTGTGATAAATCCTACATTTTCTTCAATAATAATATCATTACGTGGCCAAGTTCAAGGAATGGTAGATAAAAACTTTTAGGAAAACCCTGGTTTAAGGCCATTTTCTGTCATCGAGATATATAGCACGGTGTTGTATAAACTTGACAGTTCAGCTTTCAGGTCTTAAATATGAGGTCATAAGTCAAATCTTTTCATACATATATCTTTAGGAGGCAGGTGGTCAATTAAAATTCAGCGATGAGGATTTTGGTTCGTAAGTATTGCATTTTTTTCTATACTTTTCGGAATTAATTTATACGTGGAATTCTTAATTCTTCAAATATATACTTTTTCCTGCCATGACGTCAAATTTGATACTCAACCCATTTTGTGTAGGAGAGTACCAATGAAATCAATATTAATTATCAGTTCAAGTTCAACAGATTTTATAATCCCCTCAAAAATAGTTAATTTACCTTACATTTTTTAATGGGATTATTAGAAAAAATAACCTGAGGCTGCACGTTTTTTATCAAGAACTTGAAAGAGAAGTAATTAAGGAGGTAATGTCGTACACGGTAAGTAGCAGTAGTCGATACAAATGTATTTGAACAGTTATAACTGTTTTAAACGTTTGGATGGAACTGGGAAGTAATGTAAAATAATGGAAGCATCATCTCAATGTCGCAGAAAGAACACACGATAAGGATATGCCGGTGCACAAATAGAGAGTGATAAAGTCTTTCTTACCAGACTCTCTTTGTGAGAAGGCAAGTTTCGTTGTGAATAAGAAATAGCTATTTTAACAGAGTGGCCCTCATGCTTGTACCCACCATGTTCAATCGACTGCAGCTGTTCACCTCTTTGCCAACATGTTTTAATAATCTGTATGTCCTTACTTTCCTTTTTTAGATGGATGCGTTTATTTCAGGCGTTGGTGGTCAATTGGGACTTTGGGTTGGAGTTTCTGTTCTGCCTCTGGTTGAATTTCTGGAGTTGATAACAACGCTCAGCCGCTTTGCATTCAAGATATATTCAAAAAGAAATCAAGTTATTATTGCAACTCCTTCAACTTAGGCGAAAATGTGGTCCATCCTACGTTGGGTTTTTTCGAGGAAACTTTGCAAAGATGGCATTCACTTTTTATATTTTGTTCACTAAGTCCAAAATGTAAATAGGAAGTGTCTGTAACCAATTCAACTATAGTTCTGAAGACGATTTAAGAGATGCATGAATTTGACAACGATTTCGTTTTAAAACCATTAATAATGCACGTCTGAACAAAATGTTAAATAAGTTTCCAAACCATGAGGCAGAAAATAAAATATTTTTATCGCAACACGTTTACAAGGGATCATCGTTAGGATCATTTTCTACATAAAGTTTGCTTGAAACTGAAATTTACGAGAAAATTTACATTTATAACTAAGCTTGGACAACATTTGTATCCGAGGCTTGCGGATTGTTGTTATTGAGATCAGATTCATACGGTTTCCTTAGGAGGCAGGCCAAAGAACACTCCATTCTGATTACAGTTCCTGCTGAAACCAATTTGTTTACATTTTTATCTATTCAGATAACTTACTTAGTCATGGTGTGAAGCTAATAAAGTTATCTACTATGAGGATCAATGAGGCCTGGGTTGAATAAAGTATTTGCTATTGTTTGCAATTTTTAATTAAGGTCTTTTCAGCTTACATAACTCACTCTAATACAGCAGAAGAGTATGTGGTTTAGAAACAAAGAATAAATAGAAATACAAACAGATCCACGCAAACTTATTTGTGGAATGGAAGCCCAGTATATTGTAATTTTCCTTTAGGATGGAGGTGCGTACCGAAAAATAGTTCATAACAATGTTATGTAATCATGTTTTGGGAAGTGAAGCAAACGGTCCTTGTTTTAATTCGCTTCTATTTACAGTTTCAAAAATGGAAATTCTTTAGAAAACTATGTAGACTTAAAGACGACAAACGCAAAAGTGGATAACCCCTGCTGAGTAATTACTAATTTGATAAGCGATTTGACCTTACATGATTGAGTCATTGGGACATCAGCTAAGGTGGCTTAAGGCTGAGGTAAGTTGGGCCTCTGAAATTTTTCCATGAATGTTTCTAAACGTTTATTTTTTGGAGAGGATAAAAGTAAAAAAGTAGGCTTAGAAGATACCCAAGTAATTAATGCAAAAAAAGTCTACTGAAGAAAGTTTAGGCTAATAAGGTGATAGCAAAATGTCCTAATGAACATTTTTTGTTTTCAAAAAGTCCAAATGTTTAGGTGAAAGAGTGATTAACTTGCTCGGAAAAAAGGAGGTTTCTTTAAAATTTCTTCGATTTATTGAAGTTCAATGGAACTACCATCGAACTTCAATCAATCGATTCCACACTACGCGAGGTAACCAAGAAAAGTGTAGAGTTGAATAAACTTTAAAAGGCTCCTACGCATTAAAATTCTTGACGACCAGCCATGTATACTGACAAGGGAGCAAACCGACCGAAGGGAACCGTTATTAATTTCTGAATACTCGTAGAACTAACAAGATACGGAAGTCTGTTACATATTGTTTTCATCTTTTTATTTACTTTGTTGCATTGATTCATGAAAAAAGTCGCTATCACTTCATGAGGGTTGCCATGGAAACTCCAAAGGCAAAACACGAAGAGAATACGACAGGTGGAACCGAGATCAAGTTCACTTCAGTCATCCGGGAGTTTTGTGACAACACAACAGCGCACGGTCTGGGGAGGATACATTTTGTTAATCATTGGATCAGGAAAGTGTTCTGGAGCTTATTGTTTATTGGCGCTGTCACAATGCTTTGTATTCAAGTACACACTTTGTTCGACAAATATCGAAAGCGACCGCTGACCACTTTAGTCACAGTAAAAACAGAGACGGTGAGTCCGAGTAGACCTTCATGTTCTTTATGACATAAATAGTGAAGATACTATTTCGAAGTTAACATCACAATAGCTACTTTACCTTAGATAAATTGACTTTCTGTGTCAAGGTTGAAGTTCATTCATGTTTGGAAAAAAAAAATGGCAAGATATTTCCAGGAGTGTTGATGAACTTGCATCTCTAATCAGAATTAATCTGTATCATGATTACAGAGTCTGGAATTTCCTGCAGTAACATTTTGTAACTTCAACGCCATGAAGAACTTCACAACTCAAAGTGGCGATAAGAAGCTGACGGAGATTGTTCATCAACTGCAAGCACAAAGTAAGGCATTAATTAGACTCGGAAATTTTAAAGCAGAAAGAGTTAGAGATCGAAGTCAAAGTTTTGTCAGGGAGATTTCCTCTGCTTTCGACAGCACTCTGGACTGAAATGTAAGAATTGAAAATTTGAGAACTGTGTCTTATTTGCAGATTCGTCAAAAGTGCCGGGTAACGATACTTCCGAAGCAGTATCTGAAAGCAGCAACACAGAAGACATAGAGTGGAGCCAAGAAGACTTCCAAGACCCTGAAGATCTTGATACGAGATATCAAAGAGGAAAGGAAATGTCAGTGTTTTTGGCGAAAGAGGACTTGCAGATTCTTACTTTACTGGGACATCAGTTTAGTGATATGGTCCTGTCTTGCACATTCAGAGGAATGTCATGCAGGTGAGGAACTTTGTCTAACTTCAACGGATAACCTTGATAATGCCTTGAAAACTTCAGGATTTAAGGCAATCTGACATTATCTAATTTTCCAATAATCATTACAGTCGAGGGGGTTGTTTTGGATGATCACAAATTCAAAGAAACAGGTATCGCAGGGACAAGAGTATCATGCAATCAGGTTGTGTTATTTGAGATCAACTTGTTCTTATTCTTCGCTTGTTTTAGAAACTACACAACATGGAACTGGACATCATTCTGGCATTACAAGTACGGAAACTGTTTTGTATTTAACGGTGGCCAAGTGAATGGAGTTCCAGTGGATATTTTGAGATCGAACAATCGCGGCCCTTCTGAAGGTGTATATTAACTGTCTTGTTTGATCAGACCTTCATTTGACTATCCCTCATAACTGATTACGCTCCATTTACCTCTTTGAGCATGAAGCAGGAATGCCTTGAGGGAAAGCAAATTTGTTTGAGGACTTTAACTCCTTATGCAAGAAAGGCTAGTCTCTTTCTTGATGGTTTGGTTTTATCAACTGAGTTGATAATGGATGGAGGGCTAACGCTCGAAAGATCAGCTTTAGAAACTCTCTACGGTGGCCAATTTACTTAATCAACTCAGTTGATAAAGTAACAGCAACACAATTTCTTTTGAAACGTATGCCATCTCTTTCTTCCCTGCTTTCAAATACGCATGCTTTCTTGGTATCAAAAGTGTAGCTTACTTTTGTCTACTTCGATTCAAAGGTCTCAATCTTGAAATTAATATTGATCAAGAAGAATACATCGGCCAACTGACTCCACAGGCAGGAATAAGAGTGGATATCTCCAAACCGGGAGAAATGCCATTCCCTTTGGAAAAAGGAGTGAGTTTGGCTCCGGGGTACGCTACAATGCTTGGACTTAGAAAGGTATAGTCTGCTGTAATTCTTTGGTGCCGACTGAACATGAAGAGATTTGTAGTATAATTCTAGAATTACTAGAGGTATATTTAAATCTACCGTTGCCATAGAACCCAGCAGCAGTGGCATACATACTGTAATTGCCACTGTTAAATATGTGGAATTAGTTATTGATTGTTATCTGGATGGGCGAGGATGTCTCTTAGCATTTTTTAATCGTAGTATCACACAGATTATGAATAGCAGTTTAACGGTTTGGATTGACCTCTTTGCCTTCAAGGTATTTTTTGTGCCAAGCTATCGCATGCCAGCAGTGTTTGGCTTTTTGCAAAGTTTTCTCTCCTATTAGCATGAAGCGCTAACTGGAACTTAAATCTGGTGCATCTCTCCACAGATAATCAAAGAAAGAAAAGACCCTTTCAACACAAAGCGTTGCCTGAATTCAGTTGATCGAGATGACAATAACCTATACACTCGCATTTTTAACGTAACCTACTCGTCTACGGTATAAATAAATAAGTTAAATTAAAATCATTTTGAAAAGTTTATTTTGAATAACAAAATTGAGGAATAAAAATTCCGTACCTACAACTTAAGTTTAAGGCACTTTCTTTACCGTTTTCTCTTTCGCTGAATGATCGATGGATGATGTGCAAGCCATATCTTAGGCTAGAAGTGCTAACTTTGATTGTGAAGCAGTCTTCCTCGATTAAAACAAATGTTGCTTTTACCAGCACATTCTCCATTCTGTTATTCTGCTCTTTTGTGGTTTTCGAGCGTGGAATTTTGATTTAAAGAATAATCGGAAACGTAGAACAAAGATCATTTATGTTGTGCTTTTTTCGGTTCTGCAACCTTTTCATTAATGTTAAGTTTAGTCTCAGAAAATATTAGTGTTTATGTCTATTTCTAGGCTTGCAGAGAATCATGTCTGGCTTACAATCAATTCGAGATTTGTGGTTGCGTGGAATACAGATTTCCAGCTGAGGGACTATTCAACATTTGCAGTGTCACCAACATTAAAACACGTAAGGATTGAAAATACATTTGCCTTAATGTAGATTTATGCTTACTTTTAAAGTAAAATCTTTTTTGAATTTCTGACATAACTTTTGTTTTATAGTGAAGTGCCTCAGCAGAGTTCAAAACCTCTATAAAAACAACAGATTGAACTGCACTCAGTCGTGTCCACCTCCATGCAGGTAAATGAAATCAACATCATGTTGATTTTCATATCCCAATAGCTGTGTCTTTTCTCTTGCAGGCCTGGTGAAGTGGTTAGATTGATGGTGCAGCCAGATCATTGCATCTCTCTCCAGAAATACTAATGGACAGGCATCATCATCACTAAATTAAAGAATCATTTCTGTTCATTATCTCTTACAAAAATTGCTTTTTTCTACACATTTTAAGTAGCTTTTAAATCCAATATTTGTTAACTTTCTTTCCACAGACTGGAAGAGTTCAAAATAAGTTCTTCATTCGCTACCTGGCCTTCGCAAAACTATGAGGTAAAAAACATTTAGCCACATATACTCTAGATCACAATAATTTTCATCAAAATACATGTTCAATGAAATGTTCTAAAAAGGGGAATTCGTGGATTTTTCCTGTGATCAATTTAGTTCCGGAATGGTAAAAGGAATTTTCTATTAAAGGATGGGGGAAGTGTGGAGGTGGATCTGCATTGGTACTGATATTTTCCTATTAATAAATCAAATGAAAAAATTACTCAGTTCTGATTGGTTAAGATAAATTTTCAGGTTATTCAAGGCAGAAGAGGGTTAATTCAGTGCAAAGCAGTAACAAACCAGACTGAACAATTCCTTGAAATGTTTAGCCGGAATCTGAACTTTTTTGCACCTTAAAGATGTGAAAATATAATTGTATATCATTTTTTCGATCGTACGCGGTTGTTTTGACCGAACGCACAATGTCACTTGCATAGTTTGAATAAATTATTTTTGCACTTGAAGCGCGCGCTTTTCTTCTGCATAATTATGATATATCTCGTCGTTTTTTTTTCATGTATATTATCATGACGTAGTCTAATGATTTTTCTCGTGCAATTTGGAATGAATAAGCCATTTGTGGTCTTTGAAAAGATTTACCCCTGCTTTTCTATTCCAAATTGCACTCGAAATCATGTGATTATCTATAGTTATTTCATAATCATTGATACTTTTTCATAAATAGGTGAGAATCATGCACCCAATATCATGGCCAGAAACGAAATATACCAACCCCAACTGCATTTATGCCCTTACTACGTGTATATGTTTTTACGCAAGAATCTTTCAAACGAATGATAATTTCTATCTGGTATTTTGTTTCTTTCATTTTGTTGTATTTCGTCCTTCTTTTCACAGAAGTATTATCAAGAGATAGTGCTAGAAAATTACAACAGATTACTCATCACCAAATCTGGATCCCACAGGTAAGGAACTTGTTCAGTCATAGTCCGTTGACGAAAATAATGAAAAATTAAAAGTCAGGTTGAAGATACTCTCATAAGCTGGTAATTACTAGAAATTTTAATATATCTTGTGGTGATCTATTTTCATGAACGCAGAAAAAATGTTTTGAAACTGCAAGTTTTCTTCGAAGATCTTGACGTGGAGGTCGTTTCAGAGCAACGTTCATATGAAGTGAGTAGCTCACATGTCTAATAACATTTCTTTTATTTCGGTGCGGATGAACAGAAATCAAATATTTGCAGAAAGGAAGGAAGCAATACCGCACATTCCTTTTGTTTCAGACACATCTTATAGCTCTTTAAAATGCGTCTTTTCGTTTTTCAAGAGAGTTGGGCCTTCGTTGAGGGGTTCTTTAATTAAAAGATAACTGGATATTGTTTCAACTGATGTTGGAAATGTGAAAACATATGAAGTCATTGAGTGATATATATTTATTTCCGATGTGGATCGTGACGTTTCGCCTGCACACTGCCAGTCTTTCTCAAGAGAGTTTTTTGGTGTTATCACTCGTAATTTATATTACAGAGGCCTTAAATTTTTATAATAAAAAAAGAAAAGGGGAAATCAACCATAGAGTTTCTTGTCTTTGTGGAAGCTACCGAATAAAAAAGACCAGAAACCCGAACTTCCCCTCCTCAAGTGGTGTCTTTTTTTTTTTTTTTTTCCCGGCATTCGAAACAAAGAACAAAAAGTTTTTTCTTAGCAGATATTAGGATATCATTAACTCTGCTTTTAGACATTATGTAAAGCTCAGTAGCGCCACCATCTAGTGCGAAGTAAGAAACGCTTTTTTTTCGTTGTTTGTTCGCAGTGAAAGAGGGAATTTAACTCCATTCAAGTTTAACTCACGATACCAAATAAAAAGACGAACTCTTTGCACCAGGGAAAGAAAAGCCATGTCTTGGAAACATAAGCTTTTGTTTTTAAGTTGCTTAATTAAGACTAACGCTCCAGAGCCGATATCGTCCACTGCAAGAATTATCGGGCAATACTTTATGAAAGAACTTAATTGCTTAAGCAAAACTCAAATATAAATGTACCACTTGTAATCATAGATAAGATACTTTATTGTTTTTTTAGAGGGCACGGTAACGAATCTTGCAATCTGATTGGTTCTTTACCCGGTCAGTATTTTCCTATCTCTGCCCACGGGCCACGGTAACGCTTTCGTGAGTCGCCGTGTACATCTCAACTTTCGTTGCCATTTTTCATAAATATACCTCGTTTTGCCCGCTGGGCCGTATTTTTAAGCAAACACATCGGTCACTACCTCAAGCCGACTTATGAATCCTCTCTTTCTCTCTCTCAAATCAATTTAGTTGACAAAAAAATATTGGTTTCAGAATGAATTTGTATAGGCAATGGAGTCATTACGTCGGTTGACAAGCGGCCTAAAAACCGTCTGCAATTGATTTTAATCATTCACAAAAAGTACTTAGAAAGTTAAAACGTGAGGTATTTGGTTACAGGTAAACTGAACAATGGAACTTTCATTCATTTAATGTCTGAATTTTCTCAAACAATTTGTTCGTAGTAAAAGAGCGAGCGAAGTTTTAATTTCAGTTCGACAATAAATATACGCTCTCGGTGAGTCTTTCAAAGTCCGTTCAATTTGGACATTTGGACCATAAATTGCACAACAGAAACTGAAGGAATTTATTGAGAAAAGGCCGCATTAAATCCCCTTGTGTCTCGTTGGAGTGTGCCGTTCGAATTCAGTTTTTGTGGAGGAAAGACCAGATTTACACACGCCGTTGCAGCAAACAAACGAGCAAACTCTCACAACTTCAAAATAAAAAATGTGAATTTACTCACAATTACTTTCCTCGCCGTTTACTTAATGAACAGAGGTAAATCTTCGTACATGAATGAATCGTCGATGAGAGTGAATAATACTTTCCGTTATATCATTGATTGTTTTTGAAGAAAACATTGTCGTGACAGTCCTTGCCAAACTAGTTCCGTTGTTTTTCAAATCTTCTTGCGCTTTTTTTTCTTACGCGCTCTCTAATTGACAGGTGTCAGATTGTGACAGATAGTTTTAAAAATAATGTTTCCAACTTTGTTTGGAAGCCTTTTAAATCACCTTCATCGTTACGGAAATGAAAATGTTTCGCTGAGGCATCTCTCTTAAATTTGCATCACTTCTATTTTAACTACCATTTACTCACTCAAAAATTGTTCAGTTTATGGAAGATCTTGCCGTATTTACGGCCATAAATCATTCGGGTTCTTTCGGAAAGAATTTCGTCAAGTTTAAAAACAATAAATATGTTATTTACCGGCTAAGGGTCGGTCCGTATGTTGAAAAACTGTGACCTCGGTCTTGAAAATGCTGCAGTATTTTCAAGACCTCGGTCACAGTTTTTCACCATACGGACCTCCCAGCCGGCAAATAACATATATTTACGCATAAATATCAAATGGAATCGTACGGATATTTGTTTTGATACTCATTATTTTTGCTGTAAATTTCTGGCCAAGAAACTTTTTAACAGCTGTTTATTTTTTACCTCAGCTGGTCAACTTTGTGTCAGACATCGGTGGTCAACTTGGCCTATGGATTGGGTTCTCTGTGCTGACTCTGGCTGAGTTCTTAGAGCTTATTATGCTACTGTGTCATCTGGCTGTCAAGAAATGCTTCAAGAAGAATGGCACGTCTGAGAGTTATCTTCCGAATTAAGGCTGAATGGATTATGAAAGGCGAAGGATTTTATTAAATGCTTAATAACACACTTTAAATCTCTCTCAATTTCCTCTCTTTCATCGTTGATGTTTGCGTCTTGTTATACATGAAATGATTTTTACATTGAAATTTTTAATTTCAATGACGAGACTATTTTCAGAAAGACAGAAGCGGAACAATCATTGTTATACGCGAACTTTCATGGGCAGCATTTAAAGTGATGAAATATTGGCTTTAATCCATGAATGGAATTTCCCACTTTGAGTCTCCCCTGCCTGATTAATTAAGATTTTTTTTGTAGAATATGACTAAACAAATCATCAATCCACAGAGAAAATAATTTTTTTGTCAATGTGAAACTGGATTTAATACGCCCTCTACTGCCCTATTCATTCAACTTCGACCCGTTGCCTTTTCTCGTTGTATTATATAGCACATAATTAGTTGGCATGATAACTCTAACGCAGCCAAAATGATTATATCTATTATTACGAAGGGTTTCGTTTATGGCAGTTTTATTCCAGATATAAATAAGTTTACAACAGACGGTAATTACGGTGCATTTTTGAGCATGACACCATCAGCCGAGAATTCATTTGCGGCACATATCTCTATTCGCGTCGCGTGTCACTTTTGATTACGAGCAATTTGATGTTGATCACCTCAGAGAGAGAGCGGATTAAATTTATTTTTAAAAGTCAGCATATATCTTACGGAATCGATCATTGATTTCCTGAATACCGTCATCAAATCAATGACTCCATTCTCATTACTGAGTCATCGATAAGTTAAAAAGTAATAAGCGAAGCACTCATCATGTTCAGCTTCTGAATTTTACGATTAACATGAGGTAATTAACAGTCCTCAGTCTTCTTGGATCAGCGATCATCAGCTGTGTCTCTTTCGGTAAGGAGGACTCACATGTAAGGTAATATGTACTAGATAAGCAAATCAGTTACGTGTAATTGGTAGATATTTCTTTACAAGCTAATTTCCTTTCATTCAAATCGGTAGCTTTTGAGACTTAGATTAATTAACCTTTCTTGTAAACAATAATCTTTATCAACGTTCGGCTTCTGCTTTGAAAGTGTATAAATTCTGTTAGCACGGTTTCGCAGATCTCGCCACGTGTAAGCCCTCGAGAAAGTTAAGAGAAGCATATTATGCACGTTTTGAAATACGTCTGGTACTTCACTTTTTCTTTTATCCACGAGTAGGAAACTTGTAGCATTTGTGGTAGAATAAATTTTGGACTTTATAAGAAACATTGTAGATATTTAAAGAACGATTCAAGCTCTCATGACATAATCAAAATTCAGTCGGGAACCGTGTAGAGCAAAATAGGATAAAACTAACGTAATGAAAATAGAAGTTTTTACCCTCTTGTAATTTTATTTCAACACTCTTGTAATATACTTGACACAAGTATTTTCATTTTTTGATTCTTTCAATATCAGTTGAAGAGCAAGTCTTGTAATGGCAAGTGTTCTGAAAGAGGATTAAACTTCAACTATAATTTATTATTATTAATATGAGAATAATTTTTATTCTAAATTACGGCAAATCTTTTTAAATTAATGTCTACCGACTTTCAATGAACAGAATTATGTAGATGGAATATCAACTTGCTTTCCGTGATTAGGCAAAGGTGATATAAACTCAGTAGCTAGCTCTAAATCCGAAAACGCGGCTCTATATCGCCGTAAATGTTACATACGGCGTTACGGTAATTTTTGAGTTAATCGGTCCAAGTAAGACTGGTATCGCCATTAAACCACATTTTCACGGGTGCGAAAACTTCAATAACAAAATATATTCCGTACTTCAGTGACCATCCTCACATCAATGCAAAGACAACTCCCCTTAGAGAATAATATTATTGTAGTGGGTAAGTAATTAGATACCGTAAGCCAATGTGTTTATCGACACTCTACAATGCTGGCTTGCTGCATTTCAATGTCGTTGCGTTAGTACTTCTTGGCCAAATAATTAACAGAGTTACTATTAGCTTCTGGAAGCTTTTAACTCAACCCGCTGATGCTATATTTGGGGTCTTTAATAACATATTTAGTAGATACTTTGGTTACAACTGTTTGTCACGGCTGAATGCATTTTTTTAAGAAGTAGTTTTTCGGAAGGCGTGTATTCCTCTAACTTTGAACTTGCGATTAATTTAGGTAATGTATGAAATAAAGAGTTACATATTCCTGAACCACAGCTAATAACTGCAACCGGCAGATGTTATTTTTGCAAATGATGTTTCTTTTCGTTTCCACGAGAGGGCTTCGATCTGTTCCTACTAAATTAGTTCAAACGTAATTTCCCAGAATACACATTTAACAGGGGTGATTCTGTCACCAGTATTTCACATTCAGTTAACCGATTTTTAGCAAACTCTTTGTACATGCATCAAAGCAAAATAGCTTGAAAGCAAGAACAATCGGAACTCGAAACAAAGATTTTGTCGTGCTGAGCGATTTTATGATTGTCGGTCTATTTTTCAAACGTTTGATTCGTCGAATGAACTCATATTGTAGGTTTTAAAAGAATAATACGCTAGAAGTGAACGACGTTGAGTAAGACGAAGAACCTCACATAGAAGCGTAATTCATAACAGCATCAGTTCAGTAAAGTCAAGATCTCTGTGTGATGAGAGTCTTAAGTTCGGCCAAAACTGAAATACGAAGTAGAAGTTGCATTTCGTGTCTTAAACACATTCCTAAACTAATTCAAGATGATGCAAGCATAAATTGTGTACAGTTTGTATTGTAAAATAACCCCCTTCCCACATAATCCACAGACTCAACTATAAACGACAGTTGTCCAATGTACCAAGTAGCATTTGATCAGCCCTTCTGCCTTGATGGGTAAAATTTCGGCAGGAAAAAGATAAATCTTCGAAGCGTAATACTGCCTTCGGTTTAAATTCAGGCCAATTCAAGAACGGAATTTATTCCATGACAGACTGAGAATTCATACGAACTAATTAGAAAAGATAGCTGAAAAACGTTTCTGTCAAAACGTGTATGGTGGTTATAAAGAGTTTGATTAAGCAGTAACTCAGCAACCATCTCAGAACAGTCTCAACTGGTAAGTGCCTCAGCACCAGCTTGTCTTTGAACTTTCATGATGACATATGAAATTTCTCTCTCTTTTAGGCCATTGATTAATTTTAGTCACTAAATTAGTGTTAAGAGAATTAGAAACAGGTAAGCCAAAAAATTATTCCGTTTTGAAAAGTTTCTTTCAGCAATGGATTAAAAAAATCTACAAAACATGAAAAAACTAACATGTAGTGATATTATTTTTACAACAACGCTTATCTTTAAATCCATTCTATGTTTTATAAATTAAAATTAAAGAATAAGTGAGGGCGAAGATTCACAATTTCATTTACATTACATGAAGATTTGAAACTTATCTATTAGAGTAAATTCTCCCGAAGTGTTTGCGCCTGATTCACCTCGTAGTAAACGAAATCTTTGAAAGATAAAAAGGTGAACTATACATTTACAACTTTTAAAAATTATTTTAACATTGATTCTGTGACTAAATCAATAATGGATGAGCTTACCCAAAATATGTAAATTAAATATTCACACCTCTTAATTTCTGCCTATAAAAGAGGAGAAATTGAAGGCTGTGTCCTTTGGACGACAAAAGTATATAACAGCATAGAACCTCGATCAGCGTGTCACTATGTAATGCAACTCGATAGATTAACTTTCAACGGAACTAACAATATCCTATATGTTTGAAAAGAATATGAATCAAAATACCGTTGCGTGTGACCGACTCAGTTAGATGTTGTCTGTAAAGATGTAAACCGAATAAAATATCCTAAGACTGGGCCACGCGGGGGCTCTTAAGTTCTGATGTCCAATTTATGTCTGTTTGTAGCAAACTGAGAAAAACGCGTCTTTTCTTAATAAAAATGTTTTGGTCCTCGATGTGATACGCAAAAAAAAGGAACCCTTTTTTTCGTGCGAACAAATTCATCTACGCCCTTCAAATTTACATCTCTGGTTTTTTATCACGAAAGATTGTGATAAATAACTTATGCACTTTTACATCTTTCGCTTTCATGAAGAGTTAGTGAGATCGTTTTCACTATCGACTCTAGTCTGAGAAAAGGATAGCTTATTTATTTTCTTTCCAACTTGAACCTATCTATTAACATGCATGCATTCGGCATATGAGTGTAGACATTTACCTCCGTTTACAATTATTTAAGGTTTTATAAACGAGTTATGCTTCACCACACCTAACGTTTTTACGGCAGGTGATGATTAAAGTATGTTAATTCTATCGGTTCGGTGCGGTGTGAGAAAAAGAAAGTATTCATTTTACTTTGCTGCGTTAATGAAGGACAGCACCTGCATATTTTTATCAAAATTAAAACCTATTCTCTATTTAAAAAAGTCTCCAATGAAGAGTGATAGCTGTTAGTGTGGACAAATTGTAAAAGAGGCAGATGTCAGAGGAATTGCTTGAATCGAGAGCGAAGACGATATTGCAGTAAGAAAAAGGTATGGTACTTTTTTTTTACAAAAGAAATATGATTTGGGACTCAGTAAGCAAGCTGATGCGTTGAAAATGTTTAGTGTGTTGAATTTCAGATAATCTTAAACTGGATGGATGTTTCAGTTTCATTCGGTTGTAAATCAAGATTGTTGAATTGACTATCAGGTCAGGGAGGTTTTCCTCACGGTGGCATTTTTAGCGGAAAAGTCCTTAACTTTGCTAAGGTTATCTTGAGAGTGGTTACGGTAGAATTCTTCTTTTTCGGTAAATTTTTAATGAGTTCTAGGCCTGTGTATTTGTTTTCATGTGGTAAACTCGTAATGAGAAATTTTTTTCACGAAATTTTTTTTCTTACCAATAATTTACAAACAATATTTTGTTTAGAGTCTGGTAGACTCTTCTTCTGCATCACCGCTTTTCTTGTCCTCGGAGATGGTGAAGCGGGTATGCTAAGTTTTTCGGCAACAGAAAATTTACCCTGTTGAGCTGCCTCTTGAATAATTCATAAGAAATGACTCTTGATGACTCTTATTTGACTGCACAGAAAGAGAAAAAACTGACACAAGACTTGGAAGAGTTCCGATATTTTACGAGGAGACCATAACTTTTGTTTCTGGGCATGACCACTATTCTCAAACAAAGTGCATTGCGTTTATCGTTAAACAGAACTTTACGCTGAGAAGCGGTAAGTGAAGTAAAACGTTTCACTTCGGAAAAAAGGTTTAACAACGCCCCTTACTGTTGTGGAAAAAAGCTAATCTTTGTTTCTTATTCATAATTCAGTCAAGGTGAGGACTTTTGAATTTCTGATTACTTCAGTTTAACAGAAAAACTGAGCCAAAGGTCGGGTAAATCTTTCATGACACTTTTTTATTTGATAAGGCTCTATATCATTCGGATGCATTGGTGATCATATCCGGAGATGGAAATGCAAGAATTAGGAAGCCATGATGAATCAGAAATCGAACATGAGCGAAACGCAAAAAACATGTTCTGCTCCCTCATCAAGGACTTTTGTGACTACACATCTGCGCATGGCCTGGGGAGGATAATGGCGGCGACACACTGGGTGCGAAAAGTACTCTGGATCATGCTCCTCTTGGTTGCGATGACGATTATGACGATTCAAGTGAACGTTTTGTACCAAAAATACCAAAGCCGGCCTCTGACTACCTTGGTCACAGTTGAAACAGCCTCGGTATACCATTTTCAATCTATTTTACGAAATTTTTAATATTGTTTCATTAAATGTAAGAATGGGACCTCAAAGGGACACTGGAACAGAATCGTTAAAATTATATCAAGCATGCACGAAATACGATAAAATACGAGCCACTATGGTTCCACGCTCTGAGGATCAGAAGTCTAAACATAGACAGCACCCTCAATGCTATATTTTATTTCATAGTGAAAGAGGCGGGAATGCAAACGTTTCTCTTTCAACAAAAAACCGCTCTGGCGAAAAAAAGTGATTGTCTTTTTGCCAAGACCTCTTTAAAGCGCTTCCCCTCGGTACCAAGGTTATCAAAATATCGCCTCTTCCTCTGTAGTGTTCATAAATCTTTTTTAAAATATGCTCTCGCCTATGTTCGCGTTATCAGTTTACGGTCTCATATTGATTATTAAAACATGTCTCAACTTTCCCGCAATTAATTTCATATTTTGCAGAGCCTCCCATTTCCAGTTGTTACGTTCTGCAACTTCAATGCTCTCAAAAATGATTCTCTACAAGCTGCTAAAGCAGATGGAATGGATATTTTCAAAAACCTCTTCACAAGTGAACTTGGTAATGCTGACAGATAATATAATTGTTTAGGAAGTTATAGTTCCGCAGATAAGCAAGCACAAATCTACTACCAAAGTCTACTTTTTGAATAACTCGGTCACGAGAATCTACTGATTTTCCGAATTCTACCGGAGTATGTTTCTTTCCGACTTGTAGTTTAACACATGTTGAATTAATCGCATTGTAACATCATGAACGACGTAGAGACATTATTGGCGGACATGGGTATACATTTCTGACTGATGTTTTTTATCGTGTTTATCTGCCGCTGATTCAGCTAAAAACATCTCAAGTAGCCAGAGAAGACGACGATCAAATGATCCTGCTCCAACTCTAGAAAGCCTCGCTGATCAGGAAGGTTCAAGTTATGATTCTGATGACGATGATGACGGGAACCTTTCTTGGGATGACGACGAAGAGTTTCAAGATCCGTTTAAGAAAGACCCAACCTTTTTAAAAAATGAGCAGCTAGCGGTTCTTATGGCTAAGGAAGATCTTAGACTTTTAAGCATGATAGGTCACCAATTTGACGATATGGTTTTGTCTTGCACTTACAGGGGTGTTCCATGCAAGTAAGTTGTACGTTAGCTGTTTTCGCTTACGTTAAAGAGCAATTTGCAATTGAGTTTCGAAAGCCATCCTGGATTGCTGGTTCAGTTTACTTCACTTCGCTCCGTGATTGGTCTAGAAAATTGACGCCACTATCTTAACCAATCAAGATAATCAAATACAAAGCTAATACCAGTCCCAACTTGACCGCTTACTTTTTCCCGCGCCTCTAGCAGGTCACCATTGGTAAATGATGACTTCGACCTTTGTTCTGAGAGGTAGTTGTGTTCAATTTGGTTTTTGTTTTTCGACAGTCAACTGAAAATTGCCCTAATATCATTTTCGTAATAGAAGACTTTGATATTGGCAAAACGTTCGAGAACTTCAAAAAGATATTTAGCCTAGAACTATTACGCATATTCTTCTACCTACATTTCGAACTTCAGAAAAATTGTTTCAGTTAAGTTTTTCAAGGCAAAAATGATTTTACCAATCCTCAGAGCAAAACTAACAGGCAGAGAAGGCAAAACGCAGTTTGCACTCTGACCAAATAAGATTCACATTACCCCTTTTGTTTCAGGAATTTCTCTTCTGTTTTTTGGAATAAGTTTTGGCATTATAAGTATGGCAACTGTTTCGTATTTAACAGTGGAAAAACGAAATCAGGGAAGGACGCACCCATCCTAAAATCCAACAAACCAGGACCATCTCATGGTAACGTCAAGTCAATGATTTCCTTATCTCCTTATCTATATGGTACCATCTAGTTGCAACCTGTACATTTACGCAAGAAGTAAACCAACTGAGGAGGATTCAAGCTGTCATATTTGATTCACGAAGACAGCACGGAAGCGAGGAGTGAAAACGAATTATTTGAGGGAACCTTAAAAATTGATTGACTATCATTTTCTCTCATTAATGCCTTAACGACATTGGTGAATTTTTAAGTACTTTCAAGTATCCTTGATTTGCAGACTGCGCACGTGAAGATGGCGACCATATTAGCGGGCGCGAATGTTTATAAGTGCCACCAGAGAGTAAAGAAGTATCTTGCTAAAGAATGGTGTATATCTTTACATTTACGAGCTCCTGTGAAACTCGCTGACAGGTGTTGCAGAACTTGCATCATTTCACCTGCCTATTATTTCCAAATAATGATAAGAATGTTTATGCTACTTTTTAGGACTCATCTTGGAACTTAACATAGAACAGGAAGAATACTTGGGACAAATGAGTCCAGAGGCAGGAATTAAACTTGATATCTCTCCTCATGGTGAGATGCCATTTCCACTGGAAAGGGGCCTGAGTCTTGCTCCAGGATACGCTACCATGATTGGAATGAGGAAGGTAAAGGAATTCAGCAGCCCGATCGGCCAGCAATGACATTGGTAAACAAAGTCGGAATGAAGGATCTTTGCGGTTGGCAATGATCTCAAGGACAGCACACGCCCACGAAAATGAATTTGGGGAAACTAAGTACATTGGTCTTAGCTTAGTTTTTTAATGTTATTTAAAACATAAATGAAATATCAAGTGAAGAAATGATCCTCACGTGTAAAGTGTAGTTCAAGCAAATACAGATAAGACGCCTGAAAATTTTCAGATCTCGATAGGATACGAACCCGAGGGCATTCCAACCAACTGAGCAACGAAGCCGCACGTTAAGAGTGAGGCATTATAGTGCGTTTTTCGTTTCCGATAAGAGACCTGATTACAATTAAAATCAGTGAAATTTACCTAACTAAAATTGTGTAAAAAAATTATTCTATTATTAATAGGAGGTGATAAAGAGAGAGGATCCATTTCAGAGCAAGCGATGTTTGAAGGAGGTCACCAAAGATGATACTAACTTGTATACAAAGCATTTTGGAGCAGTATACTCTTCAACGGTACATTGCTGTTGTCTACGTTATTATATTGTCGCTATATGTCTGTCGTTCTTTCGTTTAAGCACCAAAATCCTCTAATCCTATTCGTTGTCTTAAAATTCATCCCAGGCATGTAGAAAATCCTGCTTGGCGTACAATCAGCTCAGAAAGTGTCGATGTATGCAATACCAATTTCCAGGAAGTTCCAAGTATGGTATCTGTAGCGTCATCGACAAATCAACACGTAAGACTTCACACAAATTTTTTAAGTTATATTTTTTTTGGTAGTTTTTTCAAATACCTCTTATTAACTTCAAACAAAATTTTGTCCTTTGTCCAAAGTCAAATGTCTCAGCAACGTCCAGAAGATGTTTAAAGAGAACAACTTGAATTGTACTACATCCTGTCCGCCACCTTGCAGGTAAAGACAACTAAAATTACAAGAAATGTCCAAAGCAAGTCATAAAATTCAGGATATTTTACATCTTTAGGAGTTACAATTTTCTTTTGGGACAAATTACTGCACAAAGTTATTGCTTATAACTACAACGTAAAAGGCAAGTTGAAACAAAAAATTTAATGCAATTATCGTTTCTGACACTCTCGGAAAAAGAATGCTATAGAATGCGCTTCTCGATCGTTTTGTGTCCCATTTTTTGCACTGGACTGAGAGAGAAGGAGGAGGTGCCTCCCCTCTCCATTCTTCCTCCTTTCTCTGAGAACACTATCAACAGTAAAAATACCGTCATCTTAACATTTCCCATTGTTGAGTTTGACGATGTACTCTTCTTAGATGTTTCGCCCGCCTAATACCTTGGCTGCCCGATAAAAGAAACACAGCGAAAGTTGTGTTTATAACGTATAGAACTTAAAACTGTTGATGTAAATATCCTGATACTCTGATCTTCAATTTGTTTTCAGAGAAGAAGGCTACAAAATGAGTTCTTCGTTTGCTCTTTGGCCATCGGAGAAGTATGAGGTACAGCTCATGTTTACTGATCATTTTTTGGATGATATTAACAATATTAACGTTCTTCAGCCCTTAATAAGTTTGCTATAATCCACTTATAGCCAATCTACGAGAAGGCTCTGCAGAAGGAATATAAAATTTTGTTCACTAAGAGAGGATCATCTCACAGGTAAATAATATTCATATCAAACGATAACCGAAGCTCCTCCAGGATAGCCACTTTAACGAAGTAACTGTTGAGATAGGGGGTTCTTTACAGAATGATTTAAACGTATTTAATAATCTTAAAATCCAGTCAAAATTTATTTATTTTGATGAGTTCTAAAATAGTTGTAGTCTTTTTTAACTTTTCTTTTCAATCAAACAGAAAAAATGTTTGCAAGTTACAAGTCTTCTACGAAGAACTCAACTTGGAAGTGATAACGGAACGGCGGTCGTATGAGGTATGCATGTTAATGAATTAGACGAAATAAGGAATTCTTACTCCTGACGGCAGTCGTCAAAGGCAGTCATGTGGTAATCTTAATAAAACATGCCAGTCTTTTTTTTTTAACGTTGAGGTTGACGAACCTGGAAAATTGATAACGAGTGTTTCTGTTCTTTAACAGATTGAAGATTTTGTATCAGACATTGGCGGTCAGTTGGGTCTGTGGATTGGTTTCTCCGTGCTGACTGCAGCTGAGTTCTTAGAGCTGTTCATGCTCATATTTCACGCAGTCTTCAAGAACTGCGGGGCCAAGAAGACGCAAAAGTCAAACCACATCCATCAGGATATCGTGGCCTAAACAGACAAAGCTGTGGAATCCCCTAGCCTGATAATTACCAATTCAAAACCACATTTCAACGGGTGTACATCTTTGCCACGATGGTGTGGAACGCTTGATTACGTGATGTGAAACAAGACTTCCTTATCCTTATTTTATGGTTTAAAAAGAGAAAAACTCTTGTTATTGGTTACGACAAGGTGTCAGGGGAGAGCATTCTATAATAATTAATTCACTTTGTGTTGTGAAACGATAGCATCGTTGCTTGACTTTTTTTTCGTTCCGTTTTGTATTTCTGTGTTGATTTTCGGATTTTTTGAACGTATCCAATGCAACAGTTTCACTCATATATTTAACTTAAAGATAGAAGAGAGAACGTGTCTTTTTCACACAAAAGAATATAGTTTCCGTTACCGATTAATCGTCACACGAGGCACTGTGCAAAGCTTTTTCAGTATGTGAAGGTATCAGGCTGTAGCTATTTTCAGTTCCTTTCAGTTCGGTCTTGCCTGTTACAACCCCATAGTTTCTTATTGCATACTGAAGCATCGATCATACTTAGAATTACAGAACCTTGTCTTCCTCCTTCAATGCGACTTGAAGGTCTCTCACTGAGTGCTGTGCTACAAATAGTAAACCAGGAAATAACAAAATATAGGTCGCTTGATAATTTTAACTTAGTCACTGATATCGCTCAATTTAATAACAGGTCAGTTATGTTAAAAAGTGATGACTTTCATTGCTACACAACCCACATTCTCATTCAATTGTTTTGAATAAAAAACCATCTTTCAGTTTGATATCAAGTTAAGTTGATGTTTTTATTTACATGTGAGTTTCATCCGCAAGGACCTCCCTGCACATGTCTTCACTGATCCCAGCCAGTCGAACATCGATCAAACCGAACCGATGAATCAGTTTTGATCAATTTGATCAAGTGCCGAGATCATAGATGTTGCCTAGCTACAGAGCAGTCACAAACAAATGGGATTAATAAAAACAGAAAAACAACACGTACGTGGGTGGTTCTTCCGTGACGCAGATATGCTCGTTCGACCACACTTCCGGAGAAATATTCTCACGTAAATCCTTACCACCTGATTAGTTAGGGGTTCGGAGAAAAGCGCGAGTAAGCAGGTAGACTGCCAGCTTGTCTTGATCAAACAGGCTCCTTGCTTTGTTAACGACGTCCTATCAATTAGAACAAAAATTATTTCTCCAATTCTCTGAAACTTCATTATTTGAGGAAAGAAACCTCGCAACTGAATCGAAAAGCACATCCAGGTCTGTTGAAATAACGGAGTAAAATTGGAGGATATTCAATTTTCTATATGTAATTCTTCTTCCAGTAGCGATTAAACGTTGTTGCTTTTGACCAGGTTGATTTTCACGGTGTAGTCTCACCGACCAAGTTTCCCTGCACGTTAACAATGGCTGCCTGTAACATTGTCTAACGTTAACGTTTGTCACTTGTTATTGCTTTACTGTGATAATTTTGTTTTCACTCTTAATTGAAGAATCTTAAAAAACAGTCATAGCTTTTATCGGATAACACTCCATACGAACAGTTATTGATTACTGTCCCATGACGTCAAGTAAACTTTTTATACACAGATCTGGAAACTGAAACACGCGATTACTTCATAGATACTTTTGATTTAAGTAGCAATCAGAAATTGAAACTGGTCAATAATCTATTTTAGCTGGCATAAAATTGTACACAACCTGTATTTCCACTGCGAATTCACTTTTCAGGCTGTGCAAATAAAAGAGCTAATTATGCAGTTCAGACAAAAACTATTTACTATTGTTCACAACCTATATTTCCACTGCGAATTCACTTGTCAGGCTGTTCAAATAAAATCGCTAATTATGCTGCTCAGACAAAAACTATTTACCCCTCAACATTTAGGAGGCGTTGTAGTAAACATAGCAATTTTAATTTTATTGTTTCTACATGTGCGGTTTTTGTTATGCAAAACAAGGTCAATAACTAGGGTTAGTAATATATGCAACGACATGTTTAGCATAGAAATGGTGTGGAATGTTTTGACGTCAGTGTTTTCTTGCCCTTGATTGCGCGCATTGGCCCAAAGATTAGATCACTACACGATGAACGAACGACGGACCGCTGTAGGAGAAGCCCACCGAATACCAATCGTTCACCTGTGCTCGTTGAAAAAGAGTTCTTCGTCACGACGTACATCACCAAGGAGCCGATATACACCGTAGCTGTAATCAATCAGAAAATTTACTCCACTCGCACGCCGAGAGGAAAAGGTTCTCAGGTAACCAAGCTTGAATTTATTGCATTTTTTTATTGTGTTATTTTACCAACAACCGTGCCATTCAGAGTCTTTTAACCGCCATCTGTACATACACTTGTTTGTTAAATCGAATGTTGTTGTGGAGTGGGTCGCTGCTCTCGAACATTTTCAATTAGTCAGTTCAAAGCGAGCAGTGAACAATAAACTGCCGATTAGTCCCATTGCTAAATAATCTGTTGTTGGTTTTGTATTTCCGATTGGCTGCATGTTCTTTGTTCACCTGCGGAACATATCATTTTATTTCAATATCTTCTATACTACTGAGGAGCAAACTGTAAGCGCTATAAGATGCTGTCAGTTGTTCATGCTTGAATGAATTAACAGCCTGAGGTTTCACAGATCTCATTTTACATTTGAGTGAAGAGCAAACTCCTTGACAAAAATGTCGACTCAACTTGTGCTTTAAAAGCAACAATAACAAGAGTTTGAAAAAATTCTCACCAAGCCAAGAATTTTCCCGTGACTGACGCGAGAGTACCTGACTTTAGATGACCAATTACACTTTGTAACATCTTGTCCTGAATATCCAAGGGAAATATGGGGTGTCTGTAAATGTATAACCGAAAAAACGGAAATCATTGTATTTTCACCATCACCAAATGACACCCGTAATTTTGACACAGTCTTTAGAAAATTATGAACAATTATTTTTAAAAATTAATTTTTCCCGATTAATTTCTTTTCGAGGCTAATGTCAACACAGGCGACGGACAAATACGAAGGGGCCAATATGCTTACGAGCTAGAAAACTCGCTTGACAGATTTAAATACTACTCTCAGTAATTAATGTGAAAAAAATTTATTGGTTTTGAGATTCAAATTTTTTTTAAAGTGCAGAAAAACCTTTAAACTGAAATGAAATATGTGGTTTACGGAGTTGGGTTCAGTTTTCAAGTAATTGTAAATCTTATCTCCCTCACATGTTCAAAGTTTTCTCCTTATCTCATGCGAGAGTTCAAAACTATCAATGGTCACCAAGCTCGTTGGTAACTTTAGAAGGCTTTTGCAGTTGAGTTAGCATGAAAACTGACTGTCCCAAAACAAATTTCGCAGGAATCTGACAATTCCTTTTAGCATCAATGGAAAACATTTAATTTTGCAGAGTTAATCAACTAGTGATGGGAGATAAGGGTCAATCCTCTCGGCTTCAGTTCTTCCTTAATGGAAGTGAAATGTTCGTATATAATGGACTACATTATCATAAGTATGCTGTAACCTTTGTTTGATTTAGTCAAGTCCTCCTCCTTAATTTCCTTTTCAATATCATTTCCCACCATGTGATAATTTTGTACAAGCTTGTATATCAACACTTAAAATTCTAATTCGCAGAAAGCACGCTATTCGGCCGAGAATCAAGATAATGAAGATGCATTACCCACATGTACCACTGTTGAATTGTTGTGTTTCACTTCTTTAATACGCGATTTTTTTCCCGTTTGATCGTATCAGAAAAGCATGGGTCGTAAAGCTATTGATCTGATACTGTCTTTGCTTTGCACCATCTCCATAGGATCTGGATGGGCCATAACGTATTGAGCTGCATCTGAATGTATTAGTCAAAGATTGAAGGCTATTCTTAGCAGATTAATAGTTTAAAATACTCTTCCTTATCATTAATATAGCGCAAAAAGGAAAAGTTGGGTTGATATTGAATAAAAAAAAGGGGATCTCAACTCATTCTTTGTGTCAGCAATTAATCACGGAGAACTTAATTATTATTAGAGCGCTGAAAAGCAGTGAGTTGGTGTACATGCTGAGAACTTTGTTCAGTTTAGATTGTAAGACAATCCAATTCGGGTTCATTGGAGACTAGCTTACTGATCACCAACAATAAGTGTAAAAATATTGACGCTATGCTGGTTTGGTGAGCGTCAGACACTTTAGAATGACGTTACTGCCCAAACTAGACTTCATTTTTACTATCTGCCATCAGTAATTTGCACTTAGTGTACTTGATTACCTTCATTAATCATAAATAGTATATTTTTTTTTGGTTCAATGTTTCAACTGTCCAGTGGTTTTCTTGGTCTGGTTTAAGGATTAGAGGAAGAGTATGCAATGTCTGGCTTTTTATCATCGTTTGTCGCTGGTACAAAACGTTCTGTTTTTTGGTGTGTCCGGCTAAATGCTCACCAAGGGTCGAAGCAATGTCTCCTACATTTGTTACTAGAGTACTTCCAAGAATTTCTTAGCTGAGAGGATTTTGCCTTCAAAAACTATCAAGAGAACAAGTGTTCACTCTGGTTACGGTGTAACACGCTTACCGTTTGCGATTCGACTGGTTTTCATAGTTGTACCATTCAAACATACTTGTGGTTTCAGGTTCGACCGATTAATATCATTATATTTTAATGCTACAATCGTGGAAACCTCTAGTACACATAATTGGCCTATAGCTGTTTGGGGACTCTTTGCAAATATAAACTCTACATGTATAAAAAGAAACAGCCTGTACCCTTGCAAAAAACTGAAGGCTTATTATAATAAATGTACATCGGCAGAATTCGCTCATAAGAACTCTTCCCTGAAGCAACAACAGCGAAAAAGGAGAGGTACGCTTTCAAGCTCCTTTACAGGTTCCAAATTTTATCACTTTGTTATAGGTTTAAGATTAAAAACTCGTATTAGTTTGTAGTCATTTGCATTTGTAAAGATATGAAATGAAATGTCTGGCCGCGGAACGAGAAATACATTATTGTGCTATTTTATAATAGTTTTTGGTAAATCTACACATGTAACACAAAAGTAGAATTCTCTTCAACAGCATGATATAATTACATGACTTCTTTTTTGTAACAAGTAAGAAATTATTTTTCGAAATGAATAGAAAAACTAAAAGGAAATCTTCTTTTATTGCAGGTCGACCACATCTAACACGTATACCTAGCTCCTTGCTACAATTTTCTGTATTAACGAATTTGTAGCTTATTCGGTTTCAAAATTCGATTTGATATAGTATTAAGAATTTGTAGGGGATTTGGGGAATTTGTAGGATCAGAGAGTTACTGCATTCGATAAATATAAATTTTAAATTTATGATTCACAGGTGAAAACATAGCCATGAAGACGATAATATCCTCCAATTAAAATAATTTTGAGAGCGTATTGATGAAAACTGTTTTGATAAAACAATGGCAACTGTAGGTGATTAAGACCTGGTTACTTGAATAATCATCACTGCTAAATACGAGAAACAAATTAATTGCATAAAAGCTTCATTTCTTTTCATCATATGCAAATTGACTCTAAATGTATTGAGCCTGCACTTTCAAATAAGAGTCATCTGCTTATTGTTAGCGTTTAAAACATTAACATAAGATTCTTCATCCTACATCACGAGATCTAAACGCTGAAAGACGACTGAGACTGGGAATAACTTTTTAAAGACCTGCAGGGATATGTAGATGCGCCTCTCGCGCAGGTGGTGCAAACATCTAATTTTTTGGGCATCAATTTACCTTTATGAATTTTCATAATATTCCAGAGCTCGTTGGTCTTGCTTTGATCCATGCTCAGAGGATAAACCAGTGACGCCGAAATAGTGCTTGGCATGGAAAATACAAACCCTTTTCAACGGAAAAACGATTTTGAGATGTCCGTCAGAGGAGGAATCAAAGCAGCTGGTGAAGACGTCAGCCAAGATATAACAGATGATGAGGACAAAACGTATTCTATACGACATTTGATTCTGGACTATTGTGAATACACGTCTGGCCACGGTCCACCGCGCATCATCGCCTCAAAACAAACAATAAGAAAAATATTTTGGACGTTGTTATTTCTTGCAGCATTGGCGATGTCTTCATGGCAAATAAACACTCTGTTTAATACGTATAAGGCAAGACCGCTGAGCACTCATGTCTCGATAAAACATGAAACGGTGTGTATATCTCTTGCTTACCCGGGCTCTAAATTTTTAATTCCACGGAAGACGCAAGCAGTGACTTTGTGATCATTGAGAGCAAGCCTAACTTCATGCACTTATCATATCATTGAGTTGTATTCTTGAGGCAAAACTCTCACTCACAGTAAGTCAGGAGTAAAAATGGAGACCATAACTGTTATGAAAAACTCACAAAATATTTAGGATTAGCACTTAAAGTTTTTCATTCTGTTTTGCAATTTTTAGTTGATTAATATTGGAGAGGTGCTCACTTAATCGACGTGTTGAACGTTTTAGCACCGCTTTTTCACCAAGTTCACTATTTTTTAACATCTTCTTGTTATGTTTCCAGAGTCTTGACTTTCCTGTGATTACAATTTGCAACTTCAATGCTGTGAAAATTGGTAACATTGAAAATTTCCCTGAGGAGCTGAAGAAAGATATTCAAGCAGAGACTACCAGTAAGAAATATGTGCCCTAAACTAATAATAACATCACTTTACAGCGCCCTGAACTAATCACCTACAACAAGTGTAGATTATAGAGGGCATTGTTCGCAGGATGGCAATTTGAGGTATAAACAGACATCGCTCATTTTGCGCTGTTCCACTTTTATGGTAAACGGGGCTCCGTCTCGAATTTTTAAGCTTCGATTTTAAGTTTAGCATTTTCATATTGATTTCTAGACCCTTCTTGTTTGATGTATTTTGCGATCTCATTATCATTATCATCAGTATTATTATCAACATTATAGGCTCTAACCCACCGACACGAGGGAAGAGAGCAGTAAACCAACCCTCCTCGTCCAATAGTCCAAATAACCTTGACTTCTCCGAAGAGGAAGAGGAAGGAATTGAGAACCCGGATGATCTGGATGAGGATTTTAAGAATAGGGAGCAAATGATAATGATAATGGCTGAGGCTGGTGTTGAAGCACTGAAACCCCTTGGTCACCAGTTTAAAGAGTTTTTCTTGTCGTGCAGATACCGCGGAATCTCGTGTGGGTAAGTTTAAAGTCTCCCATTAAATTTGCAAATGAAGAATAAGAAGAACTTTTCTTATTCAAATTGTTCAAAGTCACGTTTTGTCCGTACGGGTTCGTGGGACAAATCTGCCCAAAAAGCTACTATGACTAGTTTCTCTTTGCTCTCTTGTCTGGCTAAGGCTGAATTCTTAAAATTCAGTTCGAATGCATCACCTGAAAATGACAAAATGACCTTTGGAGCGTTATATTAGCTGTATTGTATCTCAAATTAACAGATTACCTCAAATTAACAAATTAACTCAAATTGACAAATTAAACAATTCACACTGCAGCAAATAAAAAGCATATTTTCTTGATCTGCATTGTTATCGGAGTATTTGTTTTCTAGAAATTTCGCGAGTTCCTATTGGACAAGCTATTGGCATTATACGTACGGAAACTGTTATGTTTTTAACGCTGGTAAAGATAAATCAGGAAACAGTGCTACAGTGTTGAAGTCTAACAAGCCCGGCCCATCGCATGGTAAGATAGCTGTTTAACTGAATTTATATTGATTATTTTAAGGCAGAAAAACTCTGAGCTCTTATTCCTTTACTTACGCGTGAGTAAAATGCACTAGGGAGCATTTCTAAAGACTGGTCCGAGGGAAATCTCTAGAAACAGAGCCCAGACACGATCCCAGATGCATTATGGCTGTAATTTCGCTAAGCAATGTGACCAAGAACGAACGGCATTTCTCGGCCCTAATTGCACTGACCAGGAAGCCAAATGCCAGCAGACTCAAGATAACGATCACGCGAATTTTAAAAATATTGAATTAGTCATTACATCCAATTAAGCACATATAGTTATAACTGTCTATGACATGAAAATAATCCGTTATAATCTGTACTGGAAAAGTTTACAATTTCATTTCCTAAAAAACGTCAATTGAAAAGAAGTTGACTTAAGAAACTACGTTTAAATGGCTTAAATGGAACAGCTTCTTCTTTCAGGACTAAACCTCGAGCTAAATATTGAGCAAGACGAATACATTGGAGCCTTCACAGAGGAAGCTGGGGTA
The DNA here is from genome assembly GCF_036669915.1 of Pocillopora verrucosa. Classification (NCBI taxonomy): domain Eukaryota; kingdom Metazoa; phylum Cnidaria; class Anthozoa; order Scleractinia; family Pocilloporidae; genus Pocillopora; species Pocillopora verrucosa. Next base: position 30,913,291 of record NC_089315.1, on the reverse strand, counting down.
AGGATAGACATATCGAATCAAGGAGAAATGTCGTTTCCTCGCGAGAAAGGACTCAGTGCAGCTCCAGGATTTGCCACGTCAATAGGAATAAGGAAGGTGGGAAACTCTCGTCTAAATTTGTAATCAAGTATTGTGATATCGATTATCTCAGAGAATTTGCAAGGAGGGCTCGTTTTCAGGCAAAACTCGTTCAACGAGTTTTCGCCCGCGGCTGCCTGGTGGATGGTGCGCGCGCTTGAGTTCAGTTCCAACAGCTCAGATCGTAGGAGTTTGGCTTGGTCATTGTGTTATGTTTCTTGAAAAAGACACTTTACTTTATCTGTGCTTCCACCAAAGAGTATAAATTGGTATCTGCCGTCTTTAAGATAGGCTGGACGATAAATTGAGAGGGCTGGGGCAGGCAGGGGGTAAGGTAAATTACGTTGGTTTTAAGACCTCCGGCGATAAGGGCCACACGGCTTTTTGTGCTTACTCCTTTTTATCAGATTAATTATCAACCTGACCGTCGTTACCTGCTATTGAAGTCATAATTTCATTAACAGTAACTTTTTAAAATTTTTCATTATAGGTAGAAATCCACAGAAAGGATCCATTCACCAAAAAACGATGCCAAAACAGCTCGAGTCTAAGCGACGCAAACCTCTACAAACATAACTTTCAAGTAAACTATTCAGCCACGGTGAGAAAAAAAAATAGAACATAGATAAGGTGGAACAGTAAATTTTTACTAAGTACAATAAACCCTTAAATTAGCATCTATGTGAGACGAAGACTGCGCTCTCACAAATCGTATTCCTCAGGGCGCATTCAGATCATTACTGAAAATATAGAAAATAACCATCGTGTATCGTACCCCTGTCAATTCGATTACATTTTGAATTCCCGTTACTTTTTGTATACGAAGCAGCCAGGGTTACAAAATGATGGCTGCTAGCTTGACGTCATCATCGTCGTCATTACCATTATCATCTTCATCAATCTCATTTTAATCATGGTCATTATCATTACTCATACCATCAAGTTTTTTAACCTCTCACCTCGCTAAAAGAGAACTTTGGTTGAAAAAAAAATTTAAGTACTTGAGCAGATCAACAGCAATCAGTTTAGCAAAAACAACATAAAACGACAACATACATTTCTGGCTGGCATGTCCTGATCTCAGGCTTATTATAGCTTGGCAAAGTTTGATTCATGACCATCTATTCACTAATTTCGGATCATTCGTCCCACACAGGCATGCAAGGAATCATGTCTCGCTTATAATCAGAGAAAAGAATGCAAATGTATGGAGTACAGATTTCCTCTTCCTAATGATAAAACCCCAGTTTGCGACATCCTAAATAAAACAGTCGGTAAGTATCGATGAACTAAGCCTTTGAGACATTCACTTTGAGGCAGTAAGATAGAATGCCAAACTTAATGATTTCTCTAAGATTCTTCGGCTAGAGTCATGTGTCAGGCAAGATCAATCACGTTATCGTAAAGGCAAATTTGTGGCAGGCGGAGAGGGGAATCCTCTTTGAAGGTAATCATCTAGCCTTTGGGGAAAGATGTTTGACGAGGGTTTAACAACCTAACAATGCAAACAAACATTTTCATGGAAATATAACGTTATAGTTACAAAAGGATCTCAAAATTCCTCAAACTGGAATCAGTGGCGGAGATTGGAGCCAACTACAAGTTCTTAATTTAAGACAGTGATATCTCTGTGCATCCAAAATTTACAACAAGTGAGTTCTGTGATGTAGGAGGTATACATAGGTTACCAGAGAGAGGAATAGGAAGAAACCATTGATAGGAATGATGACGTAGTTTTTTTATAACGAGGTTAATGGCCGATTTGTTCAATTGTTTTGTCGTAGTTGACTGTCTCAGCAAAGTACAGAAGGCATTTAAACGAAATGAATTGAACTGTACATTGTCATGTCCACCACCCTGCAGGTAAGAGATGAGAGATTCCTAGACAAAGCGTCAGTCAATTTGTCAGTCAACCATTCTCTCAGTCAGAGTCAGTCAGTCGGTCAGTTCGTCAGCCAGAGTGTTAGTCAGTCATTAATTAAGGCAGTCAATCAGTCAGTTAGTCAGACAATAAGACACTAAGTCAGTTAGTCAGACAATCAGACACTAAGTCAGTCAGTCGGAGGGTCAGTTATTCAGTCACACAGTAAGCTAATCAATCCAGTCTCTCCGTATGTCAGTCAGTTGGTCGGTGAGTCATACTCTCACTCACTGTCTGTCTGTCTGTTCGCCAGTTGCTCAGTCGCCAGTCAGTCATTCAGTCAGTCAGTCAGTCCATCGCGTGTTCAGTCTGTCTGTCAATTCGTCACTGGGTAAGCGATTGTGAAAGTAATCATAGGCGTATTCTTGCATGGTTTTTCGTAGGGAGAGTATATTTCAGCTCACATCATCATTCTCAGCCTGGCCTTCCAGTGGTTACAAGGTTTGTAAACAGTTCTTAAAATTCTATGACTAAGTGGAGATAATGTTCGTGTGACGTATACCTTCCAGTTTGGTAATTTGAGCTTATAGCGGCCACAATTGGAAGCGCCTGACACACTCCTTAAAAAATGTGTCTTTTTGAATATCTAAATTTTGTTGTCCTAATTTCTTCGGTTTCAGCCTTTCTATATTGACAAGCTCAACTCGCAGGACAAATCTCATAACCTCGATATTAATTCAAATTCAAGGTAATTACCCTCTTTTTTTATTTATTTACCAAAATTACTTTCATCCAAATTTAAACAGAGCATCTCTATTGGCCTGTGCTCAATTGTGTTCACAATGTAGAGTATTGGGGCAAAAAAATATATATAATATCGATCTTCCACTGCTTGTAACCATAGAGCATCGTATTCAAGAGGAAAGGAAAACAGTCGAGGAAAAATGGGATTTTTCGTTCTTTCCATCATCCATATCCAATTTTTCCTTGCATGTCTGCAGACATTTGTACTAAGAGAGTCTCATAAAAGATAAAAACAACACCGCCACACCGAATGAAACTAAGTGATGCACGTGCTAGAGCATAATTAGTACCATGGACTACATATAAGATTAACACATGGACTCCACAAATGATTTATTTCCAGTAATCTTCGCTCCAATGTTTTGAAGCTAAACATATTCTACGAGGAACTAAATTATGAAACCATTACAGAGGAAAGATCTTACGAGGTATGCTTACATTTCTTTGAGGATTTTGCACTAATACTGAACACGTAGTCATCAACATCTTTTCAAGCCAGTTTGCTGACCAGTGTCCTGTTTTATCCACAGCTGGCCAATTTTGTGTCTGATCTCGGAGGGTCCCTTGGTTTGTGGATTGGAATGTCTGTTCTATCGTTTGCGGAAGTCCTGGAATTGTTGCTATTGATCGGTTACGCGCTATTTAGGAAATTTCGAAGAAAGTTAAACGGAAAAATACGATCATCTTCATTTCATGGCAAAGGAAAAGGCGTTGTTTGAGAAGTCATCAAAGACGCTTGGTGGAATAACATAGTTATGAGTTAATGATAATTTAATAGCTGGATTAAATAGAGCAAAGTATATGATCAATCTAACAACTATTTAAAAGAAAACTTGTTTCAAGTGTCAGATTGCTAATAATTACCTAAGATGCCTTCCAGTTATTTATATATAAAAAAAGTAATTGTTAAATTATATGCAATCGTACGCGTTAGAGTAGAGTTTAATTAAAAGAGGAAAAGAACAACAACCAAAGTTACAATGATAACAACGAAAACCATAACAAGAAACGAAGAAATAAAAACGACGAGAACGGCACCGTTTGATTTGAAAAATAGAGGTCCTGCCAAACCCCCGCTATCCATCAAAACTCCTCTTCTCCTTTATCCATTTAGCAATTTTCTCATTCATAAATTTTTATTTTCGTCGTCAAATTAAAATACATTTACACTCAATTTTGTTATTCCTTTTTTCTTTCGCGTAGTTGATGGTCATTATTAATTTTTAAATAATTTTCCAACGATTGGTTCTTAAGATAGGCGGATTGTAAATAAATTAAAGCTTATTATTCCAGAGTAATATGGTCTTCTTTGTTGCCTAAAAATTGGAGAGGGACTGCTGGGTATATCACCACAGATAACAGCTAACCAAAGAGTTGAGTCTTAATTATCTATTATTTCTAAAATTTTCAATCACATTCTCCATCAATCAAGGCGCCCCACAGGTAGTCCTTGTTCTAGGCAGGTGTAAAACAAAATTTCAGTCAAACCCTCTGATTGTTGGATAAAGGTCCGGACATTGCCGGGCAGTCAGGTCGTCCCGAGGCTGGTTTAAGATTTTCCCAGTATTGCCTTCCAATTCTGTCAGAGAAAGAAATGACAGTGTAATAAAACAATTAAAGGCAAAACTCCGTTCGCTCCTTAATTAAAGGGGCTGTCGTTTGTCAGCCCGGTCGTCAAACTGCCTGCCCTCTCTTTCTCGTCTCCACGAGAAAAAATAAACAAAACAAAAAAAAAACAAACAAACAAGAGCATCAGAGCGCAAATCCGAAGGTCTGAGGTTCGATTCCTCATGGGGCCTCAGAATTTTTTCCTTGTCCCACGCTCGTGACAAGACGAAAAAACATCTTTCTTAAAAATAAATTGTTTAATGGAAGTAAAGTAATAAGACTATACTTACTTATGGGAGGCACTGGAAGAATACTTTAACGCTTCTCCCCAAAATCCGTGCTTCGAACTTGCTGGTGGAAGCTTTCCTCGTTCATTTGACAGCTATAATGTACATAACTTAAAATACGTTTCTTGTAATGTTTGCTCACGCCTTATTGAACTGTGTTTGCTTTTGTGGGGAAATCTGATGCCTTTTACGTCGAGACCGAGAGAAAAGCTACTAAATTAGCAGCAGAAAACGTTGTAACGTTGACTTCCCAATTTAGCAGCTCAAGATATCACGTTTTAGCTATTTCTCATATCAAGATATTAAACGCACCTCAAATAAAGCGCTATCCGGTTATTTTGTATGTCATATTGTGCTGAAGTACTAAAATGGCAACACTATCTTGCAATGAGTTTTGCATGTCCAAAACGAACTCAACGTGGTACATTACGTAGCATCTAATCGTACCTCTTCTGCAAGCGCCCGGATGTGATATGGCTCAAAACCACAGCATCCACCAATATAACGAATGCCTATGTCGTAAGCTGCGCGTGCGTACTTCTGCATGTCCCATCTCGTCATCACACGACTTTCCATTGCTGCACAGAAATAACAAAAAAAAACCCATTAAATTTCATTAGAGAGTAAAAGTTTCAATGTCGTCCGCAACAAGCCAGGGAGAAAACGACGAGTAAGAATGATTTACATCTCTGAAAGCAAATATTACACAAATTGTCCAAATGGGTAGGATGCATTGAAACCATGTACACTGTGAAAGCAAATGAAAAACTGGTCAAGATCACCGTGACAAGTCATGGTAAATATTGTCAGCGTTCAAACACCTTATTAGAATTTCTTCTTACCAAAAGGATTCTCTGGTAACGAGAGAATTCCTCTTCTGTCAGCATCCGTGGTTTTATAAGCTACAGGCTGGACCATAAGCGGACGAAGCATTCCTGAGGCGCTCAAAGCATCTTTCATCATTTGCACAGTTTGCAAGCAGCTGTCCGGATCAAAAAGACAGTTTACGCCAATAATATCAGCGCCTTAAAGACAAAATTTTAAAGACAAGAATTAAGTTGAGGTAGTTAGGGCATTCAGAGTTGATAAATGACTCATTAGTTGCTTGCCTAACTGATTGATTGACCGACCGACCGACCGACCGACCGACCGACCGACCGACCAAGAAAGTGACCGGATGAATGACTGGCGACAGAGTGACTGACTTACTGACTGCCACACTTCCTATTATCTGGCCATGGCTCTCCCAATGACTGACAAACAGACTACCTAACTGACTGTCTAACTAAATGACTGTCTGACCAACTGACTGTCTGACTGACTGACTGACTGGCCGACTGCCTAATTGTCTGACTAACTGACTGCGACTGACTGACTGATGAATGGATGGATGATCCATGCATACCAACCTTACCCATTTTAGCAAGCCTGACAGCTGCTTCCCCAGGGTTAACTTTCCCTAGAACGTCCCCCTGGGGGCTAATGGGCATTGTAACGGCGACAGGTTTGCCGGTAGATTTCAAAGTTTCTGTCGCCCATTCAGCTTCATCAATGTTCATCAGATACTGAAAAGTCACAGATGGAAGCTACTAAATAAAGTAATGATCTTAAGTAAATTGATCAGATTCGATTTAAACTTTTGCTGAGGCTTAAGACATATTATTTGTGTCTGCACAGAAGATCTGAATCGGTTCCTTGATTCTGCTATGATTCTGGCCTTGTCTCCAAAAAATCAATACATTGGGGGAACCGATAAAATTTCCTTTCAAAAACTGCAAACTAGTCAATGCATGCGAAGTCTGGCCAAAGTCCCGCGCAAAGTGTTGTAAAGCGCATTGGATTATATTGATATGGAGAATGAGCTCTATTAATGTATCGTTATCATTATCAAGATTCTCCAAGACATATATCACACTGTGGCATTCCTATTCTATTCCCTCTAAATTCATCTGGTTCTTAGAGCGCGCACCAGCACTCGCAAGGGATGAGCTTCATTTTTTTTCGTTTTTGATTTGATTCATCTGGATGCACACGTGACCATTGATGGACACCTACCTCACCAATAAGAAAATCTACATCATTCTTGATAAGTACTTCAACTTGTTTCAAGTACTCCTCCTGAACTGCATGCTTACCACGCCCTTCTCGATAGCTCTGGGTGTAAGACACTCCTCCCGCCATCAGGGCGTCACCCTCGTTGGCGACTTCACGCGCGATCCTACACGCAGTTTGGTTGATGTCGTCAGCCTATATCAGAAAACAACAACTCAAATTAATCACTTGTAGGGGTTTTTGATTTCAGTTGCTTTTTATAGATTGAAGAAAATACCGTAACATAGCCGAGAGGAATAGACCGCAAAGAACACAGGAAGGGCGAACAGTCTAATCCAAAGTGAGCTTGTAAAGAGTAACGCTGTGAGGCTGAAATTCTAATTTTGCTGGTTTCCTTTCTTCTATTCATCCGTAATTGTCTACTTTGACTAGTGTCAATGAAAATACTTGTTTCCAGGGAATACCTTAATCCTCACTCCGCGGCTGACGATGGATTCTTGTGTTCCATTAAATGTAAACGCTTGCATGACGTCTGCTCCAGCCCTAAGGAATTCTCTGTGAAGTTGTCGCACTAAAACAGCATTGCAGCATTAAAAGGATTTTCAGCAATTGCTATCAAATGAATTTTCTAGTGAAATGTTCAAGTCTAAGGCTCTAAATTGTGTAATTTTACGCAAAAAACAGACTTCCTCAAAAATATTCACAAGCCTCAGGTCTAATCAATGAAAACAAGTATCTAGAATTATCCGAGGTTTTACACTTAGATAAAAAACAATGGAACAACCCTGGTGCCCACGTGATGACATCTCCCAACCCAACCCTACCCTACCCTGAGAATGACCCTCTTTGGTAACGATGTTGTCCCCCGAGGGTTACATTATACGTCTAAGAGCCTCTTTTTACGAAACTATCCCTCGACCACACTCTTCAATCGACATGTACTCACCTGCCTCAGGATACTCTACTGTACATTCAGGTGTGTATGGACCAGCTGTTACATAGCCTCGCCTTTCAAGAGCATAGAGGAATCCGCCATCACCGATCACGACTTCTCCTGTGTCAAGTCTCTCAAGAATTCCCCTTGGCTGATCAATTCAACAAGTTTCATTAATCAAGTAAATTAACAACGCAAAAAGCACAAAGTTAGAATTCCTTTTTTTTAAAAGAGAGGAAAAAAAATAAAACAAAGGATATTCTTTATTGCACTAAACGTCCTGGCTTTGCTGCACATGCACTCATGGAAAACCAGTAGAGACTTTTTGGAAGGCAAGCCCTCTAGCATTTGCTTGACGATTACAGCAGAAATATGACAAATATTCCTGTATTTTGTAAATAATTAGCAAAAAAACTCATGAAAAAAAAGTGGCTGTTCTGATGTACAAGAAACATGTGAAAATATCTTCCTATCATAGATTTTTAAATATATCGCGAAAGGCTGCGATCAGTTATTTACCTGCTTAGTAGTTCCTGTTCCCACGGCCGCTAGATTTACGACTCATTTTACTTGACGTCAGAAAAAGTTCACTAGACAACCTGTGATCCCACAGGGCCGGTAATAAATCTTGATAATCCTTTTACCTCTGGCTTTTGACATTTGAATAGGAACTGAGGGGTAGTTCGTATTAAATTTATGCAAAATAAAAAGAAACTTATTTCTGTCACGCACACAGGCTTTGCAACTAGTCATGCAAATTCCGCCAGAGTTATGCAATAAGAGCAGCCCTGAAATTCTCAACGTTCCTGAAGGAAGTATGAGCCGAGTAAAGCAGATTTCCATATTCTAGCTATGTGTCAGACAACTATCACAAATTATAAATAACTTCTTCAGCTAGCTTACTGCTAGCCTTCTAGCGGACAAATGCCCAGCAGACATAAATATCCTCGGCCATCAGGGTTGAGAGTGTTTGTCGTTTAAAATCATCAAGATATTTTTTAGTCTTAGCTTTAAAATTTCCAACACAAGCCTAATACCACTTTTTTCTTCAGATGCTTAACTAAAACACCAGACGGTTGCACAATCTCTACGGTGTAACCGTGCTCATTTTAGTGTTTTCACGACAGTAAGGGAATGGACCCTCGGTGTTTTGAACATGTATTCTTTGTCAAAAGCATCGTTTGGAGACAGAAAATAAACATTTAACGAGCAGAAGTTGAGACATGTTACGTATTTAATCTCTAACCTTTTTTGTTGTGGACGCCATTTTAAGATGACTTCGCTGCTATTGTTGTCACGCAATGTCACGCTACTGACAACGTGCAAGGGGTGGACAGTTACGTGACGACAGCAAAATAAATTAATAATATTAATATGGAAGAAAAAGTCAATCGCAAATATATATAATATATAAAATATATATATATAACGCCCCAGTCAAAAGTGTCATGTCATATAATGCGTTGAGTCGCAAAATCCGAAGCGAAATCAACACTATGGCAGTGATTAAAATCAAATTTTATTTGCCTGTAATAAAAATATTTTTAAAGCATACATCACTTTCAAAAATTATTGTTCTAGGACTATTGAGCCACACTTGCATTAATTATTATCATTTACATATTTGATCTCTAATTTGTAGTACTCTGAGAGAGTAGTTTCATCTGTGTATCGTCGAAAAGTTTGACCATGCAATCGTGATCAATTGGCCTAATGAGCAAAATATTGGGGTCATCCTTGCATGATTTTTTATCGTTATACATCAAAAACGTTGTACTAGAGATTGGCTGAACACCCAAATCGGCCGCTAGGATTCCGATATATGCATCATCAACTTTAAGCGGTTTCACAACATCAAACATTGGAATTAATTTCAAGACCAGATCCCTTGACAACACGTAGCCGCCTCCAGAAATGTAGTCTTTATAAGTATTCTCAGGATGATCTTCTTCTGAAACACCATAGAAACCATGACGAAGAACAGGGTTTCCATGCATTAAATGTCCAAAATAAAAGTCTGTATTTGCCGTGCCAGTTTGGGTGAGGAATTCGATGAGACCGCGAGTATTGACGAACACGTCATCATCTGTCTTAAGCAAGTATTTAAAGCTACAGTACTTTGCTGCCCATTCAAATCCAGACTCAATCTTAAACACTTTATTTGTAAACGTTTCAGGGTAGTCACCTTGAATTATGTCGCCAAATATCTGCGCTTCGCGCGAGATGCGATACGAAATGTCAACACTGCTAGCTTCGCCGATAAGAAACACCGTCTTCCATTTCCGGTGAAGTGCGTTATCCGTTCCCCAAGTATGTCGAATAACCATTCGATTGTTATATGCTTCAGGAGAGCTAGAGACGATTATTATGAGGAACAAGTCCTGTAAACACTTTGTTCGTGTTAGAAGACGGGTACGATGTTTACGTACTTCAAGCCAAGAGTCGGAGAATGCATCATCGATTAAGTGACTGTCAACAGAGCCCGTTTTGTCTCGATCGCTTCGTCTGCGAAATGAAGTTCCCACCGTTGTGTACGCAGACCCACGCTTGCCAATTTGACCTTCTTTCTGGAGGTTATACTTCATGGACTCTACATAATTTGTAAGTCCTTGACTTGTGAGCCAAAGTGAAATGCATAACATGGAAAGAGAAACAGTAATACATAGGAATAAACAAGAAGCCGCAGTCACATTAAATGGACACGTGGAAGACTTCATCGTGTCGATACGTTTTGCTTTGAGTCCACGAAACAAACAGCAATCCTTTCTCCTTTTAAAGTTCCGTAAATGCAACTGAATTTCACCTCCACTTGACGGATGGTTTTTATGACAGCGCTTCGACGATCATACTGTCACCCGCACAACAATTCACTGGGTGAAATATTAACCACCAGCAATGATGAATATTTGTTATTGGGCATTAAACCAGGATTACGTGACAGATTCACGCAAAACGTAAAATACTGAAAACTCCGAGTTCATCGTAGAGGAGATCGTAACCTTGGCAGCCTCACTAACACTCTTTTGCTTTCTTTTACGGCTAATTACATAGAAACATCAGGAATTGTTAATTCAGATTTATCGCATTGTATTATGCTCGATATTGTTTTGTCTATTGCAGTCTCTTTTGTCATGGAGACTGTTAGTTTGAGTTGACTCAAGAGATTGTCAACATTGTTGTTTTGCAACTGTATTGCGCCCTTCCCTGCACTCGTAGCACATTTTTGTACTTTCCCACTCACAAAAATTCATGTCAGGTTTTCAAGAAATTTAATGGGTTTATCTCAGTAAATCTACTTCGTTTTTAGACGGACTACTTCGTTTTCTGGGAAATTTTAAAAAGTTTCGAGACGAAAAAGCTCATGAAATGCGAATCCATTTTTATCATGGCTTCTATTTTTAAGCTAGTTCAACAAAGCTGTCCTTTAATCTCAGACTGAAAATGTCCGAAATCAGGCAAAACAAACGACAGCGTCTGAAATAGGAGGACAGTGTGTCAATGAAGCGATGACGTCAGAAATGGGACAGAAGAATCCGAAAAGGAACGATGGCATCCGAAATTGGAGAGAAGCTTCGAAATGTCTCATGAAAGCGTCTGAGTTCGAACAATAGTTTCCGAAAAGAAGCGAAATAGGGCGAAAGCATCCGAAATCGGACTGAAGCATTCGAAATCACAAGGAACTTTCCGAAATCTGGTTTCGAAATTAGACGGAGATATCTAGCTTACCGTTCCAACAGACGATCTTTCGATGGCGACACGATTTTGTCTTTCTTTCTGGAAATCAATTCATAGCTGATTTTTCTACATCGTGTTTTCACTGGTTTTCGAGAAGACTGTGGCTTTATCTTTCAACGTAAAGCTCGTATTTTCGGCATTTCGTGTGTGTTCTTCTAAGAATGGAAAGTTTTTTCTTTCCCAGCGGATTACTTGTTTGCTTTTGTTTAACCAAATACGCTCAGAAAATGGATGTTGGAACCTCTATGAAATCATCAGTGCGGTAGAAGTTAGATTCTTTCTTTATTAAGTGCCAGTAGTTTTTAATTCGACAAAAAACAACAGACAGGTTATTCAATAACTACAAGTGCCACACTGAAAATAATTTCAGGAAAACAAACTAAACAACTTCTGTGTTACTGAAGTTTTCGATGATCACTACCACGTGTTTGTTTTTTCGACGCCACATAGCCCAATAATTAGAAGTATAGATATTCACCATCGATCCTATCCAAAAAGACAAGAAAAATGGAAGTCCAGATGCGATTCCTGCAATTCCTAAACTCAGTGCGGCGTTGCATTCTGATTGTTTGCTGTAACGATTGAGAAGGAAGCCAATACCGGAAACTTGAACACACACCATCCCAAGAAACAAAACATTGAATATCAGCATGGCAATGTCGTTTGCTTGCATTGGAAGGCATCGCCACTGCAAACACAGAGAGCATGGGATGAAATGATATTTTACAAAGCAGCGAATGTAGTTTCTCTAATAATTCAAGGACAAGGGAAGGTAAAGTATGCACAGTTTTGTGATATCTTGCAATCTCGACTCATATCTAACATCAACCGAAATGAAACAATCAGCAAAGACCAGTAAATGTCATTGTTATCATTAAGGCAATTCTGCACTACCCCAAGTAACCCAAATTAGTATATTTATATACTAAAATAGAGGATAGCGTCGATAGCGTGCTCTGATTGGCTACTTAAATTTCGGGTACCATTGCTATTCACCTCCGAGCATTTGCGCGCGGGACTTGCACCCGGAAATATTACAAGTGTAAATCACCTTTTTCTGCTATATTATCTCACTGTTTTGGTATACACTAAAAATACTGTTCACCTGTGTCGGTGGCTAGCGATGGATACTTACATCGCTGCTTCGCCGCCTCCACTTCGGTGAATAGTTGTTAACTAGTCAAAATGGGATTTCTAATACGAATCGAAAGTAAAGGTCATACTGTAACCAACAAAGAACTTAATGAAACGCGACTCTAATTTCATTTTGCCTCGCATGCTGAAATGAATTCATTACGGGTCATTAATTTTGGTATTCAGTCTGGGAAATGTTTCGAGATTTGGTCACAAGAACGCTAAAAAATGGAATACTATTTTTTTTATAAAATACCTTTCTGATAGGCTTATAAACTCTTCTTGTGCGAAAACGGTAGCGACAAATTGGACACGTTCTGTTGTGGGCTGAATTTAACCACAACTCCAAGCAGGATTTATGCACCTTTCCCATGGTTCCTTTACACCAGCAAACTTTTTGTAAAAGTTCTCGACCTTGGTCCTTTCCGCTAGTATTGTGGCAAATTCTACAAATCGGTTTACCTTCTCCCAACGAAATGGAGCTTAATGAGCATGATACTGGGAGTATCGCTGGACTCTGATTACCAGACGACATTGTGGCTGCTTCGCGGTGTTATGTGAAGCGCACAAATCGTGCACTTGATGCAGCCAAGAACGTTACGTAACAATAGTTTAGTAACCATGACAGCCATAGACGAGCGCGCGCGCTTTGGAGGACGTACACGTTTGCAAAGATGACTGGATTATAATTTGCGAAACAGAAAATCTTTTTCACGGTTAAAACTAAGGGACCGACCATAATATAAAAAAAGTGATGGAGGAGAATTATGATTAAGTACGCAAAGGTGATTGTCAAAAGAAAACTTTCTACAAAGTCCAAAGAAGCCGAAACAAAAACAAAAACAAAAAAAACACGAACAGCAACAAAAATGAGAATAATCAATTAACACGAGGATAAAATATTCACTCGTCGATTTATTCCTCTACTCTGTAGTAAGTAACGAAGTAATTCATATAATATTTGAAATATTATTTCAAAGCGAAGGTCGAATTTCCATCCCCAGCTGACTCGTGGAGGACATTTATTTTGACACTTTAAGGCGCTTAGCGCCAACATCTGAAAAGAAAAAGAAAGTTGAGTATTTCAACATGTTTGGTGAACTGTGCGAGTATCACTATCAATATGGAATGGAGACCCATATCCATGGAATGAAGATGGATGCCCACAACCGAGTCTTGGAGCGAGAAAAGTGATGGAGCTCTAAAAAAATTTACAACCATTTCTGACTCAACAAGACAGCAGCGCCATTTGTAATTATTGAAACAGGGACCGTTCTCAGTCGGAGCTCTAAATTCCCACTCTGAACAAGTTACCCCGTCTGCAGTGCTATGATTTCTCGAGACTGTTGTATGCTGATTAATTATTTTCTAGCTTATCTGTGAGCCACGATAAACGAGTTTGCATGAAATTGTGTGATTTCGTAATATCAAGACAATTCTTTTGCTCGAAAGTTACTCATGGGATGGTGATCCTCTGGCTTGACAGTCATTTGTCATATAACTTGACTTCATGTAAATCGTTTTGGAAGCACAGACATACCAGTCACATAGCAGACTTCGACATTAGCTCCAAGGGACTGTAAAACATCCAGCCAGATTAATTGCTTGGTAGAAAGCTTGTCCCCTGGACCCTTAACTTCAGAAATCTGACGTTAAGACAAAGGAAAAAAATAATCTCCGCTCACTTAGGGTAAGTTGGAGACAAGATGAACTTTACAGAATTTACAAAAATCACCACCATAGCTGTTATTCTGTAAGAAAGCGATTCGTCATTGTTTTGGTTTTGCTTTACTACGCTCTGTGATTGGTACAGAGATATAGCACCACCTTCTCAGCAAATCATATTCATGAGCTACAAACAAACATAACTAAGTGATTAAAGAGGGTAAGTTTCTAAAGAAACTGTGGAGCTGCATCGGTGGGAGAGTATAACAGGGTAATTTAGTGTTATCAACTGAGTTGATAACGTAAATCGGCCATCGTCTTGTTATGAGCGTGGGACAAAGAAAAAATTCTGAGTCCCCATAAGGAATCGAACCTCAGACCTTCGGATTCCGCGCTGCGATGCGTCATGACGCTATCGACATTGCTGATCCTATCAGTATGCAGGACGTGTGTCATATGAACTTCGTAATAGACCTAGCTCACCGTGGAGTTTCTGTAGCTCAGTGGTAGAGATGAATCCGAAGGTCTGAGGTTCGATTCCTCATTCATGGGGACTCAGAATTTTTTTTATTGATCCACGCTCGCGACAAGACGAAAGACATCTTTCTCTGTTATTGTCGCTGTTATTCGCAACATTCGTCACGCTTGAAATCGTTTTCGTGTCCTTATTGGGTATCCTGTGACGTTCTCCTTCGTTCACCCGAGCCGGTGTAATCAGGTTTTGTTTCTGGTCTTCCAATACTCAAATAAAAGCAGTTTATTAGAAAGACGAACTAAGTTACCATGTAATCAAGAGTGGATGAATTCCATACGACCAGATCAGGCATACCAGCGCGACTATAGCGGTATCCTTGAGCAAACCGAGTGAAGATCCCAGACATTATCTGACCACCCAGGCAGGCTACAAGTTGCTACAGAAAGAAAAACCACGAGTTACTGTGTATTTTTACAATGTTTATCGTCAAACATTTATGCCCTGGACCTGACGTAACGTTAGTTCAACTTGAAGGTATTCCCATTCACATATGTGACCAACCAACACCCAACAACAAATTAAACAACTAAAAAATTCTTAAAAAGGAATACACAAGTAATTTCACATGCGAAACTTCTCAAAACCACCCACTTACTTTTGCTTGCTCCACACTTGTGAATCGATCCCAGCTTATTCCTGAACAAACCTGCCCTTCGTAATCATTCCAAGCTTTGGACAGAATGTCCTGAAGTTTCTGTCACAAAATATTCATATATCGAAAAACTTGGTGTAAATAAATCTTTTGCCTTAAACTGACCATATTTGATTGACCACTTAACATAATAATCATTACGTTTTGTGTACATGTAGACAACACAAAGAAAGATTTCATGCATTATCAATCACATTTACCTCAACTGACGTTATTGAGATTTCCTCCAGCCTCTTGTCAATAATTTCTTTGCGACTTTCGTAAAATGCATCATAGCAGAAGTCAAGGGGAGCAGCCTCAAAAAAAAACCAAACAGATACTAATTAATCACTAATCAGAGCAAATAAAAACCTTGCAAATAATAATGTTAAAGGAATTGTTCCAGACTTTTCTTCCTGGTAAAAATATGGTGGTGAATATTACTAAAAGTGCTTTACACTGTACACAAAAAATGTCAGAAAATGACCACAGGACATTTTAAAGTCAGCAAGTTTCATACTTGGAATGGACTTCGAAAAACATCTGGAATTCCACTTGCAAATATGATGTCCCACATGTATAAGATGTAAAGTGATGAGAAAGTGGATCCTTCTCCATGGATTCCTTGGTCAAATCCCTTCTGGCGATAATATGACAAGGCATATTCCTCCACTGCACAGAAGGTTGTTGTACCATCAATTACTTGGCCATCTTGATCAATCTCAGGAGCAATGAAGACTCCAAGTTCTGCACATCTTGTCCCAGATATAGTGATCTGCAGGGATGAGTAAAAAGAAATACAGATAAACTATTCTACTGTTGAACAAGCCACCTCAAACTCAAGTCCATTTTATTTTTAAATATCAAAACCAATGACAAAATTAAAGTAACAACTAAGACTTACACTCTTAGATGAGTCTGGTTCTATTAACTCCAGGTCTCCATAATCTTCACATTTTTTCTTCTTCCCTTTAGTAAATGCTGGGGAAGAGAGGATGCGCTTGGCTCTCTGTATCAGGGCAAGACGACGCCCAAACCGAACATGTGGGTCTAGAAGGGCTTCCCGGATGACCTGCATAGCCTTTGAGTAAAACAGCAAAACTCTGATATTAGCCTTTGACCCCATCAAGTGACTAGCATCTACATGTAATTCTTCTCACAGTAAAACTGCTGAATCAAACATTATGAAAGGATTGTCAGGTCAGGGAGCTCTTGATTATTAAGCACATTCTCTTCATTAGTACCGTTAGAAATGTATAGAGAACAGTGTGGAGAATATAGGTACTGATATCAAAGTGTAAAGGGTCTCAAGGTAAGTCACAGATCAGCCTGGATAAATGAACAGGTGGCACATCCATGGATATGCAACCCTTAAATTTATATCATATATTAAAAACATTGTCTTTGGCCATAGTTCACTTTTCTTTCTTTAATCTTTCAAAACTTAAGAAAAAAATTAATGAGGACTCACCTTTTCAGGTTGTTTTAAGTGCTGATGCAAATTCAGTGCCAGTCTATCATACCACCGTCCACGCGAATCAAAGCAAAATATGTCTTGTTGAAGCAGACTTTCAAGTTGATTGACAGCCTCATCATACTTTCGCCATTTCTGTAACACTTCCACTCCATAATAACACATCTTAGTGATGGCCCACTCAGCAGTGAAGCATCGCAAGTGGCCTGGGAGGAGTGCAGCAGAGATTTCTGAACAATTTTTTAGCTTGGCCAGAATATCATCAAATTTCTTTGAAGCTTCTGGATAGTAAATATAGGCTTGTTCAAAGTTCTTATTTTCAAGTGCTACAAGCATCTCATACTTATGCTGATATGCTTCAGAGAATTGGATGAGGCTATCTCGAGAGTGAAAAACTGGTGTTGGTCTGTCAATCACATATGCTGGGTAGACAACTTTACCAATATTAGCAAGGTAGAGTGTTGACCTGAAAATCAGATGTACATGTACATTGTAGAGCATTGGAAAACAACAAGTAATCAAAATGAGCCACAACTGATAAATACTGGTGACATTCATGTATACTCAGGTTTGTGAGGCATGAAGATTTGTTATTTAAATAAGGCCCTGTATAGATCAGTTAGACCAGTTACAGTGAGTAAAAACTGTGAAATTTTTGTGTAATAAAATTGCAAAGCTTTTTCAAGCCCTCACCATTTTCTTCATGAATCTCAAAAACTGGTATCAGATAGTGAAAGATTCTTACAATTGCTGCGCCTGTCCATTGTTTGAGGAGTCTTCATCATCTGGGATAACATTCATAGTAAACAACAAAAGAAGTCTGCTGAACACATCTTTGGGATAAGCTGCCAGTCTCACACAACAACCAAGGGTTTGCTTAACCCTACAGAAAATAAATGTATGACAAAACAAAACTTCAAAAAAAGACTACGTATAGAGTTAACATACTTTGGCTTTTATTGCTGCATACCAGTACCTGTAATTTATCATGAGTGATTACCAATCAGATCATTGGACAGTCAAATAAAATGATAGACAGAAACACACTACTTGCTACTAAAAATTGATCACTTAGCCATCTCTACACCTCCTGGGCAAACTACACAAAAATGTAAATGTTCAAACTACTATTAAATGAATTCTCATTTGACAATCAAATTCTTACCTCTTCAAAACAACAGCTCTAAAACTTCCAAAGAGTGTCTTTTGGTTCTCAGCATGGTTAACAATCATTTCTATTGTGTCTTCCTTGGTTCCCCCCTTCTGGCCAACAGATTTTGATGAAATATGAAGAGTTTTGACCAAAAGTTTTAAGTCTGGAGCTGCTGAAAGATTTAATGCTTCCCGGAGATCTCTGAGATGACTTTCATCTTCTAAAAAACCTAAAAAGGCAAAAGGGGGATGGTAATTCTCTACATGTTTCTTTTGAACTTGTTATTTTATTTCAATTAATGGGACTGAAAAGAGCTTAACTCAGTAATTTTACAGAGTGGGTAACAATAGTGGATAACAGGACAAAGGGATCATACTTGTTCCCATGAATGAAAGTATCTATAAGTTACATGTAGGTGCCTGATTTGGACAGAGGTTTTCCTTAATAATTAACATTTTGCTGGAAAGGGTATTGAGTAAGTCAATGGACCCTACAGCATAACTGAGAGGTACTGTAGAAGGGAGCTAATTCAAATTGAGGCCAATGTCAACACTTTGAAGCCCCTTGGGGACAACTTTTACCATAAAAGCATACATGTACCCTGAGGTCCTGTGTTTGTTTGTCAGCCTCTCTTCCCACTCTAATCCCAATTGACACTTTTCTGCAACCCCCCCCCCCCCCCCCCCCCCCCCATTCCACCCAGGCCTCATACTCCTGCCATTCACCATGTTATTCTGACTTCACAAAAACATTTAAAATAAGAGATTTAACCTTTCTCTGCAAGAGACTTTAAAATTGGTGTCAGATTGTTACTGATCCTCGGATATTCCAGTTTGCTGCACCTAAACCATCCATGTTTACGCTGGAAAAGACGGATATACAGCTTCTGCTCCTCTGAAGACATGACTTTGAAAGCATCAATTATACCATTATCTTCTTCATTGAACAACTGCCTGTCATCCTTGTTTGACAAGACATTGTTCACTACAAGCTTAAAATTAGCTAAATAGTATGGTTCATGGTCTTTGTCTTCTTTCTCCTTGGAATTTTCAGAAACATCTTCTGTTAAGTTTATGTTAGATGCTTGAACTTCATTTGGATCATTGCCATCATTGTGAATTGATTTTCCTTCCCTAGAAAGAGTTGCAAATGTATCACATGGTTCCTGACATGCAGTACCTTGATCACAATCACTACTGGATTCAATGCAGCTTTCTTCATCCATTGCAAAAGGACTTTGTTTCTTACTATCCATCTTCTGTGACATTTTCTTCAAGAGGATAAAATCATTTCTTTCATTTGCAGGCTTTAAGATAGAAGAAACACCCTCAAGGGCTAAATTTTCATCCCTTGATTCTGGACTTTTCACACAGGGTTTGTAACATTCTGACCTATTTTCTTTCCTGTCTGCATTCTGGTAACTTGGCTTTAGCACCTCTTTTGCTGAGTAGTCTGAACTGCATGGAGAACAACTGTGTGCTCCAGCAAGTTCATTAGCTGTACAATCTTCAGCTATAAGTAGAGCTAAGTGTAGTTTACAGTTGCTGTCTAAATGTTGGTTTATTTTGGAAAGAATTGCAAGTTTTCCACACAATGGACAAGAAACTGATTTTGGACTGCATGGTTTCAGAAACCACGTCGCTATTCTCTTATTTGCTGGGTTCCCATTATTGTTATCCATGCAATTAACTCCTGTTGTTTCTTTTGTTTTGCCTGATAACTTGATTTTTTTGTTGCTTTGAGAATCTTTTGCCTCAGTGTGGTTCTGCTTTGATTCAATAACTGGATTTTCATCTGGAGGAAAAACTACAATTTCAGAGTTTCCATCTCGGGCGCACAACTCACTCTTCATGTCTTCCACTCCACTGATTTTTGTCTTCTTTCTCCGGGAGAGAGACAGCCTCGTCCTTTTTCGATTCATGAAAAATAAATGGCTTAAATATCGTGACCACGTACACTACTTTATACAGTTGTATCACTTGGAATAAGTAGACGTGTCTAAGACAAGATTCGTGAGGCATTACACTTTGATGAGAAAGTTTGTCGGCTAAAAAGCTTGATATCCTCCAAAGAAGATGCCGAAAATTGCAGTAGAAATAAATAGAACAAAGTTCCCGCCTTCTCACTGCCTTCTGCCATTTTGAAATTTATGATAATAGGGCAGCGGTCGACACAATGAAGCAGAAACGAGGCCTGCTTGTAACCAGTTCCCAGGAGACCTCTCAAGGTAAAAACATGGCGGATAAACTGTTCGAGCAAGTTTGTGCACGGTTTTAGGGGTTTATCTTCCACTGCGATGGCGTACAGCTCTACTTCAAGAATTGGTGATACTGCCAGACACTCAGGAAAAAGAGAAGGTGGTAACGATGGGAAAGTATCGCCATCCACGGCATCACATATGGAACGCGAATCAGAGAGAAGAACCGATCAGTTCATGGCATCTGACAGCTTCTACCACAGAATGGAAGGGATGATAAAGAAGGGGGACGTCGAAGCAATTCTTAAGCAACAGAGGAAAACGTTAGTATTTTGGGTAAAATTTCCGCGCAGCCCCATACTATTGTAAAACAAATCTGTTTTCCCAATGGCAATGTACTGTTTTTGTCATTGTTTTCTCTATCCAAGAACTGAATGCATAATGTAGGATGAGGCTGTGCGGAAATTTTACCGTATTTTGTATTATTGTTTTGAAAATTCCACGATCCTACAAATTTTATAAAATTCTGGCCGATGTTGTTGCTATTATTGTTTAAGTAAACGTGTGCGATTTCTTTACAGCTGTTGGACAGCTATTGTCAGTTGGGTGTTCGTTGTACATTAACACAGAAAATATTTGATGTACAAAATTCTGCTGCATTTTGGCCAGCAATTTGATATTTTCTATACAGTGGCATAAACATGTAGTAATGGAAAAATAAGAGCCTGGCTTTTTCTTCCTTGTGTGCGTGGTCTTTCACTTGTTGAAAATTAACACCATTGTTGTAACCTTAGATATTCCTATCACTGTTTGATAGGTTCTCAGACTTTGAGAAGATGAATGCCAAATTTAAACACTTTTGCTGTAATCTCTGATATTCCTATTACTGTTTGACAGGCTAGCAAACTTTGAGAAGACGAATGCCAAATTTGGAAAATTCAATGATTTGTCTGCAGCCAGATTCCTGAACTTAAACAATCAATTGAAGGGTCATACCAAGATGTTATTAGACATGAAAAAAGATTTGGATTCAATCTTTAGAAGAATAAGGTGAAAAATGTAGAGCCTTTGATTTGAACAAATTGATTTCATGTTATTAATGTCATGTTTAACTTTGCAAAATCCCTTTTCATTGTCCTTTATGTAACAGTTTGGTATTTTTATGTTGTTATTACACTACACTTGATGTAATTCTGTGCTCTTGAGAAATGAGTCATATCCTGAAATGAGTTTCTGATAACACAGTCAAAGATAAATTATTGATTGCTTCGTGATTGTTTTTTTTTTCTATTAGAACATTAAAGACTAAACTGACAAAGCAGTATGGATCTGCTTTTGAAGGTAAGTACTGAAGCTTCTCCCAGCTCATTACCCAAAGTCTACGCTTGTAACATATGATGACATGAATATTTGCCTTTACTCTTTGCACCCTTATATCAGAAGCATATTCTCTTATCACATGGTATTAACAAAGAGAATTTGTCAAACAATCAAGAACCTCTTAAGTTAGTGTTCATTTCCTTATTCAAAGCACTTTATGTTTGATTCAGAGGTGAAACTATAAAAGCTAAGTTTTTTTGTTTGTCTCACTATGTAGTCACGTGTGATGTAGATTGTGACATTTCAACTGCACACTGCTAGTCTTCTTAAGGCAATGAGGTTGACTGGTCATGCGTGATCTTATAAAGCATGAAGCTCTGCTGTGATTAGTTGTTTTTCAACAGCTCTGATTTTTGAAAAAAACCAACTAATCACAGCAGAGCATCATGCTTTATAAGATCACACATGACCAGTCGACCTCATCACCTTAAGAAGACTAGTAGTATGCAGTCGAAATGTCGCAATCTACATCGCACGTGAATACATCATGAGACAAACAAAAAAACTTAGCTTTTATTGTTAATCGCCGCAATGAATAACCACAACCTTTTTTTATGAAATTAGAGGTGAAACTGTTAGGAGAAATTTAGTGACAATCACTCTTTGGGTTAAAGGGTCAAGATACAAATCATTACAACATTCTCCAAAGCGTTTAACTGCTCAACTGGAAGACCAGAACACTGTTGTGGTTTTAAAGGAAAACACTAGGGTTTTATCATTTGGAAATTGGAGTCTTTGTATGCTATGACTGCCATGCTTCGTAATTTCTCATTACCATTAATCAAGGGTTGTTTTATTTCCTCCATTTGTCAGCTGTCTCAGCTGGTATACAAAAACTGGAGGAAGAACTTGGTGCTAGTATTGAGAATGAAGATGCTTCTTCAGTTCACACATTGACAGAAAGCCAGGAGTTTAAATCAGACAATCAGCCCTCAAACCAAGAACAGGCATCTGGAGAAAAAAATATTCACCAAAGTGCTGAAGAAGGCACATGTCAAGGTGGCATAAGTCAATCAATGTCCTATAAACTTCTGGGAGAGGAAAGCATTAAAGACCAATGTACTGATGATAAATCAGTTAGAAACTCAATTCTGCCTGTGGCATCTATAAATGCAGAGGCAAAGAGTAGTCAGGACAATTGTCCTGGATTAAAAGATAAGACAGTTGATACAGAGAGGACAGTCACTGAAACACCTTACAGTCAGAGTGGGTTGTTTGAAAGAGCATTAGGTGCTCAAGAATTCAAAGAAAGTAATGCAGGAGGCACAGTGGACTTGCCTGATTTGACGGGGGCAAAAGACACCATTGACTTTGAAGTTAAAGGGAACAAGGATACAGGCGCAATAAGTAAGAGTCTGAATTTAAGCAGTAGAACAGAGAAACCAGACATAAGTGACACTGATAAGACACTAGACACAAGTAACCAAGAAAGGAGATACATGAGAGTTAACAAGGAATATAGACCCTGGTGAAGACTTTATTTGACATTGTACAAAGTGCAGACGACAATATGGCTTGCTACAATGGTGGATACATTCATTATTGGTGCTGCACACTGAATCATGCTGTAGTTCTGTAGAATTTGACGGTAGTAGCCCCAAATAATCTTCCTATAGGGAAATCCAACATCCCTTTTTTTTATTCATCCAGAAAGGGATATAAAGAAGAATATTGCATTTGGATACTTGATTGCCTCTAAAAAACAAAAAATTAAGTCTTGATTCATTAAATGTAACAATTTATGTTCCTCAACGTGATGCAACTGCATTAAAGAAAATACCACGGTCTCTTTTCGTAATAAATATGATGAACTGAAGCCTTGTGAGACGTTTTTTTTTGGGGGGCGTTTAGTTAAAGTAAAAATGACATCGGTCTTGAAGGCTTGAGCGTAGGGCAGGCTGAGTTTCTTAGTAAAATGATTTCCTTTTTCGAGCAGTAAAACTTCCACTAAAATACTCATAAACAATAAGAGGAAAGAAATATACCACGGGAAACCAATCATTGAGAATTGAAATTCGTAATAAAGTGCACGAGCGCGGGAAAACACGAGTGAACGAGTTGTAGTTGGTTTTGGCCAACATGTAATTGTTTGAGAAGGTTTTCTAATCCTGTTATAGGGGCGCTGTTGAGAAAAAGCCTTGCGGTTGGTGCGGATTTTGACACTCAACTTTAGATTTCAGGGCTTGCTTATCCCGGTTTCAGTGGCAAGAAACAGCTGGTGGCCTAAGGCTTGTTGTACGCACTCTATCGAATTATTATAACTTCCAACCAATCCGAATTCATTTGGATTTAAACAAGTTGACGTTTTCGCCTTGGGGAAATTTGAAGCATGTGTCCATTTGATAGAAATTTTACCTACGTACGGCTTTTCATCTTAGGCCTTCGCGGTCAATCCATCTCGGGCGGGACGTAACCGCGGGCTAAACAACACGAAAGACCACGCTAAATGTAAAGGCCTGGGAACCAGACAAGCAGGAAGCTAATGAAGTATCGAATAAATGCGATCCAGGAATTTTATCACTGTCGAGCACATGAAAGTCGAAATGGGTTTTCAGTTTTGGATCTCATTTGCATAAATATCTCCAATGATTGCATGGACGTCGAAGCCTCAGGCTATATTTATTCATGGCCGACATAAATTCTATGGTTTGCAAATTAAACCGCCGACACATTGGGCTATCGGCACTTTTAGCAGTCATTAAAATCTGTTTTTTTTCATCTTTATTCATGATTACCTCATCAATATTTTAGTAAAATAAGTTAAAGTCTCTTTCTCCCTTGAATAAACACTTCAATTTAAAATTCGAAAAAATTATTTACGATGCCTATTAGGAGAGTTTTTTAAATGCTATCAGCATCCTGAAATTCGTAGCCAGAAACGATTTGTCGCAACAGATCGGCTGGTAAATTTGTGGTAAAACAATTTTAATATCTTAAACGAACGGCGAATATTGCACAATTTATCAATCTTTGTCGGTCCCTCAGTTCCCCTCAAGAAGCAATATACTCATTGAAATTCCGTCCTATAGGGAACGTGAAGCTAATTTTACTTATTACTCGAGGTTATATCTGAAACTAAAAGTGGAACCTGACCATTATCAGATTGAAGATTTTTTGAAAGAAAGTAAAAGCTTTCGCCAGCCATAGTTTTTAAGATTGTTTTTGTTTTGCAAACATCCGTTGTACATATATTTTTCCATCCAGATCATTGAAATCCGTCATAACGCTGCAGGCAATAGAGATTAAAGATTGCAGCATATTGTTCGTCAGCAGTTTTGGCGTCTTTAAGGCTAAAATCAAGTGACCAAAGTTTTTGTTTATGACATTTGAAAAAGGAAGAACAATTAGCAACTTCGAGTTTTCAAGCCACGATCACAGCTCGGTATCCAAAACGTCCTCTGCAATGTCTTCCCTTGTAGTGAATTGCACGCCCTGTTGGTTCCTTGAATCTTTTCTAAACGTTTTCAGTTCCGACGATGGCGTCAAAACTCCTGTCATGTTATTTCCTCTGTCTTTACGTTCCATCTTAGCTCTTCCCCTCCTTAAAGAGCACATACCTAGCGCTTGTCTGAACTCAGGAATCCTCAATACATATACAACTGGATTGATAAATGCGTTGGAATAATTGATAACATTTACCATGAAATATATTTCTAATGATATCGAAGTGAAGCTAGTTAACATCATCCAAATGTTCGTAAAAACTAAAGGTAGCCACGAAAATAAAGAAATAATTGATACAAAAAGTAAAGTCTTTGTCAAGCGTTTGTTGGGCGCTGATTTGTTCCGCTGCGAAGCGAGAATTCCCCGTCGAAGTTTCCTCCAGATGCATAGGTTACCGGAGCAGATGACAAAAGTTAAAATCAAGATATACGGCGCCCAAAGAAATATTGAATATTTGGGAGTTGAAACTGAGAGCCAAAGTCCACTCAAGAGCCCAGAAATAACAAAAGCTAAGATCCAAGCAAGGATTACAGCAATACGATGTGCCCGCATTAATGTTCGGTGCTTAAGAGGCCAGTACACTGCGTAAAATCTTTCACAAGATATGAAAGCTGCAGAAATTATGGAAGCCTGGGTAAACGTGTTGTCAATAAACGTGTAGTACCCAGATGAATGGATTTCCTCCCATTGATTCGTCCAAAGCTGGAAATAATCCCCAACAAAATAAATGTAAATGGGTAAACACAATATTCCTACCATAAAGTCAGCAAACGCCATGTTCATGACTAGGAATAAACTCTTTTTACGAAGTTTCTTGTTGACTGCAAAGAGAAAAAGGGTGAGAGAGTTTCCTGCAACACTGAAAACGGATGTCAGAATGAAAGCACTGCACAGTGCAATGCCCTCTGCCTTGGAAGGAGATATCTTTGAACTAGTGTTGAGTGCTGAGCACGATGTATTGTTCACCATTTTATGCAGGTTTCTACTAAACGAAATGCTGCAAAACTATTTCTGGATATACCGCTGGTCTACGGGCTGATGGCAAATCTAGAGCAACATGGCCGTATTTGGGCGTTTTTAGCAGGTTTTTCAGTTTGAATTGCTCGAATATTTTCAGCTGGCTTTTTTCCTATGGCTGCTCAGAGTGCGGTTGGCTTAATTATCATGTTTCCGGCGAAATTATTAAGTAAAATGCGATTAGCAAACGCAGAAGTCATATCAAGGATTGGTTTGACACAATTGCAATTTAAGAAGGGAACTCTCTTATCTGCAACCAAAAATGTCCGACAGCAAAAACCACAATGAGGTTTTTTTTGGATAAAGTCATTAAAAAATACAATGTCTATTTGATTTTGGCAGAGTACAACAGATCTCTTGAGATTAAACTAATTAAATTTTACGAGGTGTTTTATTGTATTGTTCGCAGTCTGAGCGTAAGACGCTTAAATCCTTCTTTAAATAGAAAAAAAAATCATCACATTCTTAAGTTTACGCTGAGTGTGGCGAAATTTTGAAATGTATCTTCCTGTATTTTCTAAAACTCGCGAGAAATAAAGAGACACTTGGATGGTCTAATGCCTTATGAATAAGTGATGAATTTCGCAAAGAGAATACGATTGTTACGAAACCTCAAATCGACGTACAGCACTGAAACCGGTTGATATCGATCTTGTCTGACGTTCAATTTGCAGTTAAATATAGTTTTCAATGTTTATGACTAGACTTCGATGAAAGATTGTGTTTTATGTCAGTACGCAGAGTCATTGACCGAAAAGCACGATCCGGTAATATCTTGTTTCTAGAGTCTTCGTTTTCCTTGTCCAGCGGAACGCTTGGCGGAGGGCCTTGTCAAATCCAAAATATTTGTTAATAAAATGACTGGCTGGTGAAAACAAACAGGAAAATCTGAAAAAGCGCTAACATACGTTTTAATGCTAAGAAGCCTCTTCATTAGGAGGGCTGACCAGAGGCGTCAAACGGGTTTGCACCCATCGCTTTTTAAATTCACACAAACCCTCCAGTCACGTAAGCTAAAAGTAGCGCAGATCTGTGGAAGATTTAGTTGGGTCAAAAGACTAGAAACTGGTTGAGTCAGAATTGTCGCATGCGTAGTAATGTGAAATGAACGAGCATCAGTTTCTGTTAATGAGAGTAAAATTCATCGAGAAAGATCTTGTCGCCAAAAAATGTGATTATTTGCAACATGGAAAATTGTTAATTTTAAAAACATAATTACTTTCATCCAATTTGCGACAGTAAACGCCGTGGTAGACTTTAATTGCAAAAAGTTTACTTTTAATGACAGAGATTTTAGTTAAACGAGTCTTATCAAATCCTCGGTTTTCAGTTCATCGTTATTCTTTTATATTATTTTTCGTTACATCCAGTTTTATAAAGAATTTCTTACATTTCATGTATGGCTAAAGCTTTTATTCACCTTTTTTCAGAAATAATTTTAAACCCACATCGATTCTACCATTTGTTCTACTAGCGTCGCTTCGAGTGTTAACAAATTTATCTTCAATTTACAAACAGGCGGCTTGAAAAAAATTATAAAAAAGCAGCTGCAAAAATAAAGTTGCTAAAAACTCTTGACATACAAATAAGCTCTCAGCTTTAATTTGAAAGCTATCTCAGTGAGGGGTCATGCTAAATTGATCAACTTTCGGGAAATAAAAAAAACATTCGCTGTAATCAGTAAATTGTGCATCACTGGTCCTCCATGTATCCGTCCCGATCCATCCACTACAGCGTTGCTCTCTTTGCTCTCTCAGTATCATACGATTATCTTTACATAAAATTTCAGGATGAACAATATTTCCCTTGGTAATTTTCACATGAAAAGTAACCAACCAAATTTATCGATGAATGGTCACTTCAGGGCAGAGGGAATCGCCTGGAGCACTGCCTTTATAGTCACCTTTGTCTTAGTAGTCTCAGGAAACATTCTTACAATTGTTCTCTTTGTTATGAACAAGAACATTCGCAAGAAAAGTCTTTTTTTGGTCATCAATATGGCATATGCTGATCTGCTTGTAGGAGCTGTGAGTTTGCCTATTTTCATTTACGATGTGGGCATCTATTTCCGGTTGTGGACGGACGGGACTTGGGGACTGTGGAGCAACAGGCCGTTAACTGTTTCCTTCATGATCGTTGATACAGTCTTCTCACAAGCCTCACTTATTTCCGCAGCCTTCATATCGTGTGAGAGATTTTACGCAATATACTGGCCGTTTAAGTATCGGACATTATCGGCGCGAGTATACCATATTGTTATTTTTACAGCATGGATGCTCGCTCTCCTTATCTCTGCACTATGGACAGGATCAAATATTCTATTTTCGTCCAAACACACGATGTTAATTTGGGGGCCATATACACTGGTTCTCACGTTAACTACTTGTGGCTGTAACATTTGTATTTGGAAAAAGTTTCAAAGGGGATGTGTCGCCGTTTCACATCGGCAAAACAGAGACTTACAAAACAAGCGCTTAACAAAGACATTGTTATTTGTATCTGGTCTTACTTTGCTGGCTTGGTTGCCTTTAGTTATATTAAACTTCTTGAGGTACGTCTGGTTATTTCCTGTGCAGCAGAAATTCTACCTCGTGGTAAACCTTTTCAACTACTTCAACTCTTTTGTCAATCCAGTGGTCTACGTACTGAGAATTGCAGAGTTTCGACACGCGATGGCTCGCTTTTGTATCTGCAGGGAAAGAAATTACAGGCAGCACGCAAACGATTTAATAAGGAGTGCGGATTTGCACTCGGCAGCTACCTTTATTCACGAATTGGCGTTTGAACAAGAAGTAATCGATACGCAGTTATAACTGATGTCCCGGCATCTTAAGTTGATCAGCGGCATTTTCTTTGGTTTCAATAACACCTGCTTTATAAAGTCGGAAGAGGAGGGCTGAATTGAAAAAAAAAAAAAAGAAGGTTAACGAAAATACTACCAACCGAAAGATGATTTTCAAGGATTTATTTAAATATCACTGTTGCTTTAGTTGTTGATTTCTTTACTGACAATGATTACAAAAAACTCGCACTGATAAATGAAGCGAGTTCATGTGATTATCTGGCTGCAATGAGGCCTGTAGAGTTACTTAACTTATGCTGTGTTAGATGTAATTATCCAAAATTACACACGAGTACTTAGAATTGTGACTAATTAAGACTTGGCCCAAGGGTGTCCTTATTTCCCTATCAATAGTCCTTAAGTCACTCGAAGCCGGCATAAAACGTTCCGCTTTTGACCGCTTTGTAGGCTTAGTCGGCACTGCGATCTCAGAATTTAACAGGGGTTTAGTATATTAACATTAATTAAAAGTGTTGGATATTGTGCAACGCCTATTGGCTAGTAAAGCTGAGAAATATTAACCCTTTTTTGACTTAATCCTTGTTATAACCTGTTAAACATTGCTGCGGCGACAGGTGTTGGTTCAATGTATTCGTAACGCTCTGTATGAAATGAAAACAACAGTTTATTGTCAGGTAAAGAAGAAGGAAAACAAACTTGCAAAAATGAACAACACATTGGCAGCTGACACGGACCTTTTGAGGACTACTTGTGGTTCTTCAGCGATTGATAGCTCTAGGATAGTAGGTATTGCCTTGTGTGTTGCCTTGGTATCTGTTTGTATCCTCATCGTGCTTGGAAACTTAATGACTATCGTTCTCTTTGCGTTCAACAAAAGACTGCACAAGAAGACTTTCTTTCTTGTCATCAATATGGCTTTTGCGGACTTGATGTTAGGAGGTGTGACTTTACCTGTATATACTTATTTAGTAGGAGGCAATTTTCATCTTTGGTCGGAACATGCAGGAGAATTGTGGAAAAATGAGTCTTTCTTAATTTACATATAATCGTGGATACAGTTTTCTCTCAGGCTTCACTTATTTCCGCCGTTATTATATCCTGTGAGAGATTTTACGCCATATATAGACCCTTAAAACATAGAGCTCTTTCGTCCATAGCCTACCGAGTTACCATTTTTATGGTGTGGATCCTCGCTGCTAT
Organism: Pocillopora verrucosa; assembly: GCF_036669915.1. Classification (NCBI taxonomy): domain Eukaryota; kingdom Metazoa; phylum Cnidaria; class Anthozoa; order Scleractinia; family Pocilloporidae; genus Pocillopora; species Pocillopora verrucosa. Next base: position 30,883,299 of record NC_089315.1, on the reverse strand, counting down.
CATATCTGCGGTACAATGGACTGGATTAAGTAAACTGATCTAGTACAAACATGCGTTTTATATTTGGACACCATACATATTGATGCTTACCTTAATTGTATGTGGCTGCAATTTCAGCATTTGGCGAAAGTTCCAGCGTGGAGGTGTTGCTTCGCGGAATCAACACAGGCACTCCCTAAACAAAAGATTAACAAAGACACTGCTGTTTGTATCAGCGTTTGCTTTGATGTCGTGGTTGCCTTTAATCATTACCAATTTTTTAATCGTTGTGGGTCATGTCCCAGTGACAAGAAAGGCCTATCACGTAGTAAACATTTTGAATTATTCAAATTCTTTTGTCAATCCAGTTGTATATGCATTTCGAATTCCTGAGTTTCGTCTAAGGCTGTTTATGTGCTCTTTCAGAAAACAAGTGACAAGAAATAACAATGAGGCAGTGAAATAACGAGAATGCCGCTGTGATGCATATGGCTGACAGAAGTGGTCATGGTCATCTAAAACTTATATGCGTTCACGCAGAACTGATAAAAAGCTGTACCTAGAACATTGCTACCTTAAACTAACGAATTCTTCAAGTTTTGTATTTTCCTTTGAAAGAGTAATTGTAAGGTCTTTTTAGATCACATAGTCCATGCTTTTCCAAAAATAGAGAGGAATCTCATCTGAGTCAGAATGTAAATCTCGGCATGCCAAGGACACACGTGCAATAAACGTATGAAATCTCCCTTGAGAAGGCTTTCTAAGTTCGGAAAGGAGGGAGCGACAGAAAATGGCGATTCTGAACAACGAAGATCCATTCAAGTAACGTATGAGGATTCCTAATTTCCCACCAAACATGCAAAATTTGAACAGTTGGTTACTCAACGGCAGAAAAAAAGCTATCCAAATTGAACTGGGAATGACAGATGCGTGAACTGTTCAGACAATAAAGACTTCCTGTGGGTCGGGAGAGTGGACTGGCCTAAACTTGGGAGGTCCAAAGGCCTAATCACACGGCTAACGTTTCGTTTCCCATCTTCTCCCTTTCGAGAAATACTTTTATAAAAATAATCAAAGATAGCCTGAGTTCAAGAAATAGCTTTAACCATGAGTGTATGCGATATAGAAGTTAAAACGGGTCCTATTTGAAATAAAGCTTACCTGCGTAACCTGCTATTAAAAAAACTAATTATGACAATTGTTCAACCGCTATTGCAAAGCTGGTTTGAATGTTGTGTTTTTTTTTTCAGCTTTTAAATTAGAATATGTTAAGCGTAAAGATTCAGTGCCGCAAACTTTCCGCAGGGTCTTCTTTCAGGCCGTTTAATTAACAAATTCGCCTGTGCTAGCAATAATGCCTGCTACGTTAATGAGACCACTCGCCATATTTTTACAATGCTTGTCATAGCTTATGCTAATACTTTTCAAAATCTTTCACGATTTCAGATTCAACCGCCTCGATGTTTCAAATTAAGATAAAACTGGCCATGTATATAGAATGGGAGAATCTGACTCTGAAGTATTAGTTAAAACACTTGGAGTTACCTCCTTCCTTTTAGATTACTCTTATTTTGTTATGCATTTGGAATTATCATTTAATTAATTTTTTTATTTCTATTGTTATTGGTTTTTTTTTTTGGATGATTACCTCAAAATACCATTATTGCCTTCCCTTGCTTCCATTACACTCTATTCTGAATAGATTTAATTTTTTTTTACCTTCGTACACTACTTTTTTTTCTAAAATTATTGCTCCGTCGGCGGCATTTAGGAAACGAATCATTTTATGAGGATTCGATTAAACTGTTCGACCACGTCTAAACAAAATATGGTTTGATAAGAGTAATTTCCTTTCTATACCGGTTATGATGAATACTAAGAATCTATTGGCAGCTTCTCAAACGAGAAGGCAATCAGCTGCTCGTAGAATGATTTGAGAATGTCAATAGAGGTAGATCAGTGCTAATATTTGACAGTTCGAGCCAAGGTAAATTTAAGCGGTCTTTGTTATTGATAAGCAGTCACATTGAATCAACACTTGCTGCAAATTTGTTTCTATTCATTTAATACTGGTGTACTCTCCTTGCTATCTCAATATCACCGAGCTTTAACATAAAGTCTTAAAATGAACAACACATCTGCTGCTAATGTCAGCCGAACAAACGACCATAGATTATCCGAAAATGCTCCCTCCAAGGCAGAAGGCATTGCATGGTGTACTGCATTTATATTGACATTTGTTTTAACTGTCGCGGGAAACTTACTCACGATTATTATTTTTACGAAGAGCAAAAGTAATCGTAAGAAACATGTGTTTCTACCTGTCAACATGGCATTTGCTGACCTGATGTTAGGAGCTGTAGCTTTACCTCTATATATTTACCATGTCGGCTTTACTTTCCACCTGTGGACCATAACGGAAAGTTTTACGGGCAAGCCTCTCGACATTTTCTTCATGATAGTTGATACAGCCTTCGCGCAAGCGTCACTTATCTCTGCCGCTTTCATATCCTGCGAGAGATTTTACGCCGTATATTGGCCGTTTAAGCACCGAACTTTATCAAAGCGAGCGTACGGCATTATCATTTTTGTTGTGTGGATACTCGCTCTCCTTGCTTCTGCGATCTGGACAGTCTTAACCTTCGTATTTACTTTCTCGCCGGCTACGACTTTTTTGGCGCCATATGTTTTGATTCTCATTTTAATCATGTGTGGATGTAACCTTGCTATTTGGAGAAAGTTTCAAAATGGAAGTGTCTCCGCTTCACATCAGCAAAACAGAGACTTGCAAAACAAGCGCTTAACGAAGACGTTGCTATTTGTATCTGGCCTTACTTTGCTGGCTTGGCTGCCTGTAATGATATTGAACTTTCTGATCTTTGTTTGTTCGGTACCTGTTCATTGGAAACTTTATCACATGGTAAACCTTTTCAACTACTTCAACTCTTTGATCAATCCAGTTGTTTATGCATTAAGAATTCCCGAGTTTCGACAAGCTCTTCATTCATGTTGTTTTGGTAAACAGCCAGCTCTAAACACGACGCTTGACAAAATTACGAATGAGAGGACAGGAACAACTGATATCAGCCATGAACTGGCGCTTAAACATCAAAATGAGATGGATACCGCATTGTAAATCACGTCAGTTATGTTTAGCGCTGATGTTTTTTTTTTTATCTTTGAAATTTTTCTCTTTTTTTTTTCTTTTTTTTTTTTGCAATACAGTTGAAAATACATTGAAGTCTTACGCGAAACACAAGTAAATTTATCTTGTCGGGAATTTTTGTCGAAAGCCTAGTAATACTTTGAATGATGATGATAATGATGATGGTGATGAATCTATTTCCAATAGAACAATCCAATGTCTCCAATAGCCCTCCAAAAATAATTCACTTTCTTAGTGACGATTGCCTTGGATCATCCTCGATTTCAGTTGTTAGAAATCGAAGTAAAAGTATTCTATACATGCGTATGGTTTCATGTTTCTGTTTATCTCGATTAACATTTAATTTGATGATAAAAACGGTTGGGTTTATTGTAGTAAAGTGTAAATAAAAATAATGTTCCAAACTACCGCTATAAAGTTTTATGATTGTCATCTGGAAGCTTCTTAACACCTTTTCATATGTATATTGTTATACGTCTCAATAAATTAGTATAGTTTATCGGTGCACTTTTGGGATGTTGGCGGTTATGCTAATGAACTGAACGGTTCATGAGTCATGGTATTCAGATGTGTTTCCAATTCGTGTGATGCAGGGAAAATAAGCTAACAAATCGGCAATCAATTGCAGGCAAGGGACTGTGTCTTTAAAAACAGATTCGCCAATCGTTACCGGTTAGATTTGTTGTCTTGGTGATGAAGCAGCCTGAACCTTCTTCAGCTGAACGTGTGACTGCAGCGTTTGACTCAAGAGGAGACAGAAAATGATCCGTGGAATCGGTTTTGGCAGTCTCAGAAAAACGCAAAATATAATAATAATTTTTATGGTGTGTTTATGCTAATTCAAACGGCCACTGTAATGAGCAAAGTTCCAGAATATTGTGATATTCCCTTATTTTTGACGCTCCTTGAAACATTTTATACGAAGACATATCACGCAGGGATACGCCGGTTTCTAGTTATGGTCGAGGTAACCGTGAGTGAGATTTGATGATACACAATGTTTGGTGAGGAATTGATAAATAACAATGTTTGACACTGGAAAGAAACTCAACATGGACGTTTTACATATATATGATAAAGAGTATAACCAACGCACCGGCGATAAATTTAAGAGGAGTTTAATTTCCACGCCATTACCAGTGGTTTCTAAGTAAAGTATTACGAACATAATAATTCTTTTTTTTTTTACGAAGAAAAACGTTTTTGCAAGAAACATTCGTTTCTACCCATTCATTTGCTGACCTGTTGTTGAGAGCCACGAGTTTACCTTTTTTCAGTTAAGATGTCGGCCACGAATTACCTTTTTTCATTTAAGATGTCGGCGGCTTCGATTTTCAGCTGTGGACCAGACGGATCGGGAACTTAGATAGCAACAAGATGAGGAGTATCTTCCCTTCTCTACCAGTTACCTTAAATAATACGCATACATTGGCGGCTTTTCGAATGAAGAGGCTACCAGCTGTCTAAAGGTTGATTGGAGACTACCAAGAAGCACAGTTATTAAAGTTTGACAATTAGAATTCAATTTGAATTTAAATGATCTCTACCATTCACTGCAGCTGAAGTCCAGCTTACAGCACATCCCTAATTGTTCGGCGAACGGAAAATTGAAGGAAAACACGACGATTGCTGTAACTTAATTACTTCCTATGCAATATATACTGCGGTTCTTTTCCTTTTTATCGAGTTTAAGTATAAACTGGCAAAATGAACAATACATCTGCAGCTAATGTCAGCCAAACAAACGATCAAAGTTCATCAAAGGATGCTACCTCCAAGACAGAAGGCATCGTATTCTTCAGTGTATTCATATTGACTTCTGTTTTAACTGTCGCAGGAAACACGCTAACAATTGTTCTTTTTGCGATGAAAAGAAAATTCGCAAGAAGCATTTCTTTCTAGCTGTCAACTTAGCGTCTGCTGACCTGCTGTTAGGAGCTGTGAGCTTACCTATATACAGTTGCTATGTCGGCTTCAATTTCGGACTGTGGACCCTAAAGGAAAGCTTTAGCACCCTTAGGTGGCTCCATATTCTCTTCCAGACTGTTGATACTTTCCTCTCGCAAGCCTCACTTATTTCTGCAGCCTTCATATCCTGTGAGAGATTCCATGCCATATATCGGCCGTTTAAGCATAAAACATTGTCAACGCGAACATACTGCAATGTTATTTTTGTATTGTGGCTCCTTGCTCTCCTTATTTCTGCGTTATTGATTGGATCAAACCTCCTTCTTTCAAACAAACACACCGGGATAATTTGGGGGCCATATATTTTTATTCTCATTTTTATCATATGTGGCTGTTATATTGGTATCTGGAGAAAATTTAAAAGTGGAATTGCCTCTGCTTCACATCAGCAAAACGGAGACTTGCAAAACAAGCGCTTAACAAAGACATTGTTATTTGTGTCTGGCTTTACTTTACTGGCTTGGCTGCCTTTAGTCATAACAAACTTCTTAATAATTTTGGGATTTTTACCTATAGATTGGAAATTTTATCCCATGGTAAACCTTTTCAACTACTCTAACTCTCTTGTCAATCCGGTTGTTTATGCATTGAGAGTTGCCGAGTTTCGACGGGCTCTGACTTCTTGTCGTCCCGGAAGAGAGCCAGCTTTGAACACAGCGCTTCCTACCATCAGGAACGAAAGGAACGGAACTAGCGTCTGAACAACCAGATATTATATAATTATGTCCAATAATTTCTTTTCTTTATTTTTTCTTTTTTTTTTTTTTAGGACACTAAGAATCCTTTGAAACCGGGAAGACATGTGGTCTTGCGCAAAACACAGTCTAAAATTTCTTTAGCTCAGGAAATTTTAATGAGAACCTGGTGTTACTACCACCATTATGATTATGATAACGGGAATGATGATTTTATTTCAGTGCAAACATACTCAGTGACGCTTGATTCATTCGCCATTTCAGCTAAGACACGTTGGAAAATAAATTCATTGTAGACGTTTTGGGAAGAGTCGGTCCTCAACATATGGTTGAGCAGATGTGCCGCGAAGGAGAAAAAAAAAAGTTACAATGCAGCTAATGTATTCCTAATCGGTCGGTGATCAGTATAGGGAAACAACATCTGCTTTTACTCAGTATCTACTCATCATCGGTTTCTACCATCCATTCAGAACGGTACTGTCCTCTTCACTAACTGAGTATCCTCTCCTTGGCATATATCCCGCAAATATGAACAATACAGTTCAAATCCCGCAAATATATAAATTTGCGGTATGTATCCTGCAAATTTGAACGATACAGTACAAATTTCGTACCAGCCTGAATTTTTTTTAGGCCTTATCTTCACTGCTATTCAAGTAGTGTTTATCACTGCGAAGATAACTTTCATATTCACGTCTTAATCCGCAGTTCAAATATATGACATATATGTTATTTGCCGGCTGGGAGGTCCGTATGGTGAAAAACTGTGACTGAGGTCTTGAAAATACTGCCCGAGGCCGTAGGCCGAGGGCAGCATTTTCAAGACCGAGGTCACAGTTTTTCACCATACGGACCGACCCTTAGCCGGTAAATAACATATTTATTGTTTTTAAACTTGACGAAATTCTTTCGGAAAGAACCCGAATAATTTATGGCTGTAAATACGGCAAGATCTTCCATAAACTGAACAATTTTTGAGTGAGTAAATGGTAGTTAGAATAGAGGTGATGCAAACTAAAGAGAGATGCCTCAACGAAACATTTCCATTTCCGTAACGATAAAGGTGATTTAAAAGGCTTCCAAACAAACTTTGAAACATTATTTTTACAAGCATCTGTCACAATCTGACACCTGTCAATTAGAGAGCGCGCAAGAAAAAAAAAGCGTAGGAACATTTGAAAATCAACAGAACTAGTTTGGCAAGGACTGTCACGACAATGTTTTCTTCAAAATCAGTTAATGATCTAACGGAAAGTATTATTCGCTCTCATCGACCATTCATTTATGTACGAAGATTTACCTCTGTCATTAAGTAGACGGCGAGGAAAGTAATTGTGAGTAAATTCAATTTTTTTTATTTTGAAGTTGTGAGAGTTTGCTCGTTTGTTTGCTGTAATGGCGTGTGTAACTCTGGTCTTTCCTTCACAAAAACTAAATTCGAACCGCACACTCCAACGGGACACAAGGGAATTTAATGCGGCCTTTTCTCAAAAAAATTCCTTCAATTTCTGTTGAGCAATTTACGGTACAAATGTCTAAATTGAACGGAATTGGAAAGACTCACCGGGAGCGTATATTTGTTGTAGAACTTAAATTAAAACTTCGCTCGCTCTTTCACTACGAACAAATTGCTCGAGAAAATTCAGATATTAAATGAATGAAAGTTCCATCGTTCAGTTTAACTGTAACCAAATACCTCACGTTTCAACTTTCTGGGTAGTTTTTGTGAACGATCAAAATTAATTGCAGACGGTTTTTAGGCCGCTTGTCAACCAACGTAATGACACTATTGTTTATACAAATTCATTCTGAAACCAATATTTTTCTGTCAACCAAAGTGATTTGATAGAGATAAAAGAGAGGATTCATAAGTTATTTATCGGCTTGAGGTAGTAACCGACGTGATTAAAAATACTGCCCAGCCGGAAAACAAGGTATATTTATGAAAAATGACAACGAAAGTTGGGATGTACTCGGCGACTCACGAAAGCGTTACCGTGGCCCGTGGGCAGAGATAGGAAAATATTGACCGGGTAAAGAACCAATCAGATTGCAAGATTCGTTACCGTGCCCTGTAAAAAAACAATAATTTCATATATTCACAGCCGTTAATGCATCTGCTGCTGATATGAGTATCAGAGAAGATCTTAATTCATCAAAGGATGCTCCCTCACAGGCAGACGGCATAGCATTCTGTGATGTTTTTTATGTTAACATTAGTTGTAGTTGTCGCCGGAAACCTACACGTGATTATTCTTTTTGCGAAGAACGTCAATATTTGCAGGAAACATTTGTTTCGTGGCCCTTTGACATGGCATTTACTGACCTATTGTTGGGGGCTGTGGGTTTACCTATATGTACACTTACCAAGCTGGATTAAATCTCCAGTTATGGACATTAACGAAAAGCTTTGAGAGCAACATACCTCTCCATATTTCCCACATGATCGTTGATACTTTTTACTCGCAGCCTTCATACCCTGTGAGAGATTTAACGCCGTACACTAGCCGTTTAAGCATCGAACATAATCAACGCGAGTATACCGTATTGTTATTTTTACAGCATAGATGCTCGCCCTTCTTATCTCTGCGATATGCACTGGATCAAACCTCCTTCTTTCATACAAATACACGCTAATTCGGGGGCCATATACTTTGATTCTCATTTCGATGACACGTGGATGTCACATTGGTATTTGGAAAAAGTTTCAAAGTAGAAGTGTCGCCGCTTTACATCAGCAAAACAGAGACTTGCAAAACAAGCGCTTGACAAAGACAATAGTACTGTTATTTGTATCTGGCATTACTTTGCTGGCTTGGCTGCCTTTAGTCACATTAAACTTCTCGATAATTGTCTGTTTTTTTCGCGTACGAATGAAATTTTATTACATGATTAACAATTGTCAATCCAGTACTTTATGGATTAAGAATTCCCGAGTTTCGTCGACGAACATTGGCTCATTGTTGTTTCAGAGGAGAGCCAGCTATAAACGCAACCCTCGCTAAGAGTAGGAATGAAAGGAAAGGAAAAACCGATTTTAGCCATGAACTGATGTTTAAACAAGATGTAATGGATACCAAATTGTAAATAACGTCAAGACAATATAGTTCCATCAACTTAGTTCATTATGTAAATTGTTTATAGCTTTAGCCCTTTGTCAGAGCGAAGAGCTAACGCTCGGTTACAGAACAACTAAACTTAGTGATTTTCCCTCATTTTTGAAACATCCTGGAAGATTTTATAGGAAGTCTTCCCTTTCACTCAAGATTTTTTAAATTGAAGAACCTAATGAAAGGATAGGCCGGTTTCTTGCAATAATTGCTGTAACAGAGATAGATATTTGCTGATACACAATGTTTGATGAGAAATTTTAATTTCTCAACTACAAGGATGTTTTTGTTAGAAAAAGCTCATCCTACGCCTTTGAATATACAGATGATAAAGAGTCATTCTGTATCATTTACATAATTGTTGAACAGGAGCTGTTTGGGATGAAAAAGAATCAGAGGCGGTTCTGAATAAAAACCAGACTTGCAGTTGTTAATCTTTGGAGAGTAAGCAGTAAATCCAATTTATCCTAAAAGACTTCACCACAAGAGAAAGCTTCCTATAGAACGGCTGCTCAGAACACATCGGGACCCATCAGTGTTGGTCATAATGACATTCTTTCACGCTTTCATTAATGGTCTTACCTTCCTTACAGTTAATTAACAAAACTTGCAAGCAAGCTTTTCCTATTTCCCTTACTTTTGATCGAGCTAAATCGCCCAAAGGTTCGGCAACCCATCTCCACACAAGTGTGGGCCAATTCTTGAATAAAACCTCAAAAAGTGATGAAATTGAGTCTGACTGAAGAAAATGACCACCCACTACCATTTACTATTCAAATATGTAGCTCTTCACCTCTCTGGAAAATTGAAAATTTGTTTTGGTTGCCATTTCGTTTATCTATTCGTCTAGAAAAGCTATAATTGACCGCTTACCTTTTTTAATTTCCTCGATGAAATAGTGGTTCCACAAAGCAAAAAATATCGTCGTTTTTGATTCCTCTTTATTCTTCTAAAGTGAAGATGTGTGGGTGTTCATTACCGACGAAGTGACAAGTGGGAACCATTACCCATGAATTTATCTTGGCTTTTTTTGAGTTAAACATGGGTGCCTGTATGAATATTTAATACTTTCAATGTGCAAAAAATCCCTTACGAGCAACATTCGTAAAACCAAGGCTATTTGTGTACCGCGCTTGTATATTTTTTATTCGGTAATCACAATAGAAATTTTCGTCACATTCTGGATTTTTTCGTATTTTTGTTTTGGGCATATTTCATATTCAAATTCCGGGTTTTGTTTACGTTTTTCAGACATTGCTGTCTTCATTTGACTTTGAGCCATTACTTTTACTTAAGGAATATCTTGGGGTAAGGTTGCTTCAGTTTTTTTTAATAACCGGTGATCGCATTAAAAACAAGGAAAAACTTGCTGACAAACAATTCTGACAACAGAGGATTTGTAATATCTCACCAAACAGAATTTAATTAAATGCTTTAAAATTAATGAAAGATTATCTAAAGAAAGAGTTAAATGAAAAGTTTGCGAGTTGTTCAAACACAGACCGAAGGGTTTCTTTAGGATGGAAATGTGGAACTAACCCTAGGAAAGTTAAAAGGTTCCAATATAACGTTTCGTTTTCCCTTACATAAAGCGAGGGTCTCAATAGATGGTGTCTTTTAAGGCTAACGGTTAAAATTTTGGCCATTTGACGGCCAACGGTTGACCAAAGTGAGACCTTCAAAAGAAGGCCGTTATGTCGGTAAATATATTCAAATAAATAAAGAAAAGAAATAATAACATAAAAATGAACAAGTGAGTTTGAGGTCAAAAAATGATCCGAAATGTGTGCGTTCGCTCTAAACCCTAAACCCTAAACGTCTGCGGTCTGATGTAGAGGATAAAGGATTTCGATTAAAATAAGTCTTGTGGCAACCACTTTTTGAAAAATTTTCAAAGTGATTTTACTTGACTAGACCTTCTTAAAGACGGCCACGCTTTTTAATGGGAGAAGAGACTACCAGGCTATCAGCTGCCTCAAGCTTAATTGGAGACTGACAAGAAACACAGTACTGTTATTACTACTTGACAAATTTTTGACAGTTGACAGTAGCATTCATGCGATCCTAATTGGTCGGCAAATAAGAAAACTGAGGGAGAAAACAAAATTTGCATCAATTCTTTTACTTGACCGATCCAGCACTTCAGAGCTCTCGATACCATCTCAGTATTATCGAGTGGAAGCATAAATTCCCAAAGTGAACATGATAACAAATACATCTGCTACTAATGTCGGCCGAGCAAATGATCTAAGTTTGTCGAGGGATGCTCCCTACAAAGCAGAAGGCATCGCATTGTGCAGTGCTTTTATTTTGACATTTGTTTTCGTTGTCGCGGGAAACTCCATCACCATCATTCTTTTTGCGATGAACAGAAGTTTACGCAAGAAACAACTGTTTCTACCCATCAACATGGCGATTGCTGACCTGTTGTTAGGAGCTGTAACTTTACCAATATACATTTATCAAGTTGGCTTCAGTTTCCAGCTGTGGACCAGCCGGATTGGAGATTTAGACACCAACATGTCTCTCTCTATTTTTCGCATGATTCTTGATACTACTTTCTCACAAGCCTCACTTATTTCTGCAGCTTTCATATCCTATGAGAGATTTCACGCCATAATCTGGCCGTTTAAACCCGGAACATTTTCAACGCGAGTATACGGCATTGTTATTTGTACAGCATGGATTGTCGCTCTCCTTGTTTCTGCGATCTCGGCTGGAACGTATGTCTTGCAGCTGCACGAGTATGTCATGTATTTTTGGGTGCCATACGCTTTCATTCTCGTGTGTGTAATATGTGGCTGCAACATTGGCATTTTGATAAAGTTTCATGGAGAGGGTGCCTCACCACCGCAACTAAACAGAGACTCAAAAACAAACAGAAATAAGCGCTTAACAAAGACCTTGTTATTTGTATCTTGCCTGGCTTTGATGGCGTGGTTGCCCTTGATTATTGCTAACGCAGTACAGTTCTGGTTTTTTCATCTACAACAAACCGTTTATCATTTGCTAAACCTTTTCAACTACTCCAATTCTTTTATCAGTCCAGTGGTTTATGTATTAAGAATTGCTGAGTTTCGGCAGGCTCTGAAACGTTCTTGTTTCCGAGGACAACCAGCTATGAACAATCCGCCATTACAGACATGAAATGACATCTCGTCAACGAGATCCAATGGATTCCAGATTGTACACAACGACAGTTTAGCATAATGATACCGATCATGTGATGACAACAACACATCATTTATTTATGTAGTTGCATAACACTCAATAACGCTCAAGAAATGAATTACATTCTTACCTAGGCATGATTCATCTACGGCTTCAGTTTGGAGACTTTAAAATTAATCTAAACAGTCTGGTAACACCTTGCCGCTTATGTTCCTTGATATCTATTCAACTTTGTGTAATTTTATTCTCAGTAAACTGATTAGCATACCTTACAACTACATCAGGTTAACGTTTGTCACCGGAGGCTAGTAAACATGTAGATAAGATGAAAAAACGTACGTCATCATGACTTGTCTGCTGATGTGTCATTCGAGAAAAATAGGCAAACAAACCGGCAGCCGGTTCGTCAAGTCAAGACTAGTGTCTTAGAAATCCCAATAATTGCCGGTTAAGTTTGCTCATTCGTTGTAAAAAGGACTTTCCTCAGCTAAACGTGCATTTGAATCGTTCTATAATACCCGTAGAAAATACAAAAATTATCCATCGAATCATATCCACTTCCTCAAAATTGAAGTACAAAAAATATAGGAATCGGTTGAAGATATTAATAAATTTGGCATACACTCACCACCACTTTACTTTTGTAGACGTACTTTTAAGCCTCCCTTGTAAAATGAAACTTAATGTTAGATAGTCATAATTAATGAAGACAAAGCGGCGCTGTGGAGGCAATGTCGCATTGCCCAGCAATTTAATTTTGGAGCTTATTTTAAGATAAGTTTATGAACAAGGAACATGGAAATGGCTATCTCACATCAAAAGTAAACTTAAACAGGTAATTGACATCGGAAGAAAACCTATTAGCCAAAGGAAGGCGACAGATGTGCTAACTACTCAAACAAAGACTTCCTTTTAGTGGACTTGTGTACATATCGAAAAACACCAAGTTCAAAAGTGGAAAGAAGATCGCTCACATTATCTGAAGACTCATCAGATAAATAGATTATATCGGAGTTGATAATTAGTACATTGGCCACCGAAAAGGGTTTCACCCGAAGCTTACGTTTCGGGTGTTAACCAATCGTCAGAGCGAAAGGTATACAAATTCGCTGACGTTACGACGACGCAAGGTTCCAAACAAGACCATCCTTAGAACTGCGTCAGTTTCCCTATACCACTCCTCTGATGAAAAAAAGATCGTTTGGTCATGCAAGAAAAGACAAGAAGAAAAATGAAAACAAAACAAAACTCACGGTGGACCTAATGAATTTCTAATCAGTTGATGTATAGGGAAACACAATATCTGTTACAATCCATTTTTTTAATGCATTAAGAATCGCTAAGTTTTGACAGGCTATGGAATTCATGTTGTTTCGGAAGAGACTGAGCCATGCAGCTATGAACACGAAGCTTACTAAAAAATTAGGAATGACTGGAAAGTAAAAATGATTTCAGTCACGAATGGGGTTTGAACTAGATGTAATGGATAACAAATTGCAAATGAGGTCAGTTAAACCAGCAGTTTAGTTTTAGTTATAATTCAATATAAATGACGCAGGATAATCACAACTGTTATATAACTACACCTATTGTATAATAGTTACAGCTTGGAGTTACTTAATAACTATCTAACTTTATGAAGTTTATTTAACAGTAAATGAGCATATTCTATGGCTACATCAGGTTAACTCTTAAAGATAACAACAAACAGAATAGATAATGAAGGTATATGTATGTCAAACTTGACCCAGGCGGCTGATGTGGGATTCAAAAAAATATAAACAAACAGACCGCGGCAGTCAATATTAAGTCAATAATTGTGTTTTAGAAATAGTATAATCATTGCCGGTTAGATTTTTAGGACTTTCCTCCGCAAAGCACGCGATTGTAACGCTTTATGATTACTGTAGGAAAGACGAAAATTATTGGGTCCATTTTCTCAAAATTGAAATACACGATATAGTCATGGATAATGGCTATTTTTTCCGGAGTTAACGGGCTCAAAAATAAATAAAATTTGGTAACAAAAGGCATTTGACCACTGATCCTCTCATTGAGTCTTATATTTAATGGCGTTCTCTTTTCATTATTTGAAGACATGTCGTACTGCTTTTCTTGAGATTTTTAAATTGGAGAATATTTTGTAGGGATATTCCAATTTCTTTCATTGATTCCTGAATAACACGGAGAAAGACTTGACGATACGTGAGGACTTGTAATTTCTTATTAAAAAAGGATGTTTGACATCGGAAGAAATCATCTTTATTAATTTGCATGATAAAGAGTCCGTCTATGAGACCAAGTGGGACAGATGAACCTGATCTATTCAACTGAACAAAGACTTCCCGAAGGGAGCGATTACGAAATGGGTTCATCAGAAGCTAATACAGTATGACAAGAAGCCAGAGATTCTTATTAATAAGCGTTTCTCCAAATTTGAAATGCGAAGAGAATTTTCAGTCTATTTCTGAGCCTTCACTTCTAACGGACTGTCTTACTCAGATCCGCTGTGCAGTTACATCGAAGTTATCGTTTGGTATTCTTATTTGGGACCTTGGATTTCCATAATGCTGATGTGATGCATAATATATGCTTTTTCAATAAAAGAACGATTTTGATGTGAGTCGAAATGTAAATTTCGGTATGCCAAGGACACACGAGCAATATAGCTATAAAACCTTGACTAAGAACGCTTTTCAAGGTCGGAAAGGAGGGACGGACAGAGGCGATTCTGAACGACTAAAGTTCATTTTGTAACGTTTAACAGAGAAAAAACACACGAACATCGTCAGATGGCATTGTGAGAGACACCTACTGTCTAAAACCTAATGTAATTTCTTTGTCTTTACAGTCACAGTGGAAATCATTCCCTCGCGTTCTGGGCTCCTTCATATTTCCATTCTGAACTCATTTCATATTCATATCACGGGCTTATTCACGCGCATGTTCCAAAGGATCCCCGGCTTTAACGACTGTTTGCATGTAAACTAAACGTTGAGAATATCTCTATGAACTGCTTGCACTCGAAATGGAGGTTAGGAGAACACAAAATTTTTTCCAATTCTGCTACTTGACATCCAGCACTTCAGAGCTCTCGATACCATCTCAGTATTATCGAGTGGAAGCATAAACTCCCAAAGTGAACATGATAACAAATACATCTGCTACTAACGTCGGCCGAGCAAATGATCTAAGTTTGTCGAGGGATGCTCCCTACAAAGCAGAAGGCATCGCATTGTGCAGTGCTTTTATTTTGACATTTGTTTTCGTTGTTGCGGGAAACTCCATCACCATCATTCTTTTTGCGATGAACAGAAGTTTACGCAAGAAACATCTGTTTCTACCCATCAACATGGCGATTGCTGACCTGTTGTTAGGAGCTGTAACTTTACCAATATACATTTATCATGTTGGCTTCAGTTTCCAGCTGTGGACCAGCCGGATTGGGGATTTAGACACCAACATGTCTCTCTCTATTTTTCGCATGATTCTTGATACTACTTTCTCACAAGCCTCACTTATTTCTGCAGCTTTCATATCCTATGAGAGATTTCACGCCATAATCTGGCCGTTTAAACCCGGAACATTTTCAACGCGAGTATACGGCATTGTTATTTGTATGGCATGGATTGTCGCTCTCCTTGTTTCTGCGATCTCGGCTGGAACGTATGTCTTGCAGCTGCACGAGTATGTTATGTATTTTTGGGTGCCATACGCTTTTATTCTCATGTGTATAATATGTGGTTGCAACATTGGCATTTTGATAAAGTTTCATGGAGAGGGTGCCTCACCACCGCAACTAAACAGAGACTCAGAAACAAACAGAAATAAGCGCTTAACAAAGACCTTGTTATTTGTATCTTGCCTGGCTTTGATGGCGTGGTTGCCCTTGATTATTGCTAACGCAGTACAGTTCTGGTTTTTTCATTTACAACAAACCGTTTATCATTTGCTAAACCTTTTCAACTACTCCAATTCTTTTATCAGTCCAGTGGTTTATGTATTAAGAATTGCTGAGTTTCGGCAGGCTCTGAAACGTTCTTGTTTCCGAGGACAACCAGCTATGAATAATCTGCTTAATAAGAGAAGAAAGTATAGGCTTCGGCACTCAATGACTCATTACAGACATGAAATGACATCTCGTCAACGAGATCCGATGCATACCAAATTGTACACAACGACAGTTTAGCATAATTTTTATCTTTTCCATGAAAAAAAGAAACCCTGTGAAAATGAAAATTATGTTTGGAAAACACAAGTAGAATACT
The DNA here is from genome assembly GCF_036669915.1 of Pocillopora verrucosa. Taxonomy (NCBI): domain Eukaryota; kingdom Metazoa; phylum Cnidaria; class Anthozoa; order Scleractinia; family Pocilloporidae; genus Pocillopora; species Pocillopora verrucosa. The sequence continues at coordinate 30,866,942 of NC_089315.1, read as the reverse complement.
TTAATGTCGGGAATCGAAGTTGCGATGAAACCTGATAGTGCTATTACTTTCATGTCCTGAAAGGAGGAACGGACAGAGGCGATTTGAACAACGAAAGTCCATTTTGGAACGTTTGACAGAAAAAACGGTAGAAATAATTCTCTCGCGTTCAGGGCTCTTTTATATTTCCGTTCTGTACTCATTTTACATTGATATCAAGAGCTTATTCACCTACTCAAGTTTTCCAAAGAATCTTGGCTTTAACGAATATATAATTACTTACGCGCTAGACGTTAAGGAATAACACAGATTAGAGAAAGATCATTCTCTTTCATTGGCTGTTATTTAACAGCGAGCTAGACTTGCTGACAAAAACTGCTTCCCTACCAGGATTTTTTAAACAAAGTTCTGAATAGCTGGATAAAGCTATCTAAAGCGACCGTGGAAAGAAAATCGACCGTGCACTACAACCAGATTAGCTCAATTCGATTTTGGTTCTGGTCTTGGGAAGCGTGGAATCTCTTAAAATTAGAATCAATAAATTTCTGAGAGTGTTTCAGTTTCAGAAACATTGTTTTCAGATCCGAGAAAAGATCCGGTGAGGATTACAAGCGGTTGGCGCGATCAAGCATAGTTGTTATTAGCGATCGTTTATATCTATTGTCAACATGGCTCTGATAATGGAGTAGAAGCTTTTTGTTGGTTTTTTCTCTGCAGACACAGGTGTTGAGGGGGTTATCGGTCATGTTGATTACCCAGCCTAAGAAGGCAACCGAATTGGAATTGGTTTAAACACACGTGCCGGACTTTTCATTAGATATCACACTAATTTGAAGTTTTTCTCTGTAGATTATTTTTGATAATTGATTTCTCTAAGTTCAAGATAAACACAATTTCAAAACACCACATAGTGTATTGTTCATCGTGGTGTAAGATAGGAAATGAACTTTATTCGTTTGTTTTACGATAGAGACACTTTTGATGTCGATCGCGACGTTTCGACTGCGATACTGCTAGTCTTCATCAGGCGATGAGGTCGATTCAACATCAACATCAAAGTAAGTGACTCTATTGTCAACATCAAAAGTGACTCTATCGTGAGACAAACGAAGACAAACGAATTAAGTTCATCTCCTACCACATAGTAACATTGTCACTCCAAAGGCTTCCTTTGGGATGAGCTGAAATAAATATTTATAACTATTATGACATTTATAACCATTTCCTGCCCACAATATTTTGTCATGGGTTTCTGTTTACGTAGCGCGAGTGCTTTTTATATTTTCAGGCACAAAGGAAGCAGCTGATTAACCAGAACTACAATTACCAACTTCAATTTTAATCTCACTGAATGTGGCAAACTATTGAGATCAATTTTTTAACAACAACGGAAAAGCAGTAAGAGGATGGCAACTGAGTAAAACTCAGATCTCTCAAGTTTTTAGGTAAATTAGGAAAATTTAGGCTAAACTTATGCAAATGATTTAATCAGAATTATGACTTAACTTAGAAGTGTCGTTGGTCATTAGTGAGCAGCTTTGGAAGGGTTGTTTGAGAGATTATTTAACAGTTCGAATCAGCGAACGATTTTTAATTCATCTCAGAAAAAAATTCTATCAGGAACACGCTGAGGAGATATGTGGTTAAAACGACACAGTCCTAACAATAGAGTCAAAGATATAACAATCTTCAAAGTACCTCAGGACTAAAGAAATATACAGACAAGCTGGAGGATCAACCTAAACGCCCGTTCACACCACGCCGGAGAGATATGAAAAAGCGAGTTTATCCTTTTGGTTGGATTCTACTGTTCTCACTAATATAGGTAAAACGCTCACCGAAAACAGAGCTTTTCAAACTATTGACGTCATTGCATGCTTTTTGGTATTTTTGGTTGGATAATTAGACACTTGTAATGCGCATGCCTAGGGGGATGAAGTCAAGTGTGTCAGCCGCCAGCTATACTTGGGAATTTAAGAAAACCATGACGGCAGCGGCAACGAGAATGTAACAAAAAAAGAGAAAATGAATAGACGAATAGTTCTTCATTTGTGTTTTTAACCTTTGTTCGTCTTCGGGCCGTCCCACGCAAAATAAGGTCACAAAATCCTCAAATTTCCCGTAGCCCAAGACCTATAGTGGTGCAAAAATTTAGAGTGATCGCAAAAAGCCCGTTTTACAATAACAATACTTTTCTGATATTTTGATATATTACATTTACGGCAAGAAAATTTCATGGGCTGTACAATACCCATGTACAATAGGGTGAGACTCAGTGGCTGTTATTTTGATCTGCAATGATAAAGACTGCAGAAAGTTAGGTCCAACTACCTTACTTTACCAAGTCTCTTTCAAAAATGTCACTGTCGTAAATTGAAACGGGATTGACTCCAAACGAAATGTTTAAAGTACATTTTAGTTCACACATTTATTGATTGTTGCAATTCTGCTGGGTAATTCTTGAGAAAATAATTGTTATATAATTTTATGTAAATACGCAAGCCGGTTGATCAACATCAGTAATAGCTCTTATGCTGCACATAATTAAAATCGCGTATCAAAAACTTGAGAGGCCACTTGAAGTCGACTAGGATAGCTTGGTAATATTCCAAACTCTTTTACTGGCGTCGAAACTGACATCTCGCTACTTGTCGTTTCAGTCCGTTTCCTGCTAGATACGTTTTCCCTTCTGTTGAAGCACAAACTCAGCGCTTGTCTTATTTCCGGAATCCTTAATACATAGACGATGGGGTTGACAAAGGATCCCGAGAAATTAAGAACGTTTGCGACGAATTGAAAAGTTCGGTAGTCGAAATATGCTTGACCAATACCTGAGAGGGTTAAACAGTCGAGTGTAATCAACGGCAACCAGGTTAGCAGTTCAACAAATGATACAAACAGCAACGTTTTTGTTAAGCGTTTGTTTTTCGCGGCTCTGTTTTGCTGTTGCGATGCGACATTTTTTTCGTGAGACTTTCTCCACGTACCGGTAGTACAAACGCATACGATGAGTATCTGAGTCAGAGCAACACAAACCCAAAAAGTCACCGTGGCTCTGAATGAAACAAAGTAACTCAATAATGTCCCTATCGCTGCAATTAGGAAGGCCAGTATCCACACCGTTAAAATGACTAACCAGTATGCTCGCGAGGACAACGTTCGGTGCTTAAATGGAAAGTTCACGGCGTAAAATCTCTCACAAGATACGAAAATCACCGCGAGGAACGAGGCTTGCGAGAGAGCTAAATCGACGAATATATAGAAAAAGACTACTCGCAGATTCCTGAACTGGACCAACCATAGTTGATAATAATTCCCAACGAAGTAAGTAATGAACAGAGGTAAAGATACAGCCCCTAACATGAAATCAGCAATAGCCAGGTTAACGACCAGAAGCAAAGTTTTCTTGCGTTGTATCTTGTTAAATGCAAAAAGCACAATGGTGGTACCGTTTCCGACTACAATGAAGATTAAAACGCAGAAAAATGCGACGCAAAATGCAATGCCAGCTGCCTGGGAAGGTAAAATTGCTGGCACATAATAAAAACTGTTGCTTTGGCTTGTGTTCTTTTCCGATACGTTGTACATATTTCGGATTAGATGCAGCTAAAAGTCTCTCGACGGTAGCAGATGCCTCAGTTTTCCAGCAATTTGTAGATAGACGAGTCTTGTGCCATGTGTAAGCCATTTTATACGCTGACAATGACTCTTCTGACGCAAGTTTGGTCATTAGAAAGAAAAGAAATTAACTTAATGCCCCAAGGCTTTAAAGTAACAACATCAAACGGATATACGAACAAAGGAGAACGGTAATCAGTGCAATACAGCTCCTTCTTGAAAAGTTTGCTTTTGAATACTTTGATATTTTGTGTTAAACAGTTTTAATTTTCCTTAACCGTTAACAAATTGGGAGTAAAGTTGCTCCTTTCCTAGCATGATGTATCTTTCATTCATTTACGATGCGGGTGAAACCAGCTCGAAGCCTATCTGGTGAACTACGCCGGATGCAGACTTCCGTTTGAACATCTTTCTCAAATTTGTCATGTTACGCTTTCATTGTTAATGATGGAAAACTTAATCTGGAGCCTACGTATGCATTTTAATTTGTTACACTCCACATCCAGATACACGATGGATCTGTTTCGTTGGGTCTCCATTACAAGTCAAAGATTAAAAAAAGATGCCGTTTAAGATCCAAGACTCGCAATTACGCCAACGGGTTCTACACTATGTTATCCGAAAAAAAAAGAAAAAACAGACAATTTTATTGCCAGCGTGGCATGTGTGGTACTGAATTGTTCACAGACATACAAGAAATCAGCATGTTAAATTCCTATATACTCATATTAGAGAAAAAAATTATAATAATTTTTTTTAATTACACCACCAGTTAATTAACTTCTCGATCCCTAACTGTTTTGAACAACTGTCTAACATATTACATTTTCCAGTATGGAGCAACGAACGGGTCTGAAGTCCGACGCAGGCTCTGACGCAATACGAAGGTCCCTAACTTCATCAATGATATTATCTCGACAGAAATAGAACGTAAGAGTTATCATAAATCAACAAAACGATGTTTGAATCACACATTTTCAATTGTATCTTTACCTAAGTTAAGCTGCTGTGTTCTGAAAATGTGCACCGGATTAAATAATGGTTCGTTACATCCGTCGGAATAAATTGCAGCAGAACATTTCCTGTTTGACTCCAGTTTCCTCTCTTCAAATCTCTGGCTAAAACATCAAGTTCGAAATTTAAAACATTCTTTTGTCAATCTGTAGAGTTATCATGTTTATTTGGTCGAAACCATCCGCGTAATAAATTTACCCTGTAACATCACAGAGTGAACACATTCTACGAAAGTTCAAATGAGACCAATGTTATTCCATGACCTTGCAATCTTCGAAACAAAGCTAAAAGAATGTGGTACACAGTTTTTAATATATATATATATATATATATATATATATATATATATATATATATATATATATGTCATGAAAGTTTGTGTGGTGGAACAGAAATAAGTAACTACTATATTCTAGTAAACACTTCTCACATTGTCCTGCATAAATTTTGCGTCCTGAGTATTTATCTATTTTTCTCGCACTTACTGTGCATAGTTTTGTCATGGAACTTTCTCAAATTCCTTTCTGTCAGAGATATAAAATTCTGTTGGCCAGCTTACACTGCAATTCGCACACAAGTGAAATTTCTGAGAATGTCACGGTACTGTGACAACGATCAAGATTGCAAAAGCTATCTATTCCCCTGATAACGTCCTCATGTAATGTCCTCACGTGATGTCCTCATGTAACACTCAAAGATTTTGCCGTCAGCCATGTGGAGTAATTTCTCCTCGTCTTGTTGTTGTGGATATTCTTCAGCTCAGTTTGATACTGAGCCCATCGCTGTTGAAGTCTCATCTGCCTGTCTTCTTGGCTAACAAGTCTTCATGAGAGGAGAGAGGAAATATTTAAGCTAAAAACTTTTAACTCTGATGACGAATAAAACTGAAAGGGATTCCATTTAGCGCACTGACATTTTCGGGTAAGGCACAATGTTTTGCAAGAGCTTCCCTCAGGATAGTATATGCCTAACAGTTGTGTTTATTTCACTCCTATTTATTTTCATAAAATATGAAATTAACTGGAATTTATTCTGGAATGATGGCTGCAAAATTTTCTGCGCTTGCGCGCAAAGAAGAGAAATAACAGGCTTTGAAATTGCGTTTATCAAATGTATCATCGTTTCTCCTGAGTAGAAGGAACTAAAGGTAACACACCTTCCCTGGATGAGAGAATGTAGCCTTGCTTCGATAGTATCAGTTTGCTTTGGAGGCGACACCTCAGAGGTTACATCTTCTCTCCAGTATTTTTTCAGGGTAGGGAAGAGTTGCAGATTGTAAGAAAACGGCACTGTTGTCTGAAAAACGAACAAAAAATGTTGCTCTTCAGCGTCATGACAGTTTCACTAGCGAAAAGACAAAGATTTCAACCTTCAGGTAAGGTTTCTGTAAACATTACGATTTAGAGTTTTAATTCGGCTGACAGTGAAATGAGTGAATAATATTCATCATTAAAAGGTGCTAGGCAATGTTTTTTTGGACTGTGACAGCATCATCAATTTGGAGGCACAGTCAGACAAGAACGTTCGATAATTGCCTAGTGCATGTTTAACAAGGAGATTCTATCTATGTTGTCCTGTATCTCTTCACTAATAGGTCCCATGACGTCAAAATGTGGTAAGGACAGAAAGTGAGCACACAAGGTACAGCCGATCATGTGACTGTTTTGGATCATACACTCACCTCTCTGTCCAATGCTTCTTGATTCTCTCCATTACTTTGCGCACCAATCAAAATTAAGACCTTGCCGTTAGCACAGATACATGGCAGCTGTGGTGAGAGCAGATAAGACTCGGGCAGCCCAACATGACATATTGCTGTACAGCTACAAACATCGTACATAGTAATTCGTCCACTCATTACAACAGCAGCAACCTAAAAAAAAAAGCGTTCCGTGAAACATGACTGTTTCGAGCTGCATCACCAAAAGACCCAACCATCCTAAGCACTGTGAATACGGTAACAGGTAATGTTGCCCCCTTACACGGTCGCTCCAAGTCCCTTCGCCCCCGAGAGAAGTTACGTAGCCCCGAAGTGTGGTCAACGGTCGCAATGTTGCAATTGCTAAGTTCCTAACTTAGAGCGACTTCATATTGTTAGCTTTTTGGACACGACCGTTGATTGAAGGTTTTGATAATCAGGCCGTTGAACCTCAAAGCTTTGAAACTTATGTCAAAATATGTCTAAATCCTTAATGAAACTAAAGAAAAAGTTGACGGCGACGCAACCTTACTTCGAGGCGATGGAACTTCACCTGGGTTGACGGAACTTGGGGCGTCACCGCACAAAGGAGAAACGTCACCTACAACCTTAAAAAACCACTACGTTTGAGTTGTTTCCTTACCACTTGTGGTGTCTGAGACATATTGACAACATTGGTAATGACCTCCTTGTCTACTGCAGATCTGAAAGAAGACGGCAAGCAAATCCTGTTTTCATCCATTTGGTTCAGTTAATGAAAGAAATATCTAAACTCAATTCTTGAACTTACACTATGTACGTCTGATTCGTTCATGCAGCTGAAACATCTTCAATTACATATCCATTATGTCCCAAATTCCATTACCAAGTTTTGTTATTTTTTAATGAGCTTACAAAATTTCATGACTATTCGTGACCTACACAATGACTATTCAGATAATTTTGGCAGTAAAATGCGTTTCGTAGAAACGTGTTTGAAAATAAAATCTTGTGAACGTACCTGTCCTCGAGGGGTTTAGCTGAGTGTGACAGAGCAACTCCACATTGCAGGAGACAGAATGTCCCATCATCACAGCTTACAATGAGATTGGCACAAGATGATGCTGATGATGGCGATAAATCATTACCCTGAGTTGTGATGAGGCCTTCATTGCTTGTCAAAAAGCACAGGACAAGTATTCTTCCTTTCTCAGTGATGGGACAGACCCTCAACAGAGTGCCTACAGCACAAACAAAATGGACACTGTTGACATTCCATAGCATTCCAAACCTCTGAAGTGTGATGTAAACGTTTTGTAAGCCACTACAAACTTTCCTAAAATGCCGGTTACATAAGCAATTGGCCCAGTGAGTCAAAGGGCGGATAACGCTATCCAAAGGATAAATTGCTATCCAGCGGATACGTTTTAACAAAACGAACAATCCACTACACTCTCCATTGGACAGAGATTTATCCAGGGGATACCATGGTTTCCCCTTTGAATAACCAAGTAATGGTGAATAGCCAGCGACCTAAGATCTTGGATGACTGGATTCATGTTGTCTTAAAATTTAAAGGATGCTTCTGTTTCAGTAGTCTGCTATTGCAGAACGAACAAATGAAAATCTGACGTTATATAATTTGCAAAAATCTCTCTATTATCAGCACTACTTCACTGGCAGTAGTATGCCTTTTTTCTCACCTCTATAGACATCCCAAACAACAACAGTTCCTGTGTTGAGACCCAAAGCCATAAAGCAGCCACATTCACTGACTGCACTAGTGATAATCTTTTCTGAGTGAGGCCATACTATGTCTGGCTTGTGTTCAAGATCTTGGGAAGACAACAAACTTGCTTTAACATTTAAACTCATTTAACATATCTTAAGAATGAAAACTTCCAATATCTGCACTGCAGAAACAATATAAATGCTGTAGGCTACTTTTCTCATTGCATTTTCTCACAAGCTTTTGAGTTTTCCCACATTAAGATATCTGTAAATACAATAGAGTGTGTATTGGCAACCATTATAAAGCCACTGCAACCTGGATAGTGCTTTACATTCAAGGAATGTCTGCTACACTGAAGATTTGACTTAAAAAAGGCTGTAACAATAAGACCCTTACCTTTAGCATTCTTGACAAGTGAATACATATATAACTGAGTACCTCCTGACCACCACACTGCTAAGGAGTTAACTTTACCTTCAAAAAAGACAATGAGCATAACTAAATAATTTCAGTGTACTTTGCTATGATCTTAATGATCTAAAAAACATTGGAGACTCTTAAGCAAGGTATGTTCATCAATACAAAAACATCATTAGCTTACTAGGTGCAGACTCCAATCCTGAAGGAATTAACCTGCTAGGTGCCAAGAAGTGTAATCTTGGGAAGCTGCAATCAATATAAAAACACCTTTTTTAATTGTAACAATTACAGCAACCACACCCAAGTTTGACTCCTTCGATGGCAAAACAAGTACTGAGATGAATAAATGGCTGACAGTTCCTAGTTATATGATATAGACAGCTCCATTCATCTGCTGTGATTGAGTTTGATTGACATCATACTTTGTAAGATTATGGTGTCCTAATGCATGAACTATCTATATACAAATTTCAAACTTACATAGTTTTCATGATTACTTAGGCCAAAGGGGCAACTATCTGAGGGAGGACATGTTACTCACAACATTATTACATGTTCTAGCTCAACTGAAATATCATGGTTCACATTTGACACAGAAAAAAAACAAACAAACGATGCAGAAGTTGATAAAGAACTATTCATAACTAAATTAATTAAAAATTTCAGACCTTGTCAAATCCTGGTCATCAATGTTCAGATATTTTAACTCCTCCTTGTGAAGCTGCTGGAATGCTTTGTCATAATTCTCAAAAAACTGCGTCATTAGCACATGGCTTGAACCAGTACCAATGACATTACCCTCTGCATCAGTAGCTTTCAAGGCTGCTGAACAGTTAGTGGCTGCACAAGGGCCCACTGGAGCAGGCGGTCGCACTCGTAATACAGCTGCTGGTTTGGTGAAGGAGATAACTGACAGGCCAGGTTGATGCTGTCCTGCCTGAGCTGAGCTTGGTCTTGACCCTGAAGGTGACTATCAGAGTAAAGAGGTTAGTAACAAAAACCTGGAAAGATGCATGTCAATCCTTGTTTCTACCGTAAAGAACCAACTGTATAGAGAGGGTTCTATTGACAACAAATACAGTGTAGGTAATTGCTCACTAAATTTAGCAGAGTAAATGGAATGTACTGAAAAAACTTTAAGATGAGCAGTCTCATATCAAATGTACACTAACCGTTCCTTCAGGTGGTTCTTGATCCTCAGTGGATTTAAGGAGCTGTTCTGCTGCAGCAATTTCCTCCAAATCCTGAAATGAAAATAATCAGGGCCATGAATAGCATACTCCCCTGGGTAATTCATAATTTTAGCAGCAACAGGATTCTTAAACATACATGTATATGTATCTAACAGAGTCAGAACTGAGAGTTGGAGATTTCCTCAGGAAGAAAGGGTGCTTAAGACTACATTATTTGAAGTACTGTTCAAGAACTAATGCATTCTTTGAAATGGCCACGTTATGCACCCTCTTCTGTCATATTTAAACCACAACTCTCTGCCAGATAGTTAATGATTGTTTGGCAAGAAATCATAATAATTATCACAAAGTAAGGAGAAGCAAAAGTGTCACCATGCACTAAAAATATTACTTTCAATGTCCAGCTGAAATTTGCTTCACATGAGCATGAGAAGGAAAAAATTTTTTCAAGAAAACATCCTTAAGACTCACTGGTGCGGATGATTCTGCTAATGTTGGTTTCCTTGAGCGAACTGCAGCTGCCATGGCTGTTTCCAATTCCTTGATCCATGTCTCTCTGGGAATTTTATAGATTTCCACCCAACTCTCTTTCATTGGAACTGCACCATAAATGAACAAGAAGAAACATAATAATTTTATGTACATGTAAGTTCTCAGTCAAACACCACACTTGCAAACTCTTTCAATATTTTTTCATTCTGTAGCTCTGCCAAGACAAAAATGACCTCAATGTTAGGATTAAATTACAGTTTTTTCAGCACATGTTAGCATATTTCAAAAATGTTCAAGGGATCCTGAGAAATAACATGTCCCATGATGAGAAATTGCCAATTACAATTTTTCAAAGCTTCTCTTTAATTATAAAAACCCCTCAATAAGGTCTTTTCCTAGTTTTAACTGAATTTTTATCATTTTTTGTTGAGTTACCTTTCCACCCAACTCCAATGTATCCCCCATCTTGACTTATGTCAACAAGGGTTACCATGGCCTGCTTGCTTATACCTTCCTAAAGAGGATTGACATAAAAGTAATTTATAATACAAAGTCATTACCTTACCTAAGAACTCAAAATTATTTGTTCACCTATTAAAAAGCAGAAATACTACTGAATCTACTGGCATCTAGAAAGTTTTTATTTTTTGCAATTGTGGTTTTTAGTTTTCACTTGTTATTTAGTGATAAATTAAAGTGTAACTATTCAACTATAAAATTCAAAAGAGTAATTTATGTCATTATGATGAAGAATCTAGTTGGCTACAACAGTGTTCTCAATTATTTTAAGCATGACAGGTAAAAGAAATTTTCAAACGAGTAAAGCAATCCTTTTACAAGATGAATTTTCAAGAATTCCAAGCAATTTTAAATGGTAATAAGAGGTACTACAGGCGGTAAATGTTAGTGGTTACTGCCTGAAAAGGACAACACTGTACAATACACAGTCACATACCGGCTCACTGAATGTTTTTATGAGATGAACCTTATCTCCAGTGAAACAGAAGAGCTTGGCACATCCTAAGTATATGGAATGAAGTCAATACATTTCACAAAAACTGCACTAAAAGCTCACTATTTTATGAAAAGTAACTAAGTTGAAAGAAGGATTATTGAAATATATTTGAAATTTTCTTATAGTATGCGTTTCATCTGAAAAGCTTATCATGATTAAGGACACTGTACATGCACATGCAAGGTAACAGAAGCTTCATACCTACATCATCCAAGGTTGAAATCAGAAAACATCCTTCCTGTAGGCAGCAGGCTGACATTTGTACAGTGTTATCTTCTAATTCTTCGTAGGAAGCAACTACAGTGTCTAACAAACTGTCTACCACTAAAAATCTATTAGTATTAGAAATAAACAAGTAATTTCCTTCGGCGGCCGTGCAAATGCAAGTCGTCCCGTTGTACTCAGACAGCTGTTTTGCAAGGTCAAACAGTGGCAATACCGCTTTGGAGCGCTTCAATGCCTTTCGTTCTTCAATGCATTCAATACGCTCCCAAGCAGCGTCGAAAATTTGCCTCAAAGTTTTGTCAACAAGTCGGAATGGTTGAGGCAATTCATCGAAAATTTGATCTGGATCCACAACAAAATTGTCATCGACTTCATCTTCCGAAGGAGGTGTTGTTGGTCGCTTCGGTTTCTTAACACGCATTTTTAAAAGTCTTATAATTCAAATGTTTTACTACTTTTCTCAGCAACGTAGTTGTTTGTAAGACATGAAAGCCTTTCCAAGATCTTGTTTATCCGCCATCTTGGCTTTCCTTGACAACGAAAAATTGCCCAGTCTCTCACGAGATAAATTGTCGAGATAAATAAGGTCAAAGGTACGCGAGACAGGACAAGTACTGAGGACACGTAGTAGTACGTAAGTCATTGATCGAACTTTTCAGCTTGAGGCAGGGCAATTTTTCAACTGTCGGGGAAAACATGGATGTAGTCGCTGCAGTGGTAAAGTACAATCAACAAACGTTAGGAAGGGATAAACTGTGTCGGTAAGTGAGAATCAAGCGAAGTTGTAACTACTTTACGTGTACCAGTTACATATGGAACAATAAATTATACAATTTTGGTGTTTTTTATCGATAAAATATTTTCTTCGTCGTAGATTGAAACGAATTTTGGTATTTAGAAATGTCGAATTATATTGATATATTAAATTTTTAATGAATTCAGTAAATCTGTGTTTTGGTAAGCCATAGCACATAAGGGAAATTATTTGCGATCGCTATGGCCATTAATAAACACGTGGTATAATTTGAAGCAGTGTCATTGTATTGACGTCAAACATACGTACAAATGTTGGCACTTATTTCACGGTGGAGCAATTCTCTTGCATAGTTTTTTATACCACCCATGCACGAGATAAATTCTAGTGTTTCATTTACGTATGCCTGTCATGGGATAATAATCTATTTGTTTTGAACAATCATGTGTTGATGAGAACGAGCATTGAGGGGGTCGCGTTATTCAAAGTCATGCAATCTTTTTGTCATTAGAGCATGACAGCAACATTTGACTCTGAATTTGCTCTCCTTCAAAGCGAATACTAGCGATAAGTAGAATTTGATTTCTCCAATAAAATTCTTGGCGATTTCAAAAGATCACATAATGTGTACAAGCATTGACAGATATAAGATATGTGGCTGACCATTCTTTGTGTAAATTGTACACGAAGTAAAGTTTTCTTAGGCATCGCATCGCAGTTATTATAGTTCTGTTTTTTTGTGTGCAGCCAGATAACTCTTTAACAAGCGTCCTATTCGATTTTCTGATTATCTGTCGAGCATTCTGATGTTTTCTTCTGCCTTTCTAACTATTGTGCAATGCCACACGTGGATTTAGATTAATTATGCAGTATTAATATTTGGTAATATTGTGAAGTTGTCATGAACACGTATCCAAGAAAATACATCATAGGTGAAAGTGATTGGTAACCACCACAGCCCACCACAAGTCAAAGTCCATATATCCACGAAAAACACAATTGAACCCCTTATTTTGAATAAATAGTCAATATTTGATTTCTATATCATTTTACTTTTTGGTTGTTGTCACCAGGATTACCATTTTGTTTTAGAAATAAATGTGTTAGTTCTCATTCTTTATTTTTGTTTTAAGTTCAGATGTTGCTTTTAATTTAAAAAATGTTAATTCTTGCCAAATGTGTTAGAGAAACCAAATCATTTTGATCAATACTTGTGAATTTCTTGTCATTAGGATCATCCAGTATGCCTCAAGGTTGTCCAGTTATCTTCTTCAACAAGGTGGCGCAAGTGTTGATTGGGTGAATAGGGCAAAAACACTAGATAAACAGACAAGCACCTCAAGGAAATGTAAGGAGATTTTTAAGATGAGATTAATTAATATTAGGGCTTTAGTCAACCAGAGACTGCTTGAACTTTGTACAGGTCTACAGGGGGCTTTCCTTTTCAAATTTAGTAGCAAAAGAGAAAAGTTGAACTGGCAGAGAACATGGGCAGCAATCCATTCAACATCCATTTCTTTCATAATATCCTTTAAAACAAGGAAATTTTCATTTTGACCATTATTGCAAAAAGATTCACAGACAGCAAATAATGTCAATTAGTAGACAAAATTTAAAAATTTTTTAAGTCATATAGTTTTCCCTGTTTACCATGACTTTGAAAATCAGAAAAACACTGATGTCACTTGTACAATTTCTTTTTCAGTATTTAGGTTGGGAAAGAGTTTGGACATGATAATTGGTGCAATTAGAGCTAAGGACATCCATCATGACAACATTCTGAAGGTCCTGATCATCTGCCGACGAGCTACATTAGCCCTGTATTATATCATAGATCACATAACTTGGGCTGCAAGATTGGGACTCTATAAAGCTACCCCAAAGGATTGGTCCAAGTTTCAGGCAAAATTCTGGGCCATTGCTCTTGTGTTTGGCCTTCTCAGAAACCTGTATGAGATCTTGAACCTAATTTTTGTTCCAATTAAGAAACATGATGGTGGAGAAGAAAGCAATTCGCAAGGAAGTTCTGTTACATCCCGGCTGATGACCCGTCCCCAACTTTTTCTTGACACAGTCAAGAATTCAGCTGATTTCCTGTTGCCTTTCAATGTTATGGGTGTAATTGAGTTGAATGTTGGTTTGGCTGGGTTACTGGGATTAATTTCATCAATTGCAGGTGCAATACCTGTTTGGAATCCTAACATGAAATTGAAACCTTCTTAGAGATGCAATTGGATGATTTGATGTAGTGTACTTGTGATCAAGGCTGACAACTGGCTACACTCTAGAACTCTTAATTTTATCAAGGGGGAATTTTTTGTGCTATTACACTGTTATCAGTGAGTGTAGTGCATTTAGTTGCAGTGTTAGAGAGGCAACCTTTCTTAAGGAAACAGCTGTCATTATACTCTATACCGCTGTATTTTAATATATATAATTTAATTTGTGCCATTAACATTAGTGAATACAGAATTTGTTTGAAGTGACCCATGCCTAGCAGCACAACTCTATCATGTAGCTGAAATAATTTTTCCGATGAGATGGTCAGTGACTTGAAGAAATTACTGATTTATTCTTTTTAACCCTTAAGAATTGGCCAATCTTCCTGAGATGTCTGGGGAATCAAGAATTACTTATTAATAAATACATGCAGGTAGTTGTATTTTCAATTTCAAATGATAGGCCAGAGTAAGAACAAAAAAGCTGATGACAGTGAAAAACATCTGTTGTGAACACTAATATATTTTCTATACTATTTTGCTTTGAACTTGATGGCTTGTGGTGTAGGTTAAAAAAAATATATGAAAACCTAATGAAATCAACTTTCCATAATTTCTTTTTCCAGCACTATGTTAATTCTTGTTAAATTCCTGTTCCTCACAATGACACAAGCTTAGGGAAATGCTGTCCCAGCAGAGGGACATGCCAAACGTTACAGAGCCCCAAATATGCAGAATGAAAAGCTCAATGTCCAGAAAAAGCAATTCTTTTTAAACCAGTATTGTGTTTTGGAGCACATTGGGGAAACACTCCTTTGAAGTGAACACCTTCACCTAGAAATGATTGCTTGCACATCCATAAATGTCAAATCTCAATTTGAATATATAAAGATGAGTGATCTTTGAACTTCTATTTACATTAAACTTTACAATCAGCTTGAAACTCAAATATGTTTTATCCTAATTGGAAAAATTTTTAAACTCATTGCACAATGTTTTTGCTATAAAATGTTATAAATAAGTTCATCAGATTAATTATATAAATTATTGTTTCTACACCTGCTTTTAGAATATCAATGTATTTATCATACCAAACAAACACAATTTGTGTGAAGAAATAACAAATGAAAACTGTTATAAGGAAATATAAATGTAAATCCTAGTTTTCCTCAAATCTCCTACTCAACTCGGCAGTGACTATTGTGATAAAAGTTATCTTCGACCTATACTTATTGTATAGTTAGAGATTAGAATTCTCTATTATTCTTTATTTGCAACAGTGCTCATTGCATTTTAAACCATTTAAAATGACTACCATTATCGCTTTTCAATATCAGTCTTCCCGACATGAATACATTGTCAGTCATTTGAAGCAGTACAAAAAAAGTTTCGGCAACAAACAACAACCAAAAGATAGCTGAGAATCCGCTTCTGTCAATGCAACTGTAGCAGTTAAAACTGCTTGCCATTAATTTATTCCTTGAAGGTTTCTTTGTCACCCCAATTCTTACACAACGAATATTGTGAGATCAAGAATTCATCTCAAAGCAGTTTGCTATTGACAATAGTTTCTCTAACTGAGAGCTGCCTCCATTTCACTGTACCATCTCCCCCACAAGAGAACAACTGTCCATTGTGGAGGTTCATAAGAGCCACACCCTGAGTCCCATACTTGAGAAGGTAAGCCCCTTTGCCATGTTCTTTTGGGTAACACTCTAACTCTTCGTGTACTGACAAACCCCAGACCTGAAATGTGAAAGTAATGCTATAAGTAACGGTACAGAAGTGAATAAGAACGAAAACAAGTAATCCCCGTGAGTTATTTACAGAGACCTGAACTTGCTGTTCCAATGAAGATCAACATAATTTCCACAACCAACCAATTACAATGGTTGTCTGGTTCTTCAAAATTGTGCGAGCGCATAGCTGCTCCGATGGACGCGAACTGTATCAAAACGAGCAAAAAGGGATACTGGTAACAACCAATCTACATAAAAGGTTTAATCATAAGCTAATGATGATTACACAATGATAATTCTAAATGTCTTTCGCCGCGACTGGTAAAAAGTAAGCTAGAGGCTGTAACAAGAACAAATTGAGTTCAAAAGTAAACATTTTTCCCGTGCGCTTGTCTCATTAAAACACGATTGTACTCAAACCAAGTTATTCCGTTTACGGATACCTTAATATCGCCATCTTCAGAGCCTGAAATGAAGAATTCTTCATTTTCATCCACAACTATGCTCTTCACTGGCGCATCATGAGCTAAAAATGTGTGTCGCAGTTGACGTTGTCGTAGATCAAATATACCTTACAACTGTTAAGGACGCTCATTTTAGTTTTCGAAACCTTTCATAAGACATTCATGAGGAAAACACAGAGAGGATATGGACAAAAAGCAGGAACAAAGTATAGCGGTAGAGGAAAAAACTACTGAACCATTAAATTTTAAATATAACATTCCTTTTCTACGAAACACCACCATTTGCTCAGTTTAAGTCTGAGTGAATCACGGCTCAGATTGCCTGATCTGACAGCTTCTCTGTAGAAGTTCACTGAAGTGATGATCTCGCTCTCACCCAACCCATCTCTATGGAGAAGGCTGAGCCGGCGATGAAAGGAAGTCAACAGTTGAACTTTTAAGTCACAGTCACCTCTTCCAAACGATACAAAGCCAACTTCGCCATCCCTAGTAGCTTTAACTTTTTTCGCGAGTTACTTAAGGATACAAATATTTCCTTTACGTCCTCCTGAAATGAGTAGTTGCTGACCAGGAACGTGGGCAAGACAGGGCGCTCCATTTTCATGACAAATGAATGCTGTCGAACAAGGATTAAAAGAGGAAAACTTTATCAAACGCTCCGATTAATCAAAAACTGCAACTGTGGTGTTAATTTACATGTAAGCATCCCAGTCTCCATCGGAAATGCTGTTTGGTCTCGTCACGCGTGCGCACGAAAACACTTGTAACCAGGCTAGTCACACTTGGAGTGACCAGCAGGTTCTGATTGGCTGTGACGTTCGCGGCAATATTTTTTTTTTTTTTGGGTTTCTGTTTTGTTTGTTTGTTTTTTTTACCAAATTACTGATCGTGTATTGATCTTGTACTGCTCACAAATGCGAAAAAAGATACTTATTCTCAAAAAATTAATATTAAATGAGTCTTACCATGAACAAGTGAACTGTGCTGAGGGACTAAAGTATCCCAAAGGCAAACATTGCTGAGA
The DNA here is from genome assembly GCF_036669915.1 of Pocillopora verrucosa. NCBI lineage: Eukaryota > Metazoa > Cnidaria > Anthozoa > Scleractinia > Pocilloporidae > Pocillopora > Pocillopora verrucosa. The sequence continues at coordinate 30,849,376 of NC_089315.1, read as the reverse complement.
GGAAGAAAAACAATTCCGTAAATAAGCTAAAGCAATCTGTAAGCTGGAAAGGAAATTCTAGAAAACCTAATCGATGCCAGGGTACAGCGAACTGAAACGTGTTTATACGAAGCTTCAATAGTAACAACAAAACTGCCAAAACCAACGTAATTGTGAAGCTTACCTTCCATCCGAGGAGTGTCCTGCCGTTGCTATAAAGCTCGAGGAGCCAACAAACGCAAAGTCATTGGTCTGTTTATTGTGACACTTTAGAGTCTGGAATAATTCGAGAAAATTGAGATTAGCTATCGACGGTTAATGTTCATGTTTTTTGGGTCGCATTTAGAGCAGCAGGTAGAGCTGTTAACATAAAAGTCTTACCAGAAAAGGATCAGCAGATGTGGATGTACTACTAACTTGCCATAAAAGCAACTGACCACTGGCATCTGAAATTCCGACCTGCAAAACATGCAGACAACAGAGTGGTAACAAAAAGTCTGTAAGTGGGACGACCGTGAAAGATTTCATGAAAGTTTTCAATGTCTCATCAAAGATGGTAAGTCAATTTTCTTTTAAAATTTTCATGGATGTTTATCACTGAGTGTATCATTCAAATGGTGAACCTCTCACGTAAAATTATAAAGCCTGAAAAAACTGCAGGTAATCATTACCTGCAGTAATGATCAAAATATTCAACATTCCGCGAGGTAAAATATTGGTATTTATCCAGCCTAGCCCATGAAATAAGCAAACTATAACAAAAAGCGGCCAAAAGCCAGACCATCAAAACCTTCAACTTCCAAAATTCCTCAAAGTGAATTGGTGATGAGATGAGATAATTTTGCCGGCAAGGTGTTCATTTAATATAACAGGAAATTCTCTCAACTTGTCTACCAGGAAATGTGTTGCAGCTCGAAGGGAGAATTACGAAACAGATCCTGAATATACCTTGTTTCCATGCGGACTGAACCGTGCTCTCGTCACTCTTTGATACGAACCAGATGTACGATGGGATGTGATCTCCTGCGCATGACCAAACTCCCACATACGAATGCTTCCGTCTTGAGAGCCGGAGATGTCTATGCGACGAAAAAAGATCAAACACATGTCAGGTTCAAATTCTAAGACAGTAATAGAAAATGATGGCAGCTTCTGTTTAAACTCACAGTAAGGGAGATGAGGGTGAGAATCCATCCGTTTGACACCATGCACAGTTCTCCTGAATAGCTGCAAAAATGAGAAAAACGTATATAGTTTTCAGCGATTCTTGACACAAAATTAAAACTTTCTCTCTGATTGCATTTTTCCTGAACTTCGAGGCATTTTAACGTTAGGAGTCCCAGCCGCTTGGAACATCACTTCTCCTCCCCACCGATTTAAAGTAGCAAACAGGTTATGTTATTCTACTACATGTTGGAACAACATTGTTACACTTCTATTGTTTTTTAAATACGTCGTCCTCTCTTCTCGCTATTCGTAACTTGTATCAACAGCGGAGCAAAATCTCTGACAGAACACTCAGCAGGATCGATGAAAGAGACAGCACTAACCACTGTGCCTGAGTGAAGAGACTGTCCACCTGGTGTACTCTTCTGAGGGCTGATATTTCCAGTTTGATTAAAATCGGACTCATCACTAAATGAAACAATGGAAAAAAATGAAGTAAACGATTAAAAAGATTCCAACGGTCAGGAGGTACTGTAATAATATGTGAAAACGGGCTTAACTGTACAATATGTTCGAGAAAAAATTCGTAAGAATTGCAGTAAGTAGCAAGCAAAGGGGTATATTGGAGTATCATTGTCTGAGCTTTCACTACAGTGACCGCATAAGAATGTGCGTGCTTGGGTTAGCATTAATGTACTTAAACAACGCAAAGAACATTATTGAAACATCTGGAATTAATAACTTGCAGCTTTTTAAGGCAACAATGAACTGAAGAAAGCCTTCAGATCCAGTTAAGAAATGACTGCTTTTCCACCACACCCATCCGACACAGTCACAAGCGATATTGAGCTACAACATCTTTATGTAAATACGTTAGCTGAGATTTCCAACTTCACTCGAAGGCGTTTACAACACCTCCTTGCAATCAGCATTAAATCAATACTGCTACATAACCTTTCAAAAACTTAACAAGACTGCCTAGTTTAAAGAAAATACCTTCTTCGCTGAGCGTCACTCTGTTCGCGTTCAACTTCATCTTCAGCCCACAGCAGAGGTTCAGGACTTAACACGCGAGAAATATCCACTTCTTCTACGTCCTTGAGACTCCCTACAGCGATGCAGTTTGGATTTGCCTACAACACAAAGTTAAAAGATTACATTTAAGGCCGACGTCTTAGGTTACTGAGGCTGTATCTAAGCTGATAGATGAGACTGTATCTACCACAGACAACGTAGGTAGCTGTATTAACATAGTAGATGGCTATATATATATATGTATGTATATTGTAGACAAAGTAGACAGTAAATAAATTTGTCCATAGCGTGAATAAAGCATCAGACGAAGTGATCTTATGCTGTTCGAGCATGAATATACACCTAAACATCTTTGAAGAAAACACTACCACACACACACGCGATAATTATACCACTCGGTAGCGAGCTTATAAATAAGTTAATGTCTGAACGTGAACATGCTAATCGCACGTGCAACATTAGTTCGGTTGCCTTCCTAAGAGCGGTCATATGGCAATTGAACCTCCATGATGTAAAAGAGGATCCCAAAACTATAAAGCACAGTGATACCTTGTTGATGCAAAACGTGTTGATACCCTCTGGGTCTTTATATAAAACTTTCACAGGCTTTGCGTCTGATACAACATCCACGTGATCAAACTAGTACATAGAAGACAACAGCGAAAATATGATTTATAAAGAAAAAGGAAAAGTAACCGCAGTACTGGCTTGAACTTCAACTTTGTTCAAGTCCTATTTAGCAATAAAGCTTACAAACTTTCCACTGGGTCGAGACAATTTTGTCCAGAACAGAAAAATCTCAGTTTGGATATTATGAGTCCAAACATTTTCTCGACATTTTTAAACAGACGCACAGAAGGGATGAACCGTCTTCTTATAACTTGAGAAAAAAGGTTCGAGGAGTATACCTCTTCCATCGTCGTCATGTCATTCTTGAAGATATTCTGTATGAAGATCTCCTGTATAGCTTCTTGATGTACCAAAGTTCGCCATAACCGTTTAACAGGCTCTGCAGAGTTACGAGTGGATCTACAGGAGAGAAATATATCCAGTTACAAAAGTGGCAGGATGTTTGTCGGTCTTCGTTTGTTTGATCGGTATTGTTTCGTTTGTTCGTTCGTTTGGGCGGTCCATGGTTCGGTCAGTTGGTCGGTTTACTCAGTCGTCCGTTTATTTGTCTGAGGGGTCATTGGGTCGTTCCTTTGAGACCGCCCCTGATTCAATATTCTTTATTAATACAGTTAGAGCCATGTTTGCTTATACAGCTACAGGCTAGAGAGGTGTGGCACGGAAGCCACGACATCACTGATATTGGTTTTACCTAAAAGGAGTATTTTGTGGATCCATCAGAGCCTTGTATCTCATTAAAGCTCGTCCACCTCTTGGAAATCCATCTTGGCTTACAGGGAACTGTGAGATGAAGTCAGGGGGAGGTCCCTGGAAAGTCTCGAGTTTGTCGAGGAAAGTTTGGGTCCAGCGCTCCACCGTCTTCAGAGCCGCATGTAACTGAGGTGATAAAGAGGGTAAATCTGAGGAAAGAAGCCGAAAACAAAGCTTGAAATATGTCGGTGACCACCATAGAGCAAAAATAAACTAATACAACTAAAGTGTTAACATTCTACAGCGAATTTCAGAACATAGTCTGAATCTTACCGGTTAGTTCAAATCCCACATCTGGCAGAAAAGATTGTAAATTAGTGAGCACCAGTTTGCCAATGGTGTAATTCATGAGACACCAGCCATAAGATTCAGGATCTAGGTGATCACGTGCTTCAGTTTTCTTCCTTCGTTTGGTTGAGAAATACTCAAGATCACTTTCAGCGTCACTTTCAAACAAGTCATCATCTTCCGAGTCGCTTGCATCATCTTCAGAATCGTAATGTTTCACACCTTTCTCTCCAATAAGTGGGGGCTGAAATATTAACAAAAGTATACCACAAGGCTAATTGAATAATGCATGTCAAGTTACTTTGTGAATTCGAATGGCTCTTGAGGAATTTTATCCCTGAACTTTCAAACAACTAACGACTTTGTTAATAGAAAACTTCAAAACAATGTCATCTAAGCAACTGCGCACCTACCCCTCCCCTAATTAACCCAACAACAGTCAACTGATAACAAGCTGAGGTTTCTGTTGGGTTTCGCGAAGGGTAGATGCGCAGTGCGCAGATACTGACAATGATCACGAAACTTCAAAGACAATACGCAAAAGCACTTACAGTTACTAAAGATAAATAGTCAATACTCAATAATCGATGATTGATGAACCAAACAATTACTTTCAGTACAAATGTAGAGCACTCACACAATCATGAAGCACTGCTAGTACTCCTCTTGGTACACAAAATTATTAATAACGAAATACAATACATGGAAACAGGTTAAACAATTATTTGCAAATTACTTATTCTTGGTTCACTGAACAGACCAATTCAAACTTAACGATGTAGCAAAAAATCATGGCGCGCACCGTACCTTGCTGATAAAGTACTCCATAAGAGTACTTCTTGGTGGAATGAACTGCTCAACGTAAACAGGTTTCACATCAGTTGACAGCCACTGAGACATGGTTTCTGTCAGACTCTGGCCTAGCAGCTTGAAGTTCCATCTTTGCCGAGCACCTTGCCAATACTTGTCACCTCTTCCTCGTCCATTAGGATTGACAGCCGCTGAAGTTCTTTGCTTCTTTTTGACATCAGTCCCTACGCCTTACAAGATAAAATTACCTAATATGGATTTCCTCCTTTACGTAAACCGAATGTGATGAACGATCGAAACCGTGACTGGGTTAACACGAGCAAAAAAATAAGGGGAAAATAAACCGTGCTTTCTTAACCATTTTTGTAAGCTTTGAATGCATTAGGGTGCTCGCATACTTTCCCTTCTTTACATTTCGTCCGTTAAGGTGATGATCTGTCTTCTGGTCAAACTAGCTTAACAAGCCGGACTCCACTCTTGATTGCCCGCTTGTTCATCGAAACTAACTCTGCCCGTGAAAATCTATGTGAGCCCCTGGCTCATTTACACCTTCAAGAGGAGAGAATAAAGTATTTGCACTAAAAAGCACGCGCTCATCGACTGGAATTTGAAATCAGACTGCTGCACATATCACGTTACCGCAAACAGCCCATTCATTCGTGATCGCGCATCTAAATGTAACACGATTGCATGCAACAAGTTCTTCTGTTTTCGCCACATATAAGTTTGAAACCCACCAGCAGATTGTTGAACAGCGGTCCTCAGGCCTCCACCGAACACTAAACCCCACATGCCCGACTTGAGTGAATTTACAACCAATCGATAGAGTTGATTGGGTTGAGAATTGGACCATGCAAGAGCAAGCAGACTCAAGTATACGGCAACACACGACTCTGCCAACAGAATCCGCAGCTTGGTGCTGTTATCTTTCTGTTCAGTGGCCAGCAGCGAGAGGAGCAAGCGAACGCCTGGCCACTTGGAAGGAGCACCGGAAAGCGCTGCTGGTTTGTTTGCATCAGATGAGCTGCTTTTCTCTGCAAAGAACCACCATTAAAGTATTTAGGAAATGATGAGGTGTTTCTAAGATATCGTAAGTATATCACAACCAGTACCTGTGGCAGGCTTTGACCCACTCGAAGAATTCTCTTCCTGAGTCATGCCGGTTAAACTTTGATAGATGCAGTCTGACAAGGTTCCTGTTAGGTTATGCAGCACATTTGCCAAGCGAATCGGATGGCTGGGGGATGGTGGACCAGGCAAACTGTGCAAAACAAAGTGTTGAGGATGAAATAACAGATTGTTTCAGCATAATATTCCTTAGATAAGTTCGTCAACGTACGTATGAAGGGGCACGAGATGACATGATATTACCGGAAGCACAATGAGACATGAAATGGCGTGAAGTGACATGAAATGACAGGCCGTGACTTGAAGTGAAACAAAAGGAATTATGAACACAAATCAATATCACCTGAACACAAATCGAAGAATATCCTGCGTGAGAGATTGTAAGAATCCTAGAGGGCTGGCCAGAAACGAGGAAGCAGATACTGAGGCCAGGATGAGAGGTGGAACAGAAGGTCCTGCTGATGGTACGCGCAGGGGAGATACCAAGGAATGCATCTGCTCCACCTCATGAAGGAGAAGTAGAAGTTCCATATTCATTGCTACATAGAAAAGAACAACACACATCTTTGAACACCTCCCATTCCATTAAATTTGGCAATAATGTCTGATTGAATTGTGCTCATCTTTCGTCAACAAAACACAGTTTGGAGCTTTACCACCAATGCGATAAACTGCGTTAACGCTTCAGTAACCTGGTGTTTTTTTGTGCCACCACAACTTAGGTCTAATTTCAGCCTTATTGGACTAAAGCTGATAAAATATTTAGTTTTCTTGATCATACTTTACAGTTGAAGCCATTAAAACGAAATGAGCAGCTTCTTTGATTCTAGATAAGTCTGCCCAAAATCAAAACGCTTAGCGTCTCCCTGCTTTTTACAGGGGTCTATTGCCAAACGTTTAAGTTCAACATTATGAAAATATGTTACCTGCTAGATCTCCGCCGCTAGCTCCGTGAAGCGAACAATAATTCAGTAAAATTGTGAGAAGCTTCTGGTTCTTTTTCAGCCACTGAATATGCTTGGCTGAGCGATCGATTTTTAACGCAATGTAATTTTTATCTACCGCACTTCCCTCTTGCGATTCATCTGCTGTTCAGACAAAATATCACTGATGATTAGTAGGATAAGAAGTAGTTTGGTATCTTGAACTCTTCCTTTGCATGCATCAAACTCCCTACAAATAGGCACGCAACTGTGACAAGAAGAATCTTTCAGGCACACCATCGTCGTTCAATACAGTACAAGGTACACACATAGTAAACATTTTGTACTCATGTAATATAACAATACACATGGATAATCTGATCTTAAAGACTGTCTTATTTCAAATTATACCAATTTGTTATCAACACAGTTATCAAATAGCACACCATGCCATAATTAGTCACAAGTTGACTTTTTTCTTCTTCATACAGGACGGTAGATCCAAACTCGTTTCCTGTTCAAACCTGTCTACTAGATATCAATTCACGATCCGACCACCGTCCATCCTCTGTATAATACGTAAAGGTAAAGGAGACAACACAACTCTATCGCAGAAAATAAAAGCGTTTCATACCTGATTGAATGTTAATTTCAACAGTGTCTTCCTCCTCATCTTCACTTTCCTCTGCAACAATACCATAGTCAGACATTTTATGTAGCACTCCGAGCTCTTTTTCTAACCACTTGATGAAAAACGGTCGCAAATCTTCATCAGCAATCTCGCAACTTGATGGCAAACCGTGTAGTTCGTTGATTAAGAGTTTAATAATTGCAGAAAACTTCATCTGTTGTGCAACTACGTCCAAATGTCGCGTCTCCTTAGGCTTGGAGGGAAGTTCATCATTATGTACCTTAGAATCACTTGCGGTGTTGTCTTTGTTATACTCAGAGTCTTCATTAGTTTCGTAACTATTGTTGGGGTAAGATGATTGGTTGGATTCTAAGCCGTTTACACCATCTAGCCCCAGTCCACTCAGCTTCTCGGACACAGGTTGACTCCAATCAAATCCATTTGAAAGGTCGTCAAGACCGTCACCACTCAATTTAGACGACACAGGTTTTGACCAATCAAAATCGTCGACACTTCCACCTCCTAGATCAGGCGCTAAAGGCTGACTCCAGTCAAAATCAGCCGCTGAATCGCCACCAAGCTTGGACGAGACTGGCTTACTCCAATCGAAGTCATCAGCTCTCCCATTCACGGCTGTATCAGCGCCACCGAAGGAAAAATCGCTGAGTGTTCCTGTGCTGATCATATCACCTGTCACATCGTCTGCCATGTTGCTAGTGTCCTCCAGGGGGGAATCACCTTCCGCAACAGTGCTGGCATCTCCCGCAGATATGTCAGTAGCTGGAAGCTCCATCAATACCTGCAGCGCTAAAGCGGGACATCCAGAATTCAAATGCGCGTGAGCAGTCTTGAAAAACAGTTGCCTCTCCATGGGCGTCAAAGGTTCGTCAAGTATTTCCTCTTTGCGGATGCTTCCCTGTCTGAGATAAAGGTTTCTCACACCTGATTTCATTTTGATCTTGTTGTCGTGTTCATACATGAATCGTCTTCTTTTAATCAGGGGATGTTTGCGCAGGTAGAGATAAAAATTGAAGACATCAGGATTACCGCTGGCGGCTAAAGAATTGCATTTTTTCTCCTGGGACTTGTGTCCTGTTGGTTCAAATATCAATGTTTCCAATGCTTGGTTGTAGTCTTTCAAGATCCAGTAAGCGATGCTTCTGAGGAATGGGTCTGAAATGTTCACAAAAAAAGAGCAAGCGATCTCAGGTTATACTGTAAACCAACAATCGCTTCAGACGAGAGAAAGAAGAGGGGGGGGGGGGCGGGGGGCTTAAGACCCCTTCAAGGTTAGTACTTGAAACCTTGTAGCTATCACTTCCATAAGAAAAAGCCTAAATTTAGGTTTTTTTTATTTTTTTTTTTAATTCATCCACACCACGGTAATTAACCACCATGAAAGATTTCGCTTACCCTGAGTTGGCTCATGCGCACTACCACCTTGACCTAGCAAACACTCCTTTAAGATGCGAGTGTAGAGGGCCCCCCCTGAAGCGTCTTCCTCATACAGCCGAGCGAGGACCATGGCTAGTTGAACGTCGTGCAATCGACTGATGCAAACCTGAAAAGTGGGAGCAGAAGCAATTTAAACATAGCTTAATGCCTCAAGAACGGCTTGAAAGGAACGCCTGTTTTAGTAACACTGCTTAATCCACGCTGATATTGTTGATGTGTTGTGTGGTCTGTTCAAAGATTCACTTTTCCTTCACCGAATGAAAAACAAAAAGATATAAAGAAAAAGATGTAAATGACGCATCTAATCGTTTTCTTCTGAGTCTCTGACAAAGCCTTCGTGAAAAACTGGGATTATTTATTCAGTGAGAATGAAAGTTACATCTCCACACGACTGAATTTCTACAAAGTACCTGTATCGCATCCCACAAAGAGCCAGCCAAAAGGAAGAACGCCGCGGCGTGATCAAATCTCTGCTTTCCTAACAAAGAATAAGCATTCTTGAGGGCTGCCTTGCGCCATCTGTCTTGTGTAAAATCCCGAGCAAAAAACTGCGACATCTTCGTGTCTCTTACAGTTCTGAAAAATTAAAAAAAAGGTATAAGAAAGGGTTCAAGTTTGTTTTAAAAAACTTCAGCTATGTTGATCAAAAAAGGAAAAAGTCCACGTTCAAAAAAGACGTTCATTAGTAGAGAAAGTGGGAGAAAATTAAAATCTAAATTACCGATAAGCAATCGAAGTCATGACCTTTGAGATTAACGGGAAATATTGGATGAACTTAAGATCAATCAGTCAGGCCTGGAAAGATCTCCATGTTCTGTATTTTGTGATGAAATTGAGAAAGGTAGTTTTGAAATAAACATTGTGTTTAAATGACCGGAAATTTAAACAACCTGCACGAAACCTGATACACAAACGGACAAACTACTCATAAATTTCAACAATAAGCGAGAACAAACCTGTACAACCCACAGATTACATTCTTTTTCTTCATGGCCAGGTAAAACAGAGCACAGTCAATGGGATCTTGGTTCTTTGAAAACTGTGCTTTAGCAGTCTGCAGGGGCAAAGATTGGTTACACAAACTAAATCGTTAACCACATCAAAGATTTAAGGGTTAAATACTGCATTTTGGTCAAACACTACAAACACCCCCTTTACCCCAAAATAAGCAACCCTTCAATAGCAGTACATCTCAGTATTTCAAGTGAGCAGTCTTAAAAATGTAAAACTGGAACGCAAAAAGCTCTGGTAGTATATGAGTGGAGAGTTCCAGGACGACTTAAAAGATTTTTAATGGCCCATTAATGATAAACATTCGGAATGTGGCGAAATCATTAAATAACCACGCCATAAACTACGCCGCATTCGGAATGTGGTTGTTTACTTTCAACCTTCTCTACAAGCCCTCTCAGGTTTTTGTTGGACTGCGCACCAAACGGGTCTCACGTTGAGGTGTACACAAAGGAAAACTTTCATTATACAGAGCTGGATTTATTTGTTACCTTCTCTACAAGCCTTCTCAGGTTTTTGTTGGACTGCGCATCGAAAGAGTTTCATGTTGAAGCGTACACAAAGGAGCACTTTAGTCATACGGTGCTGGATTAATTTGTAACCTTCTCTATAGTGTATTAGTTTGTTACCTTCTCTATCAGCCTTCTCAGCGTATCATTGCTCCTCACCCACCACCCAATGCCGTAACGTCTCAGTTCCGACCAAGTGGCCTCACCTCTCAGCACAGGAGGAACCATGGCTAACAATTCCTCCTCGGATTCAGAATGAAACGCCCACCCGTAATATGATGATGACAAGCCCTGCAAGAATTTCACTCTTGACATACTCTCTTAACAAAGGAAGTCTTTGACAATTCATAGCAATTAAACGTATTTAAGAAGGTAGTTCGTAGAGGAACATTAATCGCAGCCTTAACCCTGACCCCAAGCCCACTCACCAGGAAACTTGAGAATTTCCCTCCCCACTCGAGGGTAACACAATAAAGTCTTAAATTAAAATTAGTCTGATGAAACAACGACGAGAGAAATAGGGAAATCAAGTATGAGGAGAGAGATTGCTGTCGGCATGAGAGAGGTGAGTGCCTACAAAGATGAAACAGGAGTGTTGACTGTATGAAGATGAAAGATAAACGTCGGCACAGCATAAGGAGGCCAAGTGAATGCGTTCATAGGAAACGGGAATATTTGCAAAAAGGGTGGGGTGACTGCATTTGTATCTGTCGATATTCTTCTTTGATTTGGGAAATGATCCACTCGGAGAAGGTGCATTTCTGCCAGAGAAAAACATGTCCCATAAGCGAGTTGGACTGTAAGATAAACAATAAACTTTACCCTTTCCTCAAGCACTGCCCTGTGTTTAGGAGGCAGTGACCTCATCAGGCAGGTATGATGTCTCATGGCAAGTAAAAAGCGCAACCCACACTCATCCACAGCATCTCCGCCACTCCCTGCTGTTGCTCCAATGCTTCCTGTTGTAGCGTATCCACCTCCGCCTCCACCGGGACCTCCCATCAGACCACCTACGCTGCTGTAACTTTCCTCTGCAAAGAAAAATAAACTTTAGTAACAGGCTACAACACGGTTTGTAGACCTTAAAGAATTGAGACTACAATTTCAAGACCGTCTTTTCTAATCTCTGTCAATCCTTGTTCAATCGTCCTGGAACTATTCTTAGCCCTTTTCTGTTTGTCAACTCACTCCTTTATCTGTGGTTTTACGCTATTTGACCCTGACTAGTTTCTAATTTCTCCTCACAATATATTCCCCGAATCACACATTAAGGTCAAAGGAGTAAAGAACTTGATCACCAACTAAAGAAGGTCTTGATTGTTAACCAAATACTCCTTGTCAGCGCCTTAGAGAGTATAATCAGGACAGTATGGAGAATATGCATACAGAGGGTGTGGAAGCGTTTAAGATGATACTCTCTGATCCTCGAAATTACTTGAATTGTTGTCGTTTAAAACCGGCTCACAAAGTAATGTTGTGGCTATATTTCAACAAGAATTCGACAATAAAACATTTTGAGGTACCCTCTTTCTTCGCAAACTTCACTCCTCTTTCAATTGAACCAGGACTTTCCTCCAAGTCGAGCTTGGTTGAGGCAAAGGTATCTGCCAGAGCCAACAGTTCCAGTTGTTCAATGCTGGTCAAGCCGGGAAGAGGTTTCCTGCTTAGCTGATTGGAAAGCAACTGAGCCTGGAAAAGACGAATTCAAAGTACACTGAAACATGAGCTAAGAAATGCTACATCAAATATACGACTCATTGGACCGTGGAAATGTAAAGGGTTGTATACCATTTACACTCTATGGTGTTTTTCCCGGAAATCATCGACGGAGAAGACGTAAAACCATTTTCATCCTCCAAGGAGACGTCACAAATTGCTTCCAATTAATATTTACTACAACTCCTTTAAGGCGCCTGATTGAGGACCTTCTCTACTGCCATACGTAATTTAAAAAATACATTCTCTCTTTAATTAAAAAGTATTAACATGGGGTTTACGAGGCTACTTAAGCTACCATATATGTTCATTTGACTGAAACAATCTGTTTTACAAGGCTCGATGTATCATGCAAACCTTACTCGGTGGATTTAAAAAACACAATACCAATTCATGCAACAAGACGGAAAGGCGAGGAATCAAATCCACTTTCGACGCGCGAACTGGTGTTGAGACAATCGAAAGGCGTGACGATGTTGTCAACCTTCTACACGCGCTGCTGTTGGGATCTCCCTACGTTACTGCGAAATCTCTACTGCTCTGCGACGGAAAACCTAGTAGTTACCGACCTGTGCCAAGCCGAAGTGCACCGGACTACCAGCCTGTGCCACATGAGTTGGGCTGCTCTTGGCTCTCTTTTTCTCTAAGAATCTGTTGTCTTCATCGTCGGATTCAAAACTGGAGCCATAACGCGATAACTCAAACAGGGCACTGTAGTCTGTTTCATCAGCGGATGTTCCTTGTGTTCCATCTACTGAATCAGCTAGGGGAACAGAGAGAACTGTATTTTTACGAAACTACGACATAAAAGCATTCAAATCCATGGGTACGCCAGTAGTTGAAAGCCAAACTCTTACAGAACCAAGTTATGATTAATTTCGTAAATATGAAATTTTGAAAAAAACTTTTCCTGGAAATACTTAGAACTACAAGACAAGCAACAGTGATGTCCGACCATTGCATAGGACAATTGTCAGGCCGCTGATTTCCAAACTTAAAGTATACTCCATTCTCATCTTCTCTGATTTCACCCATTTATTCAGTTTGAGTTGTCCTAAGTCTAAACAGTAAACATCCGTTAACATAAAGTACAGATCAACAAAAAGTACCAATGCTGATATTGGATAAAAGTATGTAAACTAATCCCTTAAAACTGATAAAATGAAATTATCATCACTCATGCGATCAAATGTAATTCCGGTGACAGGACTGCTTGACATTCGAAGAAAATCGATATTACGTGACATGCCAAACTAATATGAATACCTGCTGTAGCCGATCCACTGCCACTAGTGTCTTTATCAGCTGCAAGCAGAGCATACATTGGTAATGGCGGAACACAAAGTGCTCGTTCTTTTTCGTCGGGCACCAGTCCCTCTAGGTCTGGTTCGCTTGAGCTTGACACGTTTCCAATGCTCTTCATGCTACTCATGCTGCTAAGACGTGGCCTGCTGTGCGCTGATTGGACGACAGCTTTAGTGGCGGCTTCCATGGCCTCACGGCCAGCAACACAGTACACCTACGATAGAGGAAAGCAGCTGTGATTCACTGAACAGGGGCTTGACCAGATCACAAAGGGCACCAATCTCGTCGTTGGCAAAAGTCATCCATTTTTTTTTGCTACAAATCCAAGATCACCATGCCAAAATAGGAACTCTCAATTTCTTGATGGGCGAGAAAATTTATTTTGTACCTTTAAAAACGTTTGTGCCACAACATTGAATTATTATTCGGTATATAGTAGGTACTGATTATTTTAAACAAGGTGATTTACCTAAATGCTGATGCGGAAGAAATTGTTTAATTCAGTTGACGTAGTTAAAGTTCTTAGCGTAGTTACAGGAAAATTTTTGGCGGACTCTAACTAGTGGGGTTGGCGGTGTCTCCTTAGATTTCATGCTGAACTACAGTAACACACTATTTAATATAAATCATACCAAGTGATGTAATATCGCCCGGACTCTCCTTAATTTGCCAAAGTTCATGAGTTCCATGAGATGCTTGGGATGAAACTGAGGTAAAACAGGAGCTATAGTTCCGGCTCCCTCAAACAAACCAATTCCACCCCCTGGCGTTAGTGACAAGGGGACAAGCTTTCCTGACCCTCCCCTGGACACTTCGCTGACCTTCTGCAAGGTTACGGTAGGAGCAAAGGTCATGGTGTCCGAGGGGGAGAGGGTGCCGTCCTTCATTACTCTCCATTGTGAATACACCTGCATTTCGGTGCCCAGGCCTACCACAAGGACTCCATTGCGTATCCACGAGAGTGCTCTTGTTAGCAGCTGCCATTTGTTCTCTGATGTCAAATGAACACTGTGAAGAAGCAGCCATGTTTCCTTGCCAGTGGACGTACTCTCCCCTCTCACAGTTGTATTGGCTATTCTTGACGCACACCCCAAAATAAAGGCTTCATTGCCGATACAAACAGTTAGAATGTACGTACTATCCTCGGCGGAAGTCCATTCTAGACGAATCTGTGAATTATCGGTGAGAAACTTGCAGTCGAGTTTCAGTGTGTCCTCCAGAATCCAGTCCATTCCTCCTGACGATTCATTCTCCCAGATACACACTGAATAGTCAAGCTTTTCTTTTTCCTGCTCTTCAGTGTTCCTGCAGAGCGTGGCAATCCTCCCTGTGTAGGCACAACTGAGCGATAACACCTCCCCGGGTGCATCCAGTCCTAACACACGGCTGTCTGAATGCTCCGTGGAATGAGCACATTTCCTGCCATCTGACAGCCATGAAGTCTCTTCCCACGTGAACCGACCCTCTGAAACAATTTCCCTGCATGACCAAAACCTTACCTTCCCATCTGAACACGACGACGTGAACAAATACCGCGCTGGACAAGTCGGATTTACCGCAGAGGACGACATCTTATCAGCAGCTCTGGTAGCTGTTTTAATTGTCGTTCCACTAGGAAGCGGAAGCTTCTGTCGACAAACACACCTTGATACGATACTACTAGTCACGTGCCCTGATTGGGGCAAGTTTAGGGGACTCGCACTCCTGTTGGAAGCGCTACTGTTGCTTCTACTTAAAGGCTGTATAACCTCTGGGTAGGTCGATAGCGACTCCAAGCCTGATCCTTTCAGACTCGTTTCTGGTTTGGTAGCAGTGACAGTGACCTGCCACATGTAAATTATAGACACAGTATCACTTTGCTCATCGTTGATGTTCTCAACACCGACCACGTAAAAAGTGTCTTCAGATCTGTGCGAACTTTGTTGATGATCTTCCTCATTCCCACTACTCGGTTTCTCGTTAGAGGAAAAGAAACAAGAGGACTTTACGGAGCTATCTGTGAAAACGTGCAGTAATAATGGCTCTCGTAGGACATCCTTAGAGTCAGCTAACGAACAAAGCTTCAGAATACAGCCAGGTGTTGCGCCAGATTGTCTACTGACTATTGACTCAATGAAGCACTCAACAGGAACTGCACTGCTGGGGCTTTCAAAATCTAATGAGTCTAAACTCCCTTCACTACCACTTGAATACAGAGTTGAACGTGTTCTGGTCTTGTTGCTTGATATATAACCTTGTAAAGTTCTGGCATCCAAGATCACTTGATAAAATCTGTAACAAGTCCCATCTAAGGCCAAAAAACACGCACAAGGAGCGACAGCATGGGGCGGAATCGATGTACTGCTGTCGAATGAGATCAGGGAGTGAGAGAAAAGGGTTGGAACCCAAGCTATGTTCAGAAAAGCATTTGGGCGAGAGGAGTTTACACGCGTGAGCTCCATGACTCCACCACTCTGCCGTAATGGTGACACGCTCTCCACCTTCCACACAATGAGTTCGTTGCAATGTAGCTTTCGAGTTTTGCTTTTGTCATCTATCATACTTAGTAACTCCACATTGTTCAAATTGTCTTCGCCCTTTCTCGCTTCCATTTCGTGACTTGACGTGGAAAGCATCAGGGGCAGCTCTGGATGGGCTAAGATGTTAGTGATGGGATATCTATGTCCACATCTGCGGGCATGATGAGAAACACTAACAACAGTAGAAAATGATGAGTTGTCAGCAAATGCAAGTTGCCAGAGGTTCAGAGCACCGTCTCTGTGCGTTGAAATCATGATAGCCGTAGGATGCGTCCCTCCAGTCAAATTACCAAAACTTGAACGGGAAATGTTGAGTCCCGTTCCGTTGGCTTTTGTTGCCGTCCGCTGACCTGCTAAGACTACGTCACTCTTGTTGACCATCACGTTCCTCAGAGCTCGGACTTTGTCTTCCCTCGGACAATAAACAATGAGCTTGTTCAATAAAGAGTTCGCGTCTGCAGGGGGAAGAACATTGGGGATGCGTGATAAAAAGCTAACTTGAGGCTGTCTGTATGGTACACCATTCTGCACGTCAAGCCATTCCACAAGCCACACCAGAAGTGAACCATCTACGGGATGAACAGCGAGAAGTGTGTCAGGGCTGTTGTACCACTCGTGGAGAAGATTACCAATACATGAGGATACCACTGCGGCGTAAGTACTTGATTCCTCAACGTCACTAAGTGTGTCATCTTGGATGTGTTTTAAGTAATCTAAAGGAGTTCTTGGTCTCGGTGTGGAAGGGATCTTGATTTCTTTCGCCATCTCTGGTGCAGATATTTCTTTCTTGACAGCTATTGAAAAGATAAAAATACCCACAGCTGTAAAAGAAATTCATATTTACCCCAACCTTTGCAGATGCCTTCCTGAAAAGAATTAGAACGCTCGTCGCTTTGCTAAGGTTAGGCAAAACTCGATTCCTTGTGACTCTAGGAGAAGTCTTTTCTGTTCCATCAGAAAATTCAATAGGTTAGCACCTTTTGGGGCACTGGCTCTGCTCTGGCTTTTAAGCATATATCTCTTCATCTTTTTGAACATTTTATGGCAAGAAATGGACTAGTCTATTTCGACAACCAACAGAACTCAAACTGCACTGTAAACAAAAAATGCTAATACATTGAAATCGGATCCTCTGCGTGGAGCCTTTTTCTGTGAAAAGGTCGCTAGGGAGTTCACGCCTTATGGAGATTATGGCAACTCTACCTAAAGTGTTATCTAGCTGATTCTTACGTTTGTAAGATTCTGGAAATTCCTCGTCACTCGGCACCAAGAGCTCTGCCTCACTGTTGGAAGAGTCATCGCTGATGTCTATACTCTCCACTTCAAGAGCGAGAACTGGTGCGCCAAGACACGACTCAGCCGCCATGGTAAACTGAATTTCTTTGTTGTTCAACCAGTGAAGAACAAAACTACTGTGATTACTGCTTGAGATGGAATCAAGCGAGGACAGGATTGGAATATCATTCAGAGCATTCACCGCAACAGCGATGTGAAATTGCAAGGCTGATGGCAGTTGGTATCTCAGTAGAGGATCTTCTGCTGTGTCATCCTTGGCTGCAGGCTTTTTCGGTTGCTGTGATAAATGCCACATGCACCTGTGATGATTCTTTGTGGGATGGGAGGGTGAGGCATTGTGGTCACCTTGCTTGATGGACTCACACCAGATGCGGCAGACATTGTCAGTGCATGAAGTAAGAAGACAGTTGGCTACAGTTGAGCTAAAAGATGATAAGACCATAAAGAAACAAATTTTTTGATATTTAGACTTGGCAATTCTTCAGTGAAGTTAGCCGGTTTCTGGTAATTTTAAATTTGTACCCTAAAGTATTGACCTAAAAGTGTCTGTCTGAGACCAGGAAAGTAACACACACGGTGAA
This sequence comes from Pocillopora verrucosa, assembly GCF_036669915.1. NCBI lineage: Eukaryota > Metazoa > Cnidaria > Anthozoa > Scleractinia > Pocilloporidae > Pocillopora > Pocillopora verrucosa. Next base: position 30,831,643 of record NC_089315.1, on the reverse strand, counting down.
AGACCAAGTAATGCATAAAATTAATATGGAATGGAATGTGGAATAATAATTTCAAATATAAAACTGAAAAACATTGTTTAAAATTTGAAAATATTAACCCTTTTCTTCCTTTACCAACACCATTATACCAACCAGAATTTGCTAATAGTGATGAGAATAGAATTACCAATCAGGAAGGTCAGTGCAGTTTGACACCAAATTCTCTTAACCATAAATAAGTTACAGGGAGGTATATAAAAACTGTAATTAAGGCAAGTTATCAATTGGATCTCAAGAGTCTAAGGGTAATATATCAAAATCTCACACACTCAAGAACTTGTCGGGGGTAAGAAGTAAAGAATGTTTACATACACAGGTATATATTTGCTGGTTTTTCTCCAAGAAATTCCTGTCACTGGTCCAGGATGAGCCAGATACACAAAAGTGTAGTCTAAAACACCACTGTTCAGAAACTGTCCTCTTTCTTGCAGCTCTTCAGTCTCATATTGTGGATTGACTGCAAAGTGCAAAAATGTAGAAGATTAAATAGTGCCACGCACATTTGCTGACTGGATGTAGTAAGAGAATAAGCTGCAGCAGTATCTTGTTTTGGAAACAATATACATAGATTGGTTAGCTTCATAGACCTGTTTCATTTAACAATTAACATAATTTCCAAAACAGAACAGGCATCAGAACAAACTTGGCTGCACCTCATGACACACACTGACCTTGGTTGTTGTCAAACCACACTTTGATAAGACGATCATGCTACAAAAAAAAATTTAAAGCAAAGAGAGATTTAGTTCTAAAAGCTTTTTTCATTTAACTCTTCTGGCCTTTTAACCATTGTTCATCTGGGAGTTACTAAAAGACAGCTCCTCTTCACAAATATCAACACATTTCAAAGCTGAAAGGTGATGAGAAGTGATGGCAAAGATATCAATTTCAGAATATTGTCTGATTCAAAACCAAATTCTCAGGACTAAACTTAAAGGAAATACATGAAAAACTGCACAAAGACCTAATATTGAGATCTTGTGAGTGAATGGTTTTAGGGTCTTTATTGTCACAAAATTTCATGTAAATTACATTAAAACAGGAAAAGACCTGAACTGGAAGAAAAAAGACAATTTAAGACACACATATCAACATCTGTAAGGTCTTGACAAACTTCGACATAGACACACAGCATATCTTTGAGGTTTACCTTTCCAACTGAACAGAAATACTGGCCATCAGGAGAAAACTGCAGAAGGTGAACTGGAACAGAAGGCCTAAATCAAGAAGGCACAAAGATTACATTTTTATCAAACAGAGAGAATGTTTGTGTGAAAACAGATGAATTAATGACATCAGCAATGTCAATAGTGTAATGTTTGTAGATAGAAATAAGAGAGATGATAAGTTTTGAGGTCAGTAAAGAAATAGAGAATTATGTTTGTTTTGTCTTGTCACGAGTGTGGGACAAAAAAAAAACTTCTGAGTCCCCATGAGGAATTGCACCTCAGACCTTTGGATTCCACACCCCAATGCTCTACCACTGAGCCACAGAGACTCCATGGTGGGCGAGGTCTGTTACAAAGTTCATATGAAAAAGAAATTTGTTTGTACAGATATGAAACAACCAATGCACAGAAACATATTTGAAAACTAAAAGCTAATATAACATACTACATACTTGCATGTCCAAATACATGTCCAAAACACATTCTCCTCTAATAAGTTTCTCTGTTCATGGTAGTCTTCACAGCTCCACAGCTGAATAAAATCCCCTCCCACAAGTAGTCGTTTTCCTGGAAAAAAAAACAGAGCAATGAGTGCTCCAACCTTGACATTGTTGACAAAAGTTCAATCTTTACACAAGGTTAATGTTTTTCCATTTCCATAGGAAAAAAAACCTGTGAACTATAATGTCAATAAATAAATAAAAACAACACCAGCCTCCTTGCAAACTCTTATTATTACCACTGCAACATGAGCATTTCTTGGCCCATGAGAAAGTCTGAGTACTAGAGGTAAGTTAGCCAGCAAAAGGACTGCTAAAGATCTGGCACTACTGGTAAAAATGAGTATTAGCACCAGACTAGCACTTGTCCAGAAGCACTAATAACAAGGAATACTTGATGGCTTAAATAACAATGACATAATAATAATAATAATAATAATAATAATAATAATAATAATAACATGTTCAACCAGGGTAAACCCTTCAGCTGAAACTGTTATAAATGGGTGCCCTGGGAGACTAAAAAATTAACAATTAAAGAAAAAATACCTGTAACACATGAACCAACAGAAAAATGTAAAAACTATTTACAATGTTGATGGATAAAAACCAAGAATTATATAACTATATTAAAAAAATCCAAAAGATTTTCCAGAACTCTGAAAAAAAATATCATTAAGCTGTGTTTTAAAAATCACTATAGAGTCAACTTCCTTACGATGCAGTGGCAAGTTATTGAAAGTCTGGGCTCCAGTATAAAATGTTCCTTTCTTGGCAGATTATGTATGGACTTTAGGAATTAAAATACCTAAACCATTACGCCAAGTGGAATAAACATGCAAAGACTTGATAAAATAACTCTTAAAAAGATCTTGAGCAATGTGATGGAAACGCTTAAAAACAAAAGTTAAATTGTGCATAGTAGAACACCCCTTAAGGGACTTGCAACTTAGTTGCCATAACAGTTGATGGCAACTAAGACTACTTTCCTTCAGAATGATTCTTGCAGCCCTTGCTTGATGTCATTCTTAAGATTAATAATAATAATAATAATAATAATAATAATGACTCTAATATCCAAACAGAGTTGAAATACCTTCTCTGTTCCACGACAAACAAGTAATCCTAAAGTTTAGGCAAAGTTCTGCAGATTTTTCCCAATGAAAAGGAAAGCCCTAAAAAACAAGCAAAAGTGCAAATTCATAGTCTGAAAAACTTTAACCTTAAACGATTAAATCAAACTTAAGAAATACAGTAAGTATATATACTGACATACATGGTTGTTACCAGCTGTTGCTGATTTGGCATCAAATATGATAACCTGTTTTCCATAAGATGCTGCAATCTGTTAAAAAATAATGATAATTTGTCTCAGATTTAATTGTGCAGACATCCTTCATATTCCTATGGTGCGCATAAATCAAGTGTGTGCACTCCTTAAAGTGTTGTAGAAAAAAATTCTCTTTAAACAACACTTATACCACTGATAAAGCTAGAGTTACTCTCTGCTAAGCCTCCCCAAGCCTAAATAGAGCTTCTTTCATGCTCTCCAAACTTTTTGCATGCTTCATATCTCCAGGGCATGCTGATGCAAGGCTATGATTGGCTGTTCTAATTTCTTTGATTTTTGTTTTACAACACTCATTTGAAAAGCACTCTACTGTAACACTGCTTTGATTTCATTGCACAAATGTACCTTTCCATCAGAATCACAGCAGTCAATACAGCTAACTTCTTTATAACCATACAGTGAACCAGGAATAATCTGCACTCGAGTGAAGCCACTCAACAGGATAACAACATCACAGCCAGATGCATAGGCCTTGGAAAACAAAGAATACCAAATACAAAGCAAACAAACGTATGTCAGACTATAATCTCAATTCAGTGTTCATGGAATATATTTCTGGAATATATTTCACGTCGATAAAGAGCATAAAAAAATTTGCTTTAGGCTTCTGTGATTAGCCTGAATTTCCACAATATAGTTCAAGACCTGATAGCATTTTCAAAGCTTACTGTAACAAAAAGAAAAGTTTTAAAATGATATATATCAATCTCTAGAGTCATTTAGTTACTGGGCTAAAAATCAATTTATAAGCCAATTTACGAGGTATTTCTTATGATTGAAGGCGAAATAAACATTGTCATTCATTCATAGTGGTACCATAATTGATATGTTGACATCTGCCTTCCTCTGAATTCATTATTTTCTGATCAAAACCGTAAACCAGTAATTAAATTATTCAGCTCGAACTGTACCGTGAAAGGGTGATCATCTACACTGCCAACGGCGATTGCAGCCTTGTCGTCGAATGTATTCGTCGCCCCTGTTAATACCTGATGAAGTTTCATTATCAAAAGATAGAATCATGATCATGTTTTGGAAAGAGAACGACAAAAACTCTAGTTCGCAACACAGAAAACGCCGCCATTACTTGACATGAATTTGCCTCAACTAGAATCGAGAAATCCGCTGGTTGATCATTGCAGAGTCACGTTGCTGGTCAGTGGTTAATCCCATTAGGGAAAATAAAATGGCGGACTTGGATGATGGTGAAGACGGAAACGATTTTTTCCGCAGTTTTGCCGATGTTCCCTTGAATCCTCCGGAGAAAAGAGATATGTGTTCGAGGTGTAAGTAAGTAAACTTTGGTCATGTTTACTTTTTGTTATTTCCGCTGTCATTGCTGTGAAGATTGACGTTCTAATAAAGCAGATAGATGAGTAAAGACTGTGTACAAATGTCTAGCATATACATACACACACACACGCACACACCCACACACACACATATATATATATATATAAGTAACAATATTACCTTCTATTTATATATATATATATATATATATAAATTAATTTTGTTTTTGTAAGATGTCATACAGGTTAAATACATGATTTCCTTGGATTCTTAAAAATTCTCTTTCGTTTTATAGGAGACCACTTGCAGTGTGCCTATGCGCTCATTTTCCTTCTCATTTTCTTCAAATATCGACTACGATTCACGTGTTGCAACATCCTCGTGAGGTTTGTCCTATTAGATTTATATTGTAAATGTCTCTTTGTTATCCAGAGTTATTTGGGGAAGGAGGGGGTGAGTAAAACGGCTGCTTACCAACGATCTTACACCACTGTTAATATTTTTTAGTCAAATTTGTATGACCTATTCATATTCACAGCTTCTTATTCCATGATCAGTGGCCACTCCATAAGCAAAATTAATGAAACCCTTAGAAATGCACCTCCAGAAAATTTAGAAAATGGGTATTTTAAAAATGTTACCTTGACATATGATGCAGTTTAAAAATTGCCATCCTCATTATTATCATTATCATCATAAGGGCTGTCAGTAAGTTTTTAAGCAGCCATTACATTGGAGATATCACTTTTAACAGTGTAACAGAGTCGTAGCAATCAACATCCTCACCAGTAGCATTTACATGTGGTGAGCTCCCCTTGAAAGCCCCCCTTGAAAGCCCTAATCAGAATCATCCTTACTGGGAGTCATAGTTGTCACCAGGTTACTATTACTTAAAATGATGCTATTCGAACATGAACATCATGATCCTATAACACAGGCTTTAGACAAATGGTCTGAAGCAAAACATCAGAATGTGCATCAACAGAAATACAGGGGAAGGAGATGTCAAAAATGATACTGTGCATGGTTTCCTAACTTGCTGCTATGATGATTGAATAAAGGAAACTCCTCTTTCTAGGAATCCAGGCTTTTGACAACTGTACCACTCCTGGAGGCTTGTTTGTCTCCAGATAAAATTGTCATCAGACGTGGGAGAAGATTCCACAAAAATGACTGGCCAGATCTCCATGAATTACTCGACAAACCAACTACACTCCTTTTATATCCAGGACCTACAGGTTGGCACAAAATTATCTTATAATTAAACCTTTTGCACCCAAAATCAATATGTCAATTTTCTGCATTGTCTGCTGTACACTTTGTGGTAAAATCAAACCCTATCTCTGTGCTGTTTTTTTTTTCTCATCACCTTTCCGCCTACTCAACAATGTAACTTGCTATTGATGGGAGAAGACTCTTTTTGGTCACTGACAGAAGGGAAAGAGTTAATTACTTTGTTGTATCCCTCTCTTGTGTAGGAAGCAGTGGCCTTGGACTGCAGATCAAATGATCAAAGTTAGCTTTAAGTACAGGGTCATGTTATTGTGTTGGTGGACAAGACACTGTAGTCTTACAAGGTCCCTCTCCACTCAGGAGAATAAACTGGCATTGACACACTGTATTACACACTGGATACCAGGCTCACCTCATCCTTTATATTATATAGCTTGACCACATTTTTGTTTTGAATTTTCATCAAACTGACCATATCTCTTTACTTTCAGCTGAAAATATAAAAACACTGGGTGAACCTCCCTTAGGAGAAAATTATGATATTATTGTCCTTGATGGAACATGGAGACAAGCCAAGGATATTTTTCATAACAATCCATTTTTATGTCAAGCTAGACAGGTATGTTCATAAGTGTCAAAATGCCTTTTGAATTTTGATGTTGTGAATTAAAGTACTGCAAATTAGATGTAATATTTGTGGTGTTCTTGAATTAATTCAAGGTGCAATTAGTGCATGACCACATCAGTGAATACGTGATCAGAACCCAGCCTAACAGTAAAAGTTTATGTACAGTTGAAGCCATTGCTTTGTCATTATCTATTCTGGAGAAAAATGAGGAAATTGCAGAGGTGAGGCATGATGTATTAATAACTTCATTGTTTTATGACCAAAGTACTTGACATAGTCTTATTGTTGTGCTATTATTATTGTTGTGCTATTAAGTTGATGTAAGTAGTAGCAAATTGTTAGAATACATCAAACACTGTCTTCCTAAGTTGTCCAGGAACAATATCAGTATCTGGGCAACTGTCCACCTACCCCTCCCCTAGCCCAACAATAACCCTAACTTGCTATCAATTGACTGTTGTTGGATTAGGGGAGGGGTAGGTGGGCAGTTACCCAGATACTGATATTGATCTATTGTCCCTAAGAAACAAACATACTTTAAGACTGAGGTAACAGCCAGATTGTTTCAACCATGGAACGTTGAACCCTTTGATCCCCAAGAGTGACTAACATCTGATTTCTCCTTACAATATCACCCCCTGAATCAAATTTTAAGGTCATGAGAATATAGGAAATGATCACCAACCAAAGAAGCCCTTGATTCTTTCACAAATTCTCTTTGTTAGCAACTGAGGTAATGTAAAGAGAACAGAATGGCAAATGTGCATGATGACATGATGATGTTAGGGTGTAACAGGTTAAGATTTGATTATTAAAAAATAGGTGCAACAACTTCAGCTCTGAACCTACTAATGATCCAGCTTACCGTGAAGTCTCTGTTGCTCAGTGAGAGAGCATCGGAGCGCCTAAGCTGAAGATCTGAGGTTCGATTACTCATAAGAACTCAGAATTTTTTCTCTGTCCTACGCCCGTGACAAGACGAAAAGACATCTCTCTTCATTTCATTTCCGAACTTATAACTTTACCGTCTTTCTGATTCTACTAACTACAGCGTTGAATGTTTCTAGTTTGCAGCGTAATGTCTGTAAGATACTCTCAGCTTACGGTTGAAAACGAACAATTCCTGTGTTTTTTTTTTCCTCAGACTTTAATTCGACCTTTGAGGGCATTGTGTAAAATACAGTTGGAGCATGGTGCTGTGGTACATTTCAATAAGGAAAATGAAGACGAAATCATGTTAAGAGCGTAAGTGGAAAATCTTGTGATGAAGAAGTGAAACTTGTTTTAACGTCAAACTGGCAATTTATTTCGTTTCCCGATGTTACTCTTGTGAAAATATAGCGTGGAAATCGATTTGCATCTTACTTTTTCTCTTTCAAATCCTTTTTCAGTAAAAGACAAGAACGAAGTCATAGAAAGAAAATGGGTGGATTGAGTGAAAAGGAAAGATGACAAGATATAAGAATAGCGTCCAAGGAGAAACTCGTGATTGACTATTTAGCCTTCCTTTTTAACCTTCATTTTACCTAACTGGGGCTATCGCAGAGCTTCTGGTTTGGATACCGGTTTACAGAATTTGTCCAAGATAAGAAGAGGTAGACACGGGAAAACTTCGGAGTCCTAACTCATTTGCTTTGTGGAAACAGTTTTGTGAATCTGACTGTTCATATGTTTTTAAGATAATTTGTTTTTATCAACTTAGTTTATAAAGTAGCTTGGCCTTCGTAAAGAGTTTCTAAAGCTAAGGGTGTGAGCGTGAGCCCCCGTCACTTTGTTCATGTGCTTTGTTCATGGTGCGCTACAAGATTTCAGTACAGGATATGATAATGTAGCATGCACTAGCAAAACTTTGTCCCTTTTTATTTAAGTATCTCTTTGTGCACATGGTTATCATTGAACCCAAAACTGTCGCACTGCGTTCACCAAGACGTGGCCACTCTTATGCCTTTTTTAGCTCTTCTTTACCCCTAGGCAGAATTTTTCTGTAAATAAAACTGAAGAATACTTTAACATGCTTACATTTTTTTTATTACTTCTAGTTACACAGCTTTCTTATTTGTTTTGTGTTTATTTAGAGCGTTTTATTTTAGCAAAATTATAACTTATTCAATATTTACCCCCTGTCAAACCCCTGAAAGCGAACAAGATAAACCTTGTTTACACTAGCTTGTCGATAACCAATACCCGAGCACAGTTCAAAAGCAGTCCGTTTGACCAGGACTGTTGTCAGTGTAAAAGCAAACGTATTTCCTCAGGCGCGACCCGTTAGCGTTCATACTTCAGCAATTTGCAATTGAGTGTCCAAAGTAATCTAGGTTTGCTTGGGTTTCACTTAACCTTTCTCTGTGACTGGTCCTGAAAACTCGACCATCCCTTTAACCAATCAGATGTATAACTAAAAACAATCGCGACTTAGTCATTTGCGTTTTCCCGCGCTTCAAACAATTTTCTCGTTTTCACTTTGATTTCTCATTGGCTAATTCCAATTTAAATCTTTGTTCTGATTGGTCGCTGGGATTACTTTGGTTGTCAATTCAAAACTGCTATGTTAATCGGTAATAGCTTTAGCCCTGGCATTATGAGCCTTAGCAATGAGTTCTGAGGTCTTTATGATTCCTTTACTGACTCCAACTCCAATCAAACTCCCAAAGAAACCGCCAACCATGGCCCCTACTACGGGCACCGGAATGAGTACTTGCCCTACAATGGTTCCAGTAGTTCCTCCGATAAACTGGCAACCCGAGTCACACAACTTCCGTCTTACAGTAGACTTAAACTGCGAGTTTGTTATCAAGCCTTTATCACGCTGCATTTTCGAACGCGTCACACTTCCGGCGGTTAGAGCGATGTCGACCAAAACTGATATTGCTATACCTGCCGCAGCTTGCCCCAGGGCCATCGCAGCCGTTTCTATGCCAACGGTAGCCGTGCTTTCGGCGGCTGTTGACGTTACTACGATGGCTGTCTCAGTGATGACTTCCTTGACAGTTATTGCATTCTCCGAGGATTCACCGCTGGCCATCATAATATGAGCGCTGATGTCGAGAATCTCGTCAATAGCTCGGAAAATTCCTTCAATCTTAGCTTGCCTTTTTTTGACGGAGAATGGAATATTGAAAAAAGCAACGTGGAAAAGATCAGCTATGTACCCAATGATTAACTCTTCATCAATTTCCAGTGTAATTATCGGCTTAGAAAATTTTTGGGCTAGAACCCAAACTTCCAAAGTTGTTCCCTCGAAAACCTCCGAAACTGGACGTGGAAAACTAGCCAACGATAGCATATCTAACCGCACTTTTATCAATATATTATCTTCGTCTTGGTAGATATTTCGAAAGGCATTCGATCTTTCGCAGTTTCGTAACCAAATGAAGACCGGATAATGAGGTCCAAATTTTAATCTGTCGCTGTTGCTTGTGCGTTGCATAACGTGGTCAGAAATCAAGGTTAGCGCCATTGAAATTCGATTGCGGTTTACATGAGTAAAGCTTCGAAAAGAATTTTCGTGAAAAGGGTCGAAAGATTGGTCAGTGTTTTCCACTGGTGGAACAAGTTCCGCTGTGTCCTCATCGAAACCGATGTCGCACTGTCGTGATATACGTTGCAGCATCCATTTGTTGCATGTTTTGTATTCGTAAACCATAACACATCGTCTGCATAACCTAATAACTGCAAACTCATCTTCCTTTTCAGCTTCGACCCGATCAAGACTTACACCAGCATCGACAGGCGCTGAGTCCCGTAACAGCGAAAAATCTTCTTTTTTCTTTTTCAAGAATGCTATCACTGAGTTAACCACTTTCTTCATACAAAGCAGCTTTCTCCTTCAACGGAGTTTATCCTAACGAGCTAAGATTGTATTGTCATGCTGAAGAAAGCATCGGCGTGATTCTACGGTTGCACCTGCTCCGGGGGCTACACTGAACCTCGGGAAATTTCAAGCCATTGTTTTCTGCGGATGAATAAAAACATGCCAGTGAAACAATTGGAGAAATGCTTCGCTATTTATGCGTGTAAGGCGTATAGAAGACCGAAAACACCACAACATTAGCATAGGGGAAAATCTGTTTGGCTGGCCGATAGATTTCACGATAAATTACGCATTTAAAATTGATGAAGTTTGTATCGATAGTAAAACGAGTTTTTTCCTTATTAAATTTTTATAACTCGTCGGTGAGTATAGTTCTATAAATTTCGAAAAGATTTTTCTTAGGCCAGTTTGCGAGCAGTTCTTGCTGCGAAGTAATGTTCGTACAAATATTAACGGAAATAAAACAGAAATGTTTGCATAGGGAAATGGCTCGATGAAAAATATTTTTCTTGTTTCCTAAATTACTATGACGATATAAGAACTGTAAACATTGTTATTAGATCTGCGCTCGTCTTGAAGACGAATTACAGTTAAATTTTAAACGATTTCAGATGGGCAGATCGTATTTTTATTCTTCATTTCATATCTGGGTCAACTCCCGGTGCAACCGCCCAATTTGGCGAGCCACGTTGTAAATTGAAAGCGAATTTAAAATCAGATCTTTCTTGAATACTGAATTAACCTTTGTCAGCTCTAATGAAGAAAACATTAGGTTTTTTCCTGTTCGTGGGCGAGAGATTGAAATAGATTATTCACTTTTCTGTTCAGCCTAATTGTTTTTGGTGCAACATCTATTTTTATTTTACAGCTTATTGAATGTCGGGAAATGTGTTTTAAAACATTCGTCTTTAAATTTTAATCACTAACAGATATATTTTTTGGACTGGTAACCCAACCAAATGCCGCTCAACGTCAATCAAATACTCTCTCCTTTGAATCACGTTCGACCTCTGCTCAAGTGTATTCGGACCGTGCCGAAATATTTTGATATTTAAAGCTGATAGGGTTTTCAGGTGAATGTCACCTTAGACTCAAGATGCTAATGAGAAATATTTTAAAGCGAAAAAATATGTGTGACATCGTTAAAAAAAAAAAAATAGGTAAACATGAATTTTGAGTTTTGAAATTTGGTTAACTATTTGGCAAAATAGGTTTGTTGATTCCTTTCATTGCCAATATGCTTCACAAAGTTCAGACTGTTTGTGTGAGAGTATAAGTAGAGGCGGAGTAAGAAAAAACATTTCTCAGGAAATCAATCAAACCGCAAGATAATTTGAAAGATCAGTTATTCATATTTTCCCAATCTTATCGTTTTTGAAGAAGGTTCCTTCATTAGAGCAATTAATTGGTAGATATCAGAAAGAAAGATTCGCATTCGGTATCAATGTCCTACCCTCTCGCTTTTTACAAGAAGTAAAACTTGTGCATTTGTTTCTTTTAAGGCTTTTTTGTGTGTGTCAGCATAATTATTTTTTCGCTGACATTGCTTTCTATTTGCATGTCAAGACTTGCGCATCACACTAATAGGTAATCTTCATGAATAAATTAAGCATGGTTTCTTTTTAAAAGTGTCTAGCTTTTTTTAGGGGCTATTACGTCTATGCTCTCCGCATCTTGGTAAATTAAAACATTAAAAAAAGTAACAACTAAAAGCTTTCCTAGACAATTCGCTTAAAATGAGAGGCGGAAAACCGAACTGATGAAGGCTCGAATCGCTGTTGCATTTTTCGTCTGTCTGCCTTTCACTTGGACGACAGTTTAACTCACCACTACTGTTTCCTCGACAACTGAAAAATTCCCACAGGAATCTTTACCTTAAGAAAAAGTTGGCTCATACTTTTCAGTTTTGTAGATATCGTAGAAACGACACTTGTTGTCGCCGATCTTTTATTTGATACATTTAAAATGTTTTTCCATAAATCTCTCTTTTAACTTATACGTTAGAATTATCATTTCTCTTTCTTTTGACTCACCCCTCCCCCCTAAATGCTGGCCTGCGGATTCAAGCCCTCCGCCCTGCCAGTCGGTGGCCCGGGTTTTTAAAACACCTCGGCTGCACTTTGTACATAGTTTACTAGTTACCCTCCTACTAGTAAGAAATTTTCAGAACCACTCCATGCCGGACTGATCGTCAGTGTTTTTATACTCTGCGGGTCGCAATAAGAACTACCCAGGTTCCTGGTAATTTTTTCACCTATATACAGCAGCCAATCCACAGGGAGGGTGTAAGGGGTTCAGACCTCCCCCCCCCCCATAGAAATATTCTGTGTTTTCTGAATTAAAGTTTTTTGCCCCCCGCTTGGGAGAGGGTCTCAAAGTGATTAACCGTAAAGCGGAAAAAAATATTTAGCAGTTAGGCGTAAAAAATAACTGTAAAAATTTATTATTTTGATCACGATCGAAAGGAATGAACCGTTAGCCGTAAAATGGCCAAAATTGTAACCGTTAGCCGTAAAAGCTATTACCCCATTGGGACCCTCTTACAGAAATTCCTGGATCCTTCCCTGGTACAAAGTCAGTTTTCATTACAAATTATTATGATTATCCCTAAGCAATTTATCATTCATAGAGGTCCATGAAGCTTATGCCAGCCTTGTATGGGTTTATGAGGAGATAGCGTGACTGCTTTCCAATGGTTTATCTCAGACGGAAATGGCGCGTCCAGACCCAGCCGCACGTGACCAATGACCTCGTTCCTGTGCATAAATTCGTGTTGAAAAACAGTGAACTGAACGCCAAAGTTTTCAAGAGTGCAAGAGCTATTAGTAGCAACTTCAAAACTGAATTCTTCGTTAATGGTTAGGTCTTTCTTCCCAGCTTTAGTCTGATGTTTCTGAATGACTTCCTCTTTGCGATTGTGCGTGAGTTCCACAGCGACGGAAGGATCTTTAAGAAAGAGAAAAGAAACTGATATTAGAGAAGTACAATCTCTACAGGTTTGTCCCTCTGTTATGTGTAAAAACATATCAAGAATGTCATCACGTTAGAGTTTCTAGACTAATTTTTGTAGTAAAAAATTATTTCGGAGTATCCGTATTCGCTTTGTTATCCCTTCAAATTAACCGTGCTTGATCTTAGTCAGTTTACTTGTGAATCTAGAAGGACCGGAAATCGTTTGTAAATACGGATGAAAAGAGACCCTATGCCCCCAAATAACTTAAGCCGACGCTCAAATCAGCACCATTGTATCTGCATTTCAATGAGCCAATAGTAAGCTCATCATAACTACCCTACACTTGAAGAGTTGATTGATGCGTGAGACAAAAGCAGAAGCGCAAACAACATACATCGAAGCTGTGACGCATTGATCATGTATCTCTTAAATAATGATTTTGTGTAATATACGACTAGAATGGTTAATTTTTCATCGCTTGTGCCAATGTGTTCCTCCTGTTTCTGCTTGAGCTTGTTGCCTTGTATGGAATGTCAGCCACACCCTAAACAGCAATATTGCGCTAATGGTATAAGAGCACTGTATGGTTTTAAATACTTTCTTACTTTTCACGGACTTTGGAAGATCTTTCAACCTCATTATGATGACCTTCAGATGAGAAGATGTGGCTTCATGGCAGAGAGAGAACTGGAGCTCACCAACGAACTGAAAGCAACAAAAGAAAATATTTTCACTTTTGAAAGAAGAAACTAATATACTATCGGATAACTCCACTCAATGGCCACTGCCATTTATTTTAATCCCGACGGACCGTACTTGTATTCACCTTAGCTCTCTATGACGGCCACCTTTCTACAACTACCACATACCTTATAGTTCCTTAAGTTAATCGATGTGAAGAGGTCCCTGATTGTGATACTGCACATTGGGTAAATTCTAAGTATTTTCGCGTTACTGGAAATGAGCAGGCTAAGATTGACACTCTCTGTTATTCTTTAAGCTGCTACTCAGATTCATAACAGTACTATTTGTAGCTAAATTTGATTCATATAATCTACTGTCACCAATTCCAGTTGCGGTACATATCTTGGATAATGATTCTTAGCACACATTGCGGACCACACTTACCTGAGGCGACAGGTCTCGACACAACTTGTCTCCGCGCATGATACTTTCGTCGCATAAAGAAAATACTGTTTCTCCGATCGGTTCGTATCTCGAGACGCCATGGCGATCAAAGAGCCTGATCTTCAAACGTCCTTTCTTCAACTCGGCCAAATGAAGATTTTTGAAGACGAATCGTTCATCGAATATAGGGTTACAGGTCTTCTTAAGTAATTTGCTTTGAAGTCGTTCGCCGCGGCGTTTTGACGGCGTCTTGAGTGAAAGCCGCGCAAAGACATCCAACATGCGGCCATGTCTGAGTGGTAGCTCTGTGGCGTTAATTAAATGAACTTCGAGACTGCGAAGATCTTCAGCAAATGTCATTTTTAAGGTGATCTTGCCGCGTTTTCGCGATACTTGAGAATTTCTCCTAGATCGCCTGCTGCCGGTGTAAGAGACTTCATTCGCGCTTTTCCTCCTTTGCTTTGTCAGCTTTGACTTGGGTAAAGTAGTATTTATAGAAGACACCAATGATTTGAGCATGTGCGGAGTGGGATCTGGTAACGATGACTCCTCTGAAAGTGATTCTCGAGATAAACTTTTGAGGCTATCTGCGCGAGATCCTCTACGAAGAGGTCTGGGTTGAGGGCCGGTGGAGGAACACCTCGGCAGCAATGATTCATCTGTGGAAGGAAAACATCAGAATATGTCACTACATTCCTCGAGCTATCCTTCTATTGAGGGCCCAACGAAAATTATCAATTTATTATGCAAGAGTAAAGATAATTATTGATTCAGATCTAGATGGTATTGACAGAGGAGATAATCCATTTGTTGCAAATTAAAATAAAAGCAACTCAGAAATGTGGGGTATTTTGAAACAGCTAGATATTTGTTCGCTATTAAAGCCTTGTGTTTCTTACCACTTGAATGAAAACTCTCGGCGCCATCGTCGAAGAAAAGGGATTCTCCTCTCTTAGTGCTGCGAGGTGCATGACAGCGCAAGTTAACCCGCTGACCATTTCTGTCCAAAACACTGGCCTCAGAGTGTAATCTCGCAAGCAGAGGACGGACTTTGCGCTCTAAAGGAGCAAATAGGGCATAAGATGGTTTTCTCTAGAACAGAGCTTATTAATGAAAATGCCAGATATCCAAGCTGAGAATACAACATGTTATGAACATGGTGTTGAACAGAAGGGTCTCATAATAAAATCCCTTTTATAATCATGGGTCTGAATTGCAACTCAGTTTTTGCAGTGCTGTTTTCTTTTTCAAAAGGTCTTTTTCTTACACTGACAACCTCAGCGATGACTGTTGTTGTGGGTTGTAAAGATTAAATCACGATGTAATGGAAAAAAGGGAAGAACATCCATTCACCCACTCGCGAAGTATCTTGGTCACCGCCAATATTTTAACTTCCAAATTATATAACTTTTCGTTGAAAAAATAGAACACCATAAAACGTAATCATTGGTTAACTCTATGTTAGTATCCTTAGCAGCATTCTATGTTTTGTCACACAACACAGACATGCGTGACATCTAGTTGACTTGCATGACCCATGCTTTAAGGAACGGCTTCGGTGAATACATCGAATAAATAGAATAGATAGAGCAGGCAATAAAGTGTTTAGAATAAACCAAAACACAACGTGTGTGGAGAAGGATGCGAGAGAAAATTGAAACGGATTACAAAGGAAAGCCGTTAAACTTGAATTAAACACCATTTGGTTATGGTAGATCTTTGATGGAGAAACTACTGTTACATGTCCTTACGCTATTTGTCTCCAAGAGTGACCTCTTTTTAGATTCTCCTTGCGATTTAAAAACACTGTGAAGCAGACATGTAAAGAGAATAAGGATGATTACTAATTATGGCCTTAGTCTTGCCATAAAATACCAGATTCTCTGCTCTAGCTAACAAGGAAATGTGAGGAGAATGACCTTTTCGATCTTGGAAGTGATAAACTTAATCATGCCTTACCACCAGTTTGACTCTTTTCGGGCTCGTGACCGATGTCCTCGCTGGATGCTCCACTAACAGAATAGTGAATATCAAACTGATCTACTTCTTCCTCTTCTTCCAATCTGTCTTGAATCAAAAGCGGAACTAGAAAATCCACAGGCTGGGAAGACAGTACCAGCTTAGGTACGGGTCCTTCTGCAAAAATCTGCTCTTTCTTGTGTTGCCTCTTCCATCTTAAATAACATCGGATGACAAGGACTGCTATGAAGACTGAAAGAGTCGCTGCTACCACACTAATGGGCAAGAGAAGTCTTAAAGTCTCTGTAGACATGAGAAAAAATGGTGTTAAAATTCAAAGATCTTAAGCGGGCATACGTGCTTCAAGGAAGGCAACTGCAAGTCAAAGATTTTTCTTTGTCATATAAATCAGCACAAATCGATCAGTTTTTCGTCGTATTTGCTGAAGCGAGGACTAAGCAGTTAACTGGTGAAATGTCAGACTGCTATAACAACAGTTGGCTCCAATTTTTCGGAAGTGTTTACGTTGATGTTTCAGCTCTACAGACATTTTTCGGAAATCGCTCCACTATACGTGGCGAGAAGCCCAGGCGCAAGAGAATAATGCACATCAATCATTTGTTAATTTGCTAGCGAATAAAATCATGTAAAGAAGAAGAGATGAATAAATCAGAAACAAGAATAGCTTAAAACTCTGGTGCTAACCAACATGCAAGAAAACAGAAGTTATGGATTAATTTCATTACACGTAACTGACATTTTTCCAGAAGAGGTCATGCATGTAATGTTTTTATTTGTGAGGGCAAAGAGTGTGGAAATTTCCACAGTAATTAGTTAATTAAGTATGTCTTGTTATAACTGGTTATTTAGAGACTAATTTCCCGTAGCTATCGGGAAAGTCGCACACGTTTCCGCGTGTTTTTTTGCCCTAGTTCTTAACGCGCTGAAACGGGTTCACACACGTTAACTAAAGAAACGTGAGAACCGATGGCGTTGCTCAATCAGCACAACAATAGTCAAACAGTGTGGGGTGTACTTCATTTGACATTTAAATTTACATTAATTCCTGTAATGTAAATTCAAAAGTCATTTTCAAAAGGGATTTAAAAGAAAGAGAAGTTTTACGGCTGGCTCGCTACATTTGACTCTTGAGCCAAATAAAACCTTTCCTATTATTGACTCTTTAACTCCCAAAAGTGATGAACCTGTAACTTCTCCCTAAGATATTAATACGTTATTCAGCAAACAGATGATAAGAATACTCAAAGTTATCAGATAGAAGTTGTTATCATGATTTAACGCCAAATTCTCGTCACTAATTTACAAGGAAATGTGCAGCAGCTAGAGAGGAGAATAAACAATCAGATCTGGGGAGTTAAAGGATTAATTAACCTGAATTGTTCAAAACCTTTCTAGATCATGGCATTTTGTGAAACGTTTCTTTGCTTGAAAATTCGTGCCAATCACCGGAGTTAACTAACTCATGGTTAATGTGCTGTGCAGCTGTTTATCGAGATAGTAATTTTGTTAAACTAGAATTTTTAACAAGAACTTTACGAAATGTGGAGTATGCTCAGTAATGACGGTAACAAGCGTGAAGTCAAAGTAACTTACACATGAATAAAGGAATTTTACTCAATGTGTACTTCGATATCACTCAGCTGATTTCCCTTCCATCTTTCTTTAGAACGGAAATTACACCAATGGTCTTATTTTGATTCTTGTCTTTCTGATCAAAGTAAAGGCTTTCCACACTAAATCTTGGATATGTTTTTCGAAGTTGTTTCCTTCTTTAGACCTCCAATAGATTATCTAAGCCTGTTCATATTCACGTCTTCTGCCATGGGCAGCAAAACGTATCGATGATTAACTTGTTGCACATAGCTTACATGTATTTTAGATTGTAAACTGAACGGAACAACAGAAATAAGGACACCAAGGCTTAAGATGTCTGGAATACCACGCGGCTTAGAATTACAGACTTGCTCCTACAGTTGTAACCCTCAAAATGTGACTAAATTTACGGGTTATTTCTCTAACCTGTCATCTTCATGAAACTGTCGACGCCATCCAGAAACTATTCAGCAGATCTCTTTCAAATGCCATAACTAGAAAATGGTTGGTGCATCTCTGCGAAGGACTTTGGAATTCTTCCTATTTGAAAAGAAGTGCTTTTCGACGACAGTGACCCTTAGCGCTTCAGTGCTTTTTCAAGTTCCTTAAACCTTATCCACGACGGTCGAGATTTCCAAAAGTGTGGTTAAAAAACGTAGGCCTTGGGCAGCAAAATTGATGTCAAGCAAACGTGATTCGTCTACACGGACATTATTCCCTCAAATTCACAATCTCTAAGATCAGCATTCTCAGTTGGTCATTATTTCTATCATTACGTGACTGATCGAGCGCTCTCCGAGCTATTTCCGTTTGAGCTACAATGCACTCCGATTACAAGTAATCTGAGAAAGTGAAATGCGTCATGATAAAAGAAGCCATTCATTTCGATTCTCTACAACATTTCGGAGTACGCGAAGTGTAGTCATAGGAATGCAGCGTTTGATGCTTATTGTTTAACTGGCTTAATGAAATGTGCACCTGAAAGAGACAAATAAACGATAACTCAATGTGCAAATGGGGAAGAAAAGAAAAAATGTTTGTGGAAGGGAGGGATTGGGACTGAATCAACAGCTATCCCACAACAGTATCTGGTTTTAGTCAAAGATTGTCTCAATGTCGCTCTTACCAAGAAATTCGCGAGTGTCTGGCCATGGACCAAATTCCTTTTTTTTTTTTTCTTTATCTCTGAAGCCCGCGTCCCGCCAGTCAATTACGATCTGTCGAAGATATACAAATCGAACAATCAGGAACATCTGTCGGCTTAAAATCCTTATGAAAACATGTTGATATTATTACTTAAAACATCAAATTTGTATTATGAAGAGAACGTACACTCCTTCTAGAGTCTGCTACGTTCTTAGAATGTTCGTACGCGCACAAATTGTTTCTTTAAATTTCGCGGCCGGATTTGACAGGCTTTTTAAGCCGCCAGAATCGGAAAGGCTAATAGTAAATTCGTGACAAAGGGAGACTGATTGAGACTGATGGATATGTTTAACAGCGAATCCACCCAACACTCGCGTAAAATTCTCCTGTTTTGAAGTATCAAGTAAAATGAAAATGTCGGAGAGGCTTCGTCTCAATTTTGAGCGGAAAGTAAAAAATATCTATTCTTAAAAGAATCAGGCTTCTGCTATTCTTCCTAATTTTTTTCTTTTCTTTTTCGGGCTTACTTGCGAATGATCGTGAAAATGATAAGTCGCTTTGAGAAGAAAAAGCTGTTGGTCTAAGATGAAAAAGACTAACTCGTGAGGAAAAAAAAATTCTAGTAGACTGGAACGAGGCTCCAGGCATTGTACTTCAAGGGCTTGCCGTGAAGAAATTTGCAAGATTTCCGAAACACTTCAAATTCGCCGAAGACATACTGATCGCAGAATTTCACAAAATTCCCAGGCCAAATTTCAATCAACGCTTTGGAAACATATTTTCTGCCCCGCAAACTTAATTCTTGATACTTGTATTGAGCATGGAAAATAGAAAGAACCGGAAGCGGTCATCCACGACAGTTAGGAGGAGAACGTGTGAAGAGGAAAAAAGTTGCTTTTCAATTCAAATATTGACTTAGTTTTCTTTGTTGCATATTGAATCAAGCGGTCAACACTCAACCCAACTGTCATAACTGAGTCACGTTTGATCGGCTTTCCTCGTCAACTATATCGGTTGAAACATTAATCTTATGTCTGTCATCCTGCTTACTAGTTTATTTTGTTTCATTTTGCAATCAGACGGTTGCAGAAGATATATTTTCTTCATTACCCTTGACTTAAAAGTTTAAGGATATTTTGCATGACAGATTGTGTTACACAGGAAAAATGACATCACCGGAACATGAAACTTCGTGTTTGGTCCGAGGGCTCTTGAATCCAAACACAGTTTAAGTGCGAAGAAAACGGTTTTATGAATAGATCAGCTCCTCATAAAACCACCTGAAACTTTGAATCTACTGAAAAACAGATTGGTTTGGTAAGCAGTATTGCATGTGGAGAGAGTCGATCGAATTTGTGCTCTAAATTGAAGAGGAGCCGTCACGCTAGTAGCATCCTACGAGATTTCTATTCAAAACCTGGAATAGAGCTGCGATGGAGTCTCGTTTCTGTAGAGTTCGAAAAACCAAAGAATCTTCTCTACTGTTCTGTTAACGGTTACTTTTGTGGTAATTTTACCTCGAACAAGGAGCAGTGCGTGGCTCTGAAAATTAGCGCGCGGTTCGGATTTTTTTTTCTTTTAACGGTCAACCTACATCAAGGCGGGAAAAATGGAATCTTCGCAATTCATCGCCGCATCAGTCGGACTTGGGGTCTTAGTTTTCATCCTGCTTCTTTCTATCGTGGGAATCGTTTATTTCAGGAAATATCTAACGCAAATAAATGGCTCGAAAGCATCGCAAAAGCTAGGAACCTACATTTCGACAAAAGAACCGCCTGAATTCGTCATTCCGCCCTATACCCTGATTGCGGATGAAAGCGATGGAGAAACTTTGAGCGACTTTGGAGACTTGAGAACGGACGAAATAGGTGGAAAGTTTACGCCTCCGGCCTTCAGACGAGCTATTTCAATGCCACCACCATCAGATCAGTCAGGGAATTCAAAACAAGAAACAACAGAAGGACATGAGGAAACCGGAGCTTCTGCGGTCGGAATAGCAACGGCGGAGTACCGCCCCCAATACAGAAGAGCTGTTTCTCAGTACGCACCTTACTCAACTCAAATCAAGAGAGAACCCGTGAAAAAAATTTCCATCGCTCCGTACGGAAAACTGGAAGTTTCCGTGCATTTTCTAACGGCTAAAAAAGTGCTCTTTGTGCAGGTATTTGTTAATACTTATGTACCAGCTGTTAAGTAGTTATAATTGTTTACAGGTGGGCTACAAAGCGGGGTTTTCCTGGCATATTTTGTGAATTTCACTTTCTGACGAATAATCTCACACAAATTTTTATTTTTCTTTATCTGTTTGTCTATTTATTGTTATTTTTATGAGATTCCTTCATGGCTCTTTGTTTTAAAACAACTTTAATTTGATATTAATCGACAGCGGTCTATACCTTCCTAAAACTTCATTTTGCTCATTGACGCCTCCCTACAAGAAAGAGACTCGAGAGTTTTACAAGGTTGCTCCTTTCGTCGAAAAGATGCTCATGACGGACGAACGCATATCACATGACCTAGCACCTGACATTGGGGAAAAGTGATAAATTATGATACTAAAAATAACCTAAATTCCTCCCCCCCCCCACCATGTAAGTTTAGGGTCCCCACCGTACCCACCCACAGCGCCTCGATGCATAACCCCCCTAGATTTCCATCACATGCTAGTAGGATTTACATTTGCTTCCCTCGAGCTTTTCAAACTACAAAAAGCAGACACTGACTTTTTTTCTACTGAAACTCCAGCCTAGGACCCTTACAATAACGTTCTTTATTTGCGGTATCTTTGCAGGTAAATGGCGCCTTTGATTTGCCTCACGTGCGCCTTTCTGGGATCTCTACCCCGTACGTCCGCGTGCATCTGTTATCAGGGCAGCGTCACAAAGATACCAGGTCAAACTTCTTGAATCTTGGAACGAACCGAAAATGCATGTTTGATCAGATGACGTTAGAAGAAGCACACAGGTACATTTTTCAATTAAACAGATTAGGATCAGCTCCCCAGTTTGAGAGAACAATTTCTACTCTCTTAACAAAACCCTCGCAAATCGATTTTCCAATGAATTTCACAGTGATTTCACAGTTTGTCGAGCGAAAGGCAAAGCCTTTTGATTTTAAGATGTTTTTTTTAAATGTTTACTGGTGACATTTTTTCTTGCCTTTAACCGATATCATCCAGAAAACTTAACCCTCTTTTACGTTTGTTCGTCGGATTATGTCTTAGAATCACTCCAATATTTAAAGGGGGTAAGTTTCTAAAGAAATTGTGGTGTTGCGACGGTGGGAGAGCCGAGCATAACAGAGTAATTTAGTATTATCGACCGAGTCGATAGCGTAAATTGGCCACCGTAAAGAGTTAAAAAGCTGATGTTTTGAGCGTTTTGCTCTTTTTGCTCCTCATCAGAGCAATAGAAGAAGGGCCAACGCTCGAAACGTCAGCTTTTCAACCCCTTACGGTGGCCAATTTAAGTTATCAACTCACTTGATTATACTAAATCACTTCAATATTTAGCCTACCTTTTGCCGCATGGTCCTCTTACTCGCTTTCTCAGTAAATGTGGTTGTTGCTGTTGCTTTTTGTGCCTTTACAGTTCTACCCTTAAATTTGTCGTCCTTGATTATGACAAGTTTTCTCGGAGTGAATTTGTGGCCGAGGTAATGTTGTCGCTTCTCGAGGTGGATTTAACTGAAGGCACCACGTTGTCACTCCACCTGAACTACAAGACCATCAATGAGGTAAGTACAATGTGCGGACAAAAACATCCCATCCTAGGTTCGCACAATTCACTCGCAAGGCCAGCTTTGTTACATTTGCAATACATACTTCATCTTTCCTATTGTTGTTGTCATTATTTTCAGTCCGCTGACCGAGGTACTATAACACTGTCAGTGTGTCACCAACCTACTGCTAATCACTTACATGTGATCGTTATGAAAGCAAGTGGACTTCCTCTTCCCAAGTCAGATGCTCCTGAAGGATGTGGTAAATGGTTTTCAATATAACATGCTTAATTCTCCTCCTGTAACGCTATTAATGATTTCTTGTATTTGTGACTTGTGCCACGGTCGTCTTTATTTTTGCGATCGGTAGTTAGCTACTCAAACAACAATAACATCAACAACGTCAGTCCACATTGTAGTACGGTACGGTGCGGTGCAGTGCGGCGCGGTGCAGGGCGGTGCAACGCAGTGCGGTACGGTGCAGTGCGGTACGGTATGGTGCGGAGCAGTGCGCGCGGTGCAGTGCTGCGTGGTGCGGTGCATCGCAGTGCGGTGCAGTATAGTACGTTACAGTACGGTGCATTGCGGTACGGTACAGTGCGGTGAGGTACGGTAAGGTGCGGTGCAGCGCAGTACGGCATGGTGCGGTGCAATGTAGTGCAGTGTAGTAAGGTACGGTACGGCGCGGTGCAGTGCGTGTGTTGTGTTGTGGTGTGGTGTAGTATACTGTGATCGTTCAGATGAGAATGGTCCGAAAAAGAATTGTCGTCGGTGACATTGACCCTATCTTGATTAAATTTAGTTTGATATACCATTTCTTTATCAGATACCTACGTGAAAGTCCTTCACAGCGTTCAGGGAAAAGTTATAGAGCGCAAGAAGACCAAGGTGGTTAAGAAATCTACTTCACCTGTTTTCAATGAAGCGTTCGTCTTCGATGTACGAGAAGAAGACTTACGACGTTCCAGTATTAGTTGTGAAGTGCATAGAGGGGATACAGTGTTGAAAACAGAGAGGATCGGTCATATAACGCTGGATTTGGAATCGTTTGGCACTGAAGTACGACAGTGGAATGATATGATCACGTCACCTCTTAAGAGAGTAACAGAAACACATTTGTTGCATGCGTAAGGGCAGAAAAAACCGCTGACACGTCCTGGAGACTCAGCATTGTGTTTAGAGCTAATATGTACGCTTGGCTTTTGTAAACGTTTTCAGAGAAAATTTCAATGAGACAGTGGGAGCTGAACTTAACCAGTATGTTTTGTTCTTTGTTAGGTCAATTCTTGTTTTCACGTAAAATCCTCTAAAGGGTTTGAAACGGGGAAAAGTGGTAACGGAGAGCTATGACCAAACAAACCTGAATATCAAAATCTAAAATTTACTTTCCTTGGTAATCAAAATGTTCAACCGAAGTGATCTATTCAAAATGCCTATTTTAAAACTAGACTAAGAAGTTTCATTATTCGAATACTTAAGTGTTATAAAAAAGTCTCGCTTATAGTGTATTAAAAGTCCTAAAGCATTATTCCATTGTTATAAAAGTAATTCTCCAAGTCTACTCAAAACAATCCACTAAATTATATAATTACTACTTATCAAAGTCTAGATAAAATTGATAACCTAACAAGTAATTTTGAGAAGAACTATTCTAAGTGCCAGTAATTTAAATAAAAGAGAGACACTTCTTATTTTTGACAAATATTTGCCATGCAGTCATACTTTTTATGGATAAATTTTGTAGTTTTTTCTGGAAAAAATATTGCAAACTTGGGGAAGAATATTCGTTGTTCAGTTTCACATATTAGGATTTTCTATGAATGTCGTCAGATTTGCATACTCCGAAGACGGTTTTCGGATAAAGCGCTATTCAGTCATTGTTAAGCTTGGATATTCTTAAGTTGAAAATACAAGAGATGATTTCTCTATAACCATTCTTCACTTGCACGGTGAAATACGAACCTCCGATGTAACCCTAACTTTTTGGATCTCACAGCACAGTTCTCAATACTCACGTCCTCTACATAAATCAATCTTGCATCACAGGGTGGTAATTTTCCGTATTTGTACCGACGCATTGTAAACATCTCTCGTTTTGATATGCCACAGGCCGCCAATCACATCACAGTAGTACCATTGGTGTTCATGGAATTCATGTTTCCATTAGGAAACCCAGCATTAGCCCAGTTGTTGGATGAACTTGTCACGACGCTGGTAATAACCAACATCTCATTCAAAGCACTTTCCACTGTACTTGCCAAATTTATTGGAGGAAAGAACAATGCCTCCACTGTACCAGGACGAATTAAGCGTAGGGAGGGTAGCCTCAGGAGAAGTTTTCCGAAGCGCGTTGGTTGGTTTGGGTACTGGGTGCGAATGTAATCTTCCAGTGCACACTGGGTACGCTCTTGGAGGCCTTCCACGTGAGTACAGTTAGAGAGTCCTTGAGAATCTGAAAGTGTCCAGGAAGAAATGAAACGTCATGAGACAAATACTGGTCAAAAAGTCATCTTTTTTACATTCGATTCATATAATAACTAAATTGGCTTCGATGGTGTTTGTGAGACAGTCCAAGTACTTCTAACAGAGAATAATTTCAGAGTACATTCCATCCTTTAAAAAATGATGAAAAGAAGTTTTCCCTGCTGAAAGTGTTCTCATGAGCAATTTACCTTGAGAGACTATAACTTTTTTTCCACGGCAAAGACGAGTTGAACTGTATAATAAAGAAATTCCACGTCTGGAAACGTAGACCTTTTATACTCTGAAATAAGTAAAAGACATTTAATCCACTTACCTGGATTAAAAAGAATAATAGCTTTAAGACAGCAAAACTCAGCAGAATCTATGTGTAAATTCTTAAGCTTTTCAACCTGTTCTTCGAATAATCTAAGATTTTCTGCAGAATCGAAAGTTGTGAGTGGTCCATTACTGCCTGCTGTTAACATCTCCGTGTTCGATGGAGAGGTCAACGCGCTAATGGTCAGCGGCTGCGCCATGTGAAACGGCGAGCAGTGCTGGGCAGCGTTTAATATAAACAGTTCACTCCAGCACGACCGTAGCAAGATGGATTGATCAGGAAGAGTCAACTCTGAGAAAAAGGGAATATTCTTTGCCCATTCGGTTATGGAAACCAGCAGTCTCGTGGCAAGCTCAGACGCGCTTTCCAATCCTGCAATATTTGTGGAGATCCCGAGGGATTGCTGGTAGCGCGCGATGGTGTCGGCTCGAAGTAAGAGAGTGATGTAATTTGAGTAAAAGGACTGAGGATTGCGCATGTCACCAAGGCCCATTTGTAGACAGCTTACATCTGATTGAGTTGTTGAGATGCGACCTTTCTGGACAGCTGTTGACCAGTGGAAATAAATTTTTAGGCTTAATAGCGAACACTGGCAAAACAGCAGTGCAAGTTACGTAAAAATTAATTGGCTTGCCATGAAGGCTTCAGAATAAAATTTATCAATTTCTTTGCGATCAGCCGACCCATAAGGAATAAAGATCTAAAGAAAGCTCGATCTTTAACCCGACAATGTTCAGCCGTTGTGTAATACAGAAATGGAATCGTCATTGAGCTGGCACCAGTACATATGGGAAATCAATTAAATTGCTACCTCCATCTTCTTAGTTTGATAATGTTGTCTTTTCATGGCATAATAGGTAAATTCAGCCGACAAAAAATTACAAGATCACCAGATAGATGCGCCCTTCGTTTGAGTGCCTTCATTCCAATAACTGCACTACCCCACCCCTTTCCCTTCCCCCCTCCCCTCCCCCCCACCCCAATTTGGGCTAAATTTTTTTGAGAGCACCTCGGAGCTTATACCATGAAACACATGAAACACTGTATAAGAACAAAAATCTTCTTATATTTGACAGAATCATTCCCATGATAACTTCTCGAGGGAAATATTGTTGGCAAATATCACCTTGAACTCTATGAGTTTATTTATTGCACACCTCATCACTAGCGCAGCAGCGTACCGGAACGAAACTAAGGAAACATGGTTGGTGTTTCCTGTCTTCCACGGGACATTTGTTTTAAGAACTTTCTTAGAGGGAAGAAACACCTTAAAATATATGGTTCAAAGGTCAAACTTACCATCTTTCCTCATTCCAACTTTCATACACTTCTTGAGTCTGCAATACTGGCAGTGATTCCTGTGTTGAATATCTACTGGACAATTCTTGTATCCTCTACACGTGTACGAGAGATTCCGTCGAATGCTTCTCTTGAAAAAACTTTTACAGCCTTCGCAAGTAAAAACACCGTAATGCTTCCCAGAGGATTTATCTCCGCAAACAACACATTCGATGGAAGGTTTTGGTGTTCTAGAGCCTTCTTCGGTCTCTGAAAAATCTCCGGGTGAATAAAACGCACTTTCAAGAAGAACCGGTGAATCGGCTTCCGTGTTTGAAAATTCTACGCACGAGCTTTGCGGTTGTGACAAGCTTGTGAGGGCGTTTATGTCCACGTTTATGTTCGATGTCGCTTCATCGTTGAAAGAGTTCATAATAAACTTGAACTGAAGGTTAAACAAGTCGCCAACTGGAGGGGTTGGTGACTCTGTTAAGACAAACATGAATAACTATTGTTTGACCATGAAGAGAAATCAGCGACACAAGAACAAAGCCAATTAGTCGCCTGTGTCATTATTATGTAATATTGATTAAGGTACCAGTTAAACTGACAAAGCTTCTGGTTTGCGGGGGTTGAAATCAGCTGTAGCCTAAAAAGATGTAGATTAAATAAAAATAAAGTGAAACTTTCAGAAAACTTTTCAAGGCAATGGATAAATCTATTCCAAAAGTAATATTTTTCTCTGCTTGATTTGTGATCAATACATTTGAAAATAGTACTTGATAAGATTTAGCTCAGTACAAGACAATTTCTTTTATTTCAAACTGAATTGTGACAGAAAGGCGTTTTCAAAACCTGGTTGAAATAAGCGATGAATACAATTCTACTTAAACTGTACAAATTTTGTTCAGCATATTCAACCCCGAAGTCAAGATGGAATTATTTTAGTACTCAACTAGGTATATGTAAAGTGCTAAAAGTCAACTGCTTCGGACCAAAGGCCAACAAAATTGCCTGCAAAAAAGTGTGCCAAAAAATATGTCTAATATCATTTGTTATTGGAGGAAAAGGCTGGAATTTTGAAGAGGTCCTATAACCTCTATGAATTTCTTAGACCTTTTTTATTTTTTTCTATTTACTAAAATCATGAAAAAAAATTTTTTTCTTTTTGGGCCCTGCAGATAGAAGGTAAAATACTGGTACTTGAATATTTAATCGCTTCAAGCAATTTGGGAGGTTGTAAGTAAATTGAATTAGATTCTGTGGGCGGCTTGTTTTCAAAAGAGATTTGATTGATATGTCATGTTAGAAACTTTATACTACCTAAGACATAAATTTAAGTTATTACAACTTGTGATTTTCCTCTCTTCGCTGGTTGCATTCAAATTATTTTGTCTTGTTTTGGTCCCTGTGATTGGATCTGGTGAACCGTGAAGATTCTGTTTATCTGAACGATCATAAAGATTTTATTTAGTAGCTGTTGAAAGCAAAAAAAATTATATAGTTGTTTAATGTCAATAAGCTGTTAAAAAGGGAAAGGAATTCTGTGTGTGTTATTTCAAATTGACTAATATATGTAAAACCCGAGCCACGCGTGCGGTTGGTTAAGTGAAGTCTAAAGTGAGACGTGTAGCTGACTTGTAATATTCTTTGTTGTGATTTTCTTTTGAAATTTAATGTGTGTTTGAGTCAGGTGGCATGTTTGTTTGCCCCTTTCTGTGAAGATATTATTTTGGTCGGGTTGTGTAAAGTGTTTTGACTTCACAATGTATGAACAATAGAATCAAAGATAACTGTATCATTCTCTATAGAATCTATATTGCTAAACTTTCACTGACGCAAAACACTGAAATATTAGGAAAGTAACATAACTGCTTATTTCAGGACCAATTTTGAAAGGTATTTTATTGAACCCGTACATGGAAAACCGATCACCGCGTGGCTGACAGTTTTATAAAATGTTTTAAGCGTGGTTTCTAGTAAAAGAATAGAGAACCGCAACAGGTAGGAGGAGGAAATTTGATCACTTCGACTTTCTTCAAATCACATTCAAAATACTCACGATACGAGATCTTTGGTAGATACAAACACTTTCATATCCTACGATGGTTCACTTAGAGCTTAGAACTGGAAGAAATGAGTCATAAAGTGATTTCGTTTCCAGATCTAAAGCCCTCGGTAACACGACGGTTGATATAATAAGGTTGCTAGGAACACGATATGTAAGTTGTACCACCTATTTAAGAGTCAAAGTTTTCTTCCGCTAAGGGTAACGAAGGCTCTGGTGACGAGACTGATTGCAAATTAAAGGAGCAAGAAAGAAAATCACGCGGGTATTCTTGTTCTCTCGTATCTAGAAACGTTTGTCAAACCTGCACATATTTCATTTTAGCCCGTGGATAATCCCAGAGGAACCGTCACATTAGAATCAGTGAACAGTATTAAATATGACTTCTTGAACAGCTGAAACAATTAACATAAAAGATCCTTCAGAGTTCTTTTAACTGCGGCTCGAATATTCTTCAACCTCCAGGAAAATAGTAGCGGGTTGAATGAAGAGTTGATGAATGTAATCGTCCAGGAGACTTCAAAAGCAAGAGTAACCGATACAGGTGTGTGCATGTCACCACGTTGTTGAAAATGAAGAATAGAAATAAATGCAGTTGTCATATATGGAACATAACAAATCAAACAGATTATATACAGGTAGAAAATGTTGATAAAAGAGTTCTTGAGTCCAGTTGATATTTTAATTTGCGCTGTGGATTGAAAGACAGTCACCTGATTCCAAACTTGAAGCTGATGGCGCCGAACTACTCGATAAATTTTGGAATACAGAACTGCATTCAGGAGAAGGCAAATGCCGACGAATGGAGCCGAAAAAAGCTCAAAATATCCATACTTCCAAGCGCCAAGAGAAGAAGCCGCTGAACAAGGAAACCATACAAAAGCGCAGAAGAAGGCAACTCTGCGTACGGTGACAATCTCGTGATATCTTAAGTGAAGATGAACAGCCAGGAATCGGTCCACACTTAAATACGACACAATAATGTATGATACACCACATAACAAACTAGAAGCAAATCTGGTTGCTCTTCCAAGGAATCCGACAAGTGTTGGATCTTGTTGAAAGTGTTGGTGAATTTTCCACGCTATGTACGCAGGCTGTACAATTAATCCAACGCAGAGGTCGGTCAGTGCGAGACCGATCAGTAACACATTTGAAGGCGATACCAATGATGGAGTGCGTGCAAATGACACGAGAATCAATAGATTACCCACAATGGCTAGAACACAGAATGGAAAGTTGATAGCGGCGTTTATCACAAATGGAGTTGTATCGTTAAACATTTTGCTCCAAGATTAAAAATTTTCGTTGAGGTATCGGTTAATTTCAGGCCTTCTTGGTGCAGGTTTTCGTGATATACTCAAAACCAGCCCAGGAAAGGTGGAACACTAGATTCCCTGGTTTGACTTTCGCTCTTTCATAGCACTGAAAGTTAATTTTTTTTTTAACGAGATCAGAGAAGACTGGTGTTTTCCTTACATCATGACAAGGTGGGACACTCTAAACGCAGCAAAGTGAGACAGCTGCAAATGATGATTTTAGTTAAGATTTCAACAACAAAAAAACTCATCGACTAAGCAAGCAATAGAAATGAAACTGACACTTGAAACTGAAAAGGCAGCCTGGAATTTAATTTCGCCTGTTCGATGATATTATTATCTAGACATTTTGCAATAACCGGTCCTTTGTTCACTTTTCTCATTATGATCTTAGATGCAATACTGGCAAGAAAGGTGTTTTCCTTGCGAGGAATTGCCTCAAAGCAGTTTATATAAATGAATAATAGTAACCAACGCTTTCCGTTGGTGAGTAATTAAATCTTTACAAAGTTTGCAATGAAACCTTTGTTGAGACGTGAAGGGCGAAAAAAGGCGTAACCTATGGTAATATTAAAAATAAATCAGCTGCACGGCGAAAACAAAAAAAGAAGTGATGCACGTTCTTTGCTTTCCATGTAAGCTTCTTTTTCTTAACCGAAACTTCCCTCTCAAAATGAATCAGGACTATCCCTGGTAAACTAAAGCCGTGCATTCACATGCTTGCTCCTTGTCGCAGTTTTGACTTAGGCAAAAAGGCCAGTATTACCGGTATAGTCAAGTTTCAGAAAAATGAAAAGCCTGCCTCTCTTCCGAAGGCAATTTCTAGCTAGAACCAAGTTGCCAAAAGTACTCGAAGGCATCCCAAAAGAAGGCCATCCGCGCACGCGCTATAGGTTCTTTGAAATTATATTGACGTCAACAAACGCACTATTCTAGCATCTTTACATACGTCTCAACGAATGTAAAACATTACCTCGTCGTTCAAGGGCTATAGTTTAAAATGCCCACTAAAAAGAAACACGCTCCGTCCGTTTTACTCACCGACGAAGAGAATGAAACGATTCGTGATATGTTAGGACAAAAGAAATATGTGAGTGCTCAAGACTGAAGTACTTTTTAAATTGTTTGTATGAGCTTTTACGCGGCGAAAGTTGTTTATAGATATCGGTGTCTTTTTAAATATGTAGATAGACATATATGAGGAAAAAGGGATTTTGAAATTAAAACAAGAAGGAACTTCCCCTTTCATTAGCTCCAGCAGAGGCTATTGAAGCAACTTTCCTTTTAGTGCCGAAAGTAATCCAGAATGTGGAATTGATGTGTTTCAATCTTCATAACTGATTGGTTAGAAAACTCTCACCGCCCTCACAACGTGATCATTCAAGTTTTCTAGTCGTAAAATAAGCTCCTTTTGATGGTACTCTAATAAGCCATTGTCCTCTCTATGGTTTTTTTTAACGATCCTCAATTGAAGAGCACTCCCTTGCTCTCTTGTACTCCAAGGCCGTTCACGTTTTGCAAATTCTTAACTCACCTATGCATTCATTAATTCATTTGTTTATGAGTTCGTTCGTCCGCTAATTCATAATATGCTGTTCATTCATTCATCCACTTTTCAGTCATTAGCAACAGGCATTGTGCAGTTGTACCTCGCCCTTCCAAAGGATCGAACACGATGGACTCATATCGCGACAGGAGTAGCATGCCTTGTGAAAGATGGCACCTTAAAATCGTATTACATCAGAGTTCTGGACATTACGGTGAGTACTCTCCATTGACACATATTATCCGAAGTAAAGTTTCAAAACTAGGATTTCGACTCTTTTCTAAGTGTATTACATCAGAGTTCTGGACCTTACGGTGAGTACTCTCCGTTAACACATATTATCTGAATGAAAGTTTCAAAAAAAAGATTTCGATTCTTTTCCTAGTGTACCATGAACAAATGCGAATTAAACGATAGAAGTAATGGGAAAGTTGAGGCTGTAAAAATCAATTTACGAAAATAGAGATTAGAGTCTGAACTCCGTAGAAAATATGTATTAACCTTGTTAAACGAACAAATTGGCTAAAATAAAAACTGCGAAACTTCTTAAAATTCGAAGGGGAAACACATTTGCGCCAACGAAAGCTCAAAGACAACTAACGAAAAAATCCGCGAAAAAAAACAAAAAGTGTCCACGTCAGTTTTCCAATTTTAAGTTTAGAGGTCTTTGACGTGATTGGCTAATTTGTGAAATCACACGCGCCGCGCGTGAATACAAAAAGAATACAAAGCGGGGTGAGGAAGAAAAGAATTGTTACTTGAAATTTGAAAACGAAAGAGATTTGCTTCAGGAGTGGAGAAAACTGTTGTTGGTAAACGTTCAACCCCAGACTCTTCTCTCGAATGAAAGGCTTTTAGAGGATATCATGATTTGACACCACTATCTGGGATTATTCAACGAGTAAAAATAGCTTAAATATATAATATTGTGGTCGTTGAATTGTTTGTAGTTAAACTGAAGGGCGTTCAAAGAATACAAGTGGTTTCTTTCCTAAAAACCCTCCTCCGTTAAAACTTTTTGTTTAACAATAGACATCTAGAAATATTATATGGTATATTGAAATTCGTGATGTTGTATCTCAATATTTTTTTTAAAAAAATTGAATAACGGTTTACTTCTTATACATTTTTTAAGTTTTTTTTCCGCACTGATCACAGAGCAAAGAGATTCCATGGGAACAAGAGTTGTACAAACAGTTCAAATACAGAGCCGCTACTGCAAAGTTCCATACCTTCAACGCACATGTGAGTCGAGTGAATTTGATAAATACTGAGGCCCTATTAAGGGTTATCGGGATACGGGAAATTTAGGTAGAAAAACTCCCAATTTTTTTTCATGTGACTGATAAAATTTTAATTTCATTATATACATTTATATCTTGTAGAATCCATTTGACAGTAGTTAGGTTACTTTTCATTTCAATCTCAAGAGGTTTATTTTACTTTGGCAGGATTGTCGAGCAGGATTGAATTTCTGTGATGAGCTAGAGGCAGGTGCCTTTAAGGCAGCGATCAAGGAACGGATCAAAGATTTTAGACGAAAAAGAGAAGGTTAAATCCATTTTTCAAAGTGTCGAATAAAAAGTTTACCGTTCGCCGTTTCCTTTTAACGAATATGTATGATACCAATGATTGTAACTATGAGTGAGCAGGAAAACTTAAAATAACGATGGCTGATACCAATATCTCACTGCCATTGCTTTTTAAGTCTTTGTTATTATTATTGTTTTGCGAAAAATGCCACTGTTGTGATTGATCTTTACGCCCTCAAGTTCCGCAAGTTAATTATCTTAAAACAATAGAATTTCTCATCAACAACACCTGCGAGGGCAATATCTCCTGGCTGATCGTTATCCTCTTTCTCATTATCTGTCCGCTTGACAGTGTGTAAAAATTCTTGAGAGAATTGACCGTTTGATGGCTCGTGGGAGTCAACATTTGATTAGGCACGAGCTAGAAAGTACATGGTATTACAGTCGAACCTGTATTAAGTGGCACCGTATTCAGCAGTCACCCTGTATTAAGCGGTTGGTTTCCAAAGTCCTGAATGCTCCCGTTAATCACTGTAATTTTTACCTCTATTAAGCAGGCACCTTAGTAAGCGGTCGGGGGCTACACTTTACTGAGTCTAAACGGCCTATTTGTACTGTCTCCCACCTGTATTGAACGGTCAGTTAAAGCGGAACCACTCAAGTAAATTAAAACTAAGAGTAATCTCTCAAGTAAGATTCAATTCATGGCCATCTCCCGAAATCAATATAAATCATATTTTTGAGCTAGTTTTTGTACATCAGGTGGTCAATTATGGCATTAAATGGTGTTTTTATCGGTTTTCTAATAACCCGATTCTATGAAACTTGTATTAGGCGGCAACCCCACCATTCCCCGTCGATGACCGCTAAATGCAGATTCGACTGTTCCCATGTGATCACATTGCAATTTTTATTCGTTAACCAGAATTCTTGTTTCTTAGAGGCTCGCCAAAGGAAAGCTATGGCTCAACAACAAATGCAGTTCCAACAAATGCAACAGATGCAACAGATGCAGCAAATGCATCAGCTGCAACAGATGCAGAAAATGCAGCAAATGCAGCAAATGCAACAAATGCAAGCAATGGTTGCAGGACCAATGGGCCGAGGCGTCCAAATGGTTCGATACCAGACTCTTCAACCTCACAGCTCGTTTGCTCAGCCAAGACTTATGATGAGACCACAGGCACCCCAGATGATGGCCCGTAAGACACATATTTCTATCATAATGACGACCCTCGCCCCATTTATTGCCCAAGTGACATCTATTATTTTTCTTAGTTGTTCAGTCGACTTATGGAATGATTTTTTGTAGAATTAGCCATTGTGAAATTTCAAAACTCCGAGAACAGGATTTCCGAAGGGCTCCCTGGAGTCCTTGCAAGACAGAAAATTACTCTCAGATCAATGCAACGATTAAAAAGCAAGTGGGTTGTACACAGCACACTTTTTGTTCCTGTCTTCCTGTCTATGAATTCCACTTCTAACACGTATAGGACGAACATAATTGCATTGCTGGATGAACTGAGACTCTTTTAACCACGTTAGGTCGGCCCCAGACCCCCAGTCGCATCTCTCGGTAGTGCTTTGAATTAAATTCTCTTTCAAGGGATACTTAAGGTAAGCATTGTTCTCTAAAACTGCAGCTCATCCTAGGCAACCAGTACCTATACGACCACAGCCTTCTCAGGCACCAATGCAAATGCGTCGGGGAGTGCCAAGAGGAATGGGACCAGCTAGACCCGCCTCTCCCCAGCCTCCCAATCAGCCAACATATTCCAATGCGCCTCAAACGAGAAGGAATGTAGAAAACAATGTGCAAAGAAGACCACCGTCCCAGGCTCCACCTAAGGGTATAGTAAAACTTCAGACGTACCTATACTATTAACTTGACCATCTACTTGAAACAGCCTACAACGACACTTTAGTTACAAAGATCTCCATTTTGATTGTTCGCTTCCGGGAGAATCTACTTCCATGCTTCAAGTCATCGAAATACCAAGACTCATATAACGTGTCTATGCAATAAAAGTAACATCGAGTTCCCAACATCTCAATTCTTTTGGTAGATTCAGTTAATCAAAGACCTGAGAGAGCGGCATCAGCAAAGCCGATACAGAAGCACGGAGAAGAACCGATTTACGGGGACTTGCCCAAAACTCGCCAAGCAAGTGGTTGGTGATAGCAAAATGTAGAATTTGGGATATTTAACTAGCGCTATCAAATCTGGCCTCTTTGAATAAACTTCTTCTTCTTCTTCCTCTGATTAAATTGTTCTCTTTGCGTTGCAGAAGTCGAAGCCAATGCCACTGAAACTCAGCAGGAGGTTACTGCAACCGAAACAGACATGGATAAGAAATCAAAGAAAGACAAGAAAGAAAAGAAAGGTACAGATTAGATAAAACTGCATCATTAAACCAAGTCATGGTTAAAAAATGGTTTTTTTCTACGAAATACCTACTGCAACAATCCAAAACAAGCATATTTATCATAACAGGTTTCTTTGGAGGCCTTTTCAAAAAACCTTTGAAAGATTCTGAGGAAAAGCCAAATGAGAAAGATACTAAAAAAGACCGAGGTCCGTCACAAGGTAAATGTTGTCTCTACCTTAAAAATTGCGATTGATGCAAACTTTAATGCTGCTCCATATAGTAGGATGATAGAAGTTAACATGTGCAAACCTCAGTTGTCATTCATTGTTGGACGACAAGGAAACAAGAGCGACTTGAGACATGGTTAGGCTCTTCAAACGTTGTGCTCTCTCTCTTTCCTTTGAGTGTATTTTAAAACTATCTGAAAAATAAGTTTAAAATTCGAAATCCTGAGCTATAGTCATAGGTGCTGTAAGTGTTTAAGCTAGTAAATAATGCTGAAATAAAGGGGAGTTGCGTTGAGAGACTCATGCAGTAAGTATTTACAACCGATTTTCATCAAGAGCTGGGCTGCCCCTTTTGATATAGCATCCAAGTAGATGTTATGGTAGACTGTGAGTACAATTTGGCCAATGAGAGGATTTAAATCAACTAATAATATACTCTGGTCTGGTATTTTACAGAGCCTGCTCCCTCGCAGCAATCAGCACCACCGGCCACGCCTGCCCCTGCAGCTTCGCCCCCTCCACCTCCCGCACCTGATTCGTCTCGAAAGGCCCCGCCAAGGGTCACAGCTCCGACCCCTTCCTTGACACAAGCAGAAGCACCAGCCCCTGCCTTGACACAAGCAGAAGCACCAGCTGAGGCTGGTGTTGAATCAATTGCTCGACCACCACCACCCCCACCGCCACCGCCACCGCCACCACCCCCTCCCTCGATGGATTTTCAAATGTCTAATACAATGCAAAACTTGGAGAAACCAGTCGGAGCGGGAGGTGATGAACCAGCTTCTTTTTTAGACAGCATACTAGCAGGACCACAGCTTAAAAAGGTCGGTAGAGTGTTTGTTTCCGTTTTCTAGAATACAGGTAATAGTCTTGTACCCAGACCTTCCACGGCCAAGGGTTACAGTTAAACGGCAGGTTTTGAGTATTAGATTATACAGGTAAGGTTCAATTTCTTTACGTAACAAATTAGACAACGTTACCGTCTCAATACTACTATTATAAGTATAAATTACAAATATCTTATGAGACGTTTTGGTGTGTAGTATCACTGAGTATTTTTACGGGTTGTGCCGTATTTTGACGAGCCCGTAAGGCTCGTCAAAATACAAACTACAATAGGGCTCGTCAAAACACGGCACAACTCGTAAAAACATTCAGCGATACTACACACCAAAACGTCTAATAAGATATATATACTGCACATATATGACCCGTAAATTTTGCTGACCAAATCTCCGTAAGGGAATCATCCATTGCTTTCGCTGGTTTAAACTAAGCTTTGCAATTTCATTAATTTATCTGTCTTCCGTGTATTCATCTACTTGTCCGTCGATTCGTTTTCCTGTTCGCGTTTGTTCATTTGTTCGTTTGGTCGATCAAGTTCCTTCGTTGCCTCTTCGTTCCTTGTTTGCTCCTCTTTGTACCTACTTCGCTCCTCCCTAGTTTCTCCTTCGTTCCTTCTTCGTTCCTTCTTCGTTCCTTCTTCGTTCCTTCTTCGTTCCTTCTTCGTTCCTTCTTCGTTCCTTCTTCGTTCCTTCTTCGTTCCTTCTTCGTTCGTTCTTCGTTCCTTCTTCGTTCCTTCTTCGTTCGTTCTTCTTTCCTTCTTCGTTCCTTCTTCGTTCCTTCTTCGTTCCTTCTTCGTTCGTTCTTCGTTCCTTCTTCGTTCCTTCTTCGTTCCTTCTTCGTTCCTTCTTCGTTCGTTCTTCGTTCCTTCTTCGTTCCTTCTTCGTTCCTTCTTCGTTCCTTCTTCGTTCCTTCTTCGTTCCTTCTTCGTTCCTTCTTCGTTCCTTCTTCGTTCCTTCTTCGTTCCTCCTTGTTCCTTCCTCGTTCCTTCTTCGTTACCTTTTCCTTCCTTATACTTTCCTTCGCCACTTTGCTTTCTCTTTCCTTCGCTCGTTTGTTTGTTCGTTCGTTCCTTGGTTTATAAATTCCTTCAATCAGTCACTTATCCTTTGTTAACTTTGCAGCGCCTGTTTGTTATTCAACAGACTTGCTTATCTTTCTACTGGCGCTTTCAGGTTGATGCATCATCTCTCCCTCAACCAAAACCTAAAGAAGAATTTACGGGTATGTTGGGAAACTTAGCTCGTGCATTGGATGAAAGGCATAAAGTGATGCATTCTTCAGGTAACGTGACTAGACGTTGTTCCTTTTTAGTCTTACAAATCTACAATGGATCCGTTCCAAATCCTTCGTTTGTGTCGTGGTTTCAGCGGCGATATCACAAGATGCTTGCAATCAGTACCATGTATTGTGTGTGAGAAATGGTAGCCTGATTATCATATTAGCGCGCTGAACGACCTATCCAGAGGTCTGGGTTCCAGACTCTCACATGTCCTCCCTTAAGTGTTTGCCGTTGCACTCTGGGAAAATTGACAAAATACTGGCGGTAACTGAACGGCTTTCCGGCGAGTAATCCTTTTAGTACCTTAAATCTCCAAACTCAAAAAATAGGTTACGAACAACCACCGAGGTAGTCTTAAGCGCATAATCGCCTGCAAACGGCCATCTACGAGTGTCTTGTTGAGCTCGATAACCTCCGTATCCTCGGATACGAAAGGAGAGGAGTATGAGCTCTATTCTTGCACAGCGGCTGGTAATTGAATCAGTGTCTTGTTAACTCGATCGCTGATCGGTTAGGACGATAATTGCATGGATTTCCGTGTACATATTTTTGGATTTTTTCATGTTTTCCACAGACGAAGATGATGACGACGATGAAGACGACGACTTTGATGACGATGATGAAGAAGATTGGTCAGATTAAACACTTTTTTATAACTTGATACATTGTTTGTACCACAGAGAGGAATCTTTCGCAATTAAAAGCCAACTTAATTCACGGTGATTAGTTGCAGAGAGTGACCGTAACTTAAATAAATATCTCTGGGAACTTCCACAAGTAATTTACCAGACTGACACGCCATATTGCTGTACTCTGAGTATTTGACTACGACCAATCCCTCCTTTTCGGAAAAATCCGTCACACAGGTAAAAAAGAAAGGACTGCTTGTAATCTAGAATATTGTGACAAGTGTCTCGTTTTAAAGAAAAGTGGAAGCGAAATCTCATTACTACATTACCCCCTTCCTCCCCCCCCCTCCCCACCATGCTGCCAAAAGACAATCAAAGTGTCACTCTTATGTTAGTTTATTTCTGGAGCGTAAATGTATGCAGAAGTAAAACGATAACCTTTATGAAAACAAAATTTCCATTACCAATATTCGTTGCTATAAAGTACATGACAAGTCTATTATTTTAAGTATTTTGTTCTTTCAAGAAACACAACCACGCTTCAGCGTTATATATCTTACTTTTAAATGGTCATCTAACTGCATCGACCTTTTTTCATTTTAATTACAATTCGGAATACATTGATTTTAAAACTGGCTGCGGCGCAATGTCGCAAATCCCTAGAGTGAATGATAAGCAACTAAAAGCTAACAAATCTAACGCCAGGGTCCCGCCCGACTTTGCGCACCTGAGAGACTCACCCCCCTTCATGTTCCAGGGACGACCTCCAGATTTCTATCGGTGGTTGACGAGGGTAAAAAACTGGATTTATCTAACAAAGCCGATTGGAATCACTCGTGCTCTTATTCAAATATAACTATTCTGTGCGATTCTAAACGTAGTTTTTCTTTTTCTTAAAAGAAAACCCGTTTTTTCCCTTCCTACAATCTATCAGGAATTTGGGCGAAGCTTCACTACATCTCAATCTAAAAGCTACAGTTGCATATCCGATAGCACTCTATCTTAGCATTTGACTGAAAAGGAAAAGTGAGGCCGCAATTTCAAGGAACTGACCTCCCTACAATAAATCTCTAGATTGAAAGCAGTAAAAAGTCTCAATGTTGACGTCTGCCGTCGCGTCATAGTAGAAAACAAAACAGCACACAAATGTAGAAACAACAGGCGCTTAAGTACAACTTGCCAAAAAAAAACTTGACCAATCAGACGTTCCCATTTAATTTCTGGCTTCGAGTGCTTCCTTACAGTTAAGATGCAAGACAAGTCCAGTTAAATTTTCTCGCCAGTTTCAGGAATTAAAAATTAAGTAAATATTCACCACCAATTAACTTCACTCTTACAGAGTTTCATTTATCTCTAATATAACTTTACTTAATTGCACACTTAAGAATATATCAATCGCTAATATATAGGGCGCTATGATCTATCCTTAAAAAAAATCCCAGGTTATGTCTCACACATACTTTAAACATGTGAAAATATACCACAATATCTAGATTTCCAGCCAATAGAACCGGAAACTGTCTTAACCAAAATCAGTTTCAAAAGCGCCCTTGGCCCTGCAAAGCGAATTTAGTTACTACATTATAAAACTGCCTTTGGCAAACAACTTGTTTAAATGAAAATACAAAACTACATCGTAGTCAAAATTAACGTTACATTAACTTTTTCGTGCTATGTAAAGCCACGCCGTTCTAGTTGCATGTATCTATTATTACATTTTTCTCAAGGGTTTGAGGGGGGGGGGAGTATGAATTAACTCTATTGAATATATGTTTTTTTAGTAATATTTACACGAAAAAAATCGTAATACCAAATGACAAAAATGTACATATAATCCAAGGCTGCTATAGAAAGACACTTTCACTAGAAAAAAGAGGTTCCTCATTTTACACTCCTACATTGTCGACAAAATAATAAAATCGCTTTGATACCTTTCGATAATTATCAGAAACGAAACAGCCAAATGAATACCATAAAGTACAGCAAAATACTCAAATGTTATCAATTAATCAGTTGTAGGGTGTACTTGCAATAAATACCAATTTTGATGTCGGGTTTTAAGCCTTCGTACAACTACATCTCTAATAAAAACTCCGTAGCTTATTTGACGATACACCTGATTTTACTTTTTTCTCTTACTCAGTAACTAGTGCAGTATTGAAGGTGAGCTGAAAAAGTCCTAAGTCCTAGGTCCTACGGTACGCAGGCAACTTCGCTTATCTTCATGACAGCTGAGGTTGCACTTTCAAGAATGCAATTTATCAATATTTTGGGCAGAGGTCATGGGGCGACACCTCATGAAATGACAAACATGGGCGATACGCTGTTCTGCACTGGCTAATATTTTCACACGCGTCTTCACTCTTCCCCCCCTCAGGAAATAATTACAATTTTCTATGCTCTCTAAGGGTCAGGTCCTGCCTATTTTACCAAATCGATTATAAAATAGTAAAAAGGAAGCTTGAAAAAAAAAAGCTTCCAGCAAAATATAATATTGATAACAGCCTTGGTAAAGACATGATGCCTGCATCACATTATTAATATTACTTCTTTTTTGCCAAGAAAACACAAATAAACCTAAAATCATCTATTTCCTGTATATAAAATTTTCATCCTGCTTTCTCAACGCCCCCAGCCGTTCGCAGCAGCAGAGATAGTTGGATCCAGGCGTGGGCGCTTGGACCCGGGGTCTT
This sequence comes from Pocillopora verrucosa, assembly GCF_036669915.1. NCBI lineage: Eukaryota > Metazoa > Cnidaria > Anthozoa > Scleractinia > Pocilloporidae > Pocillopora > Pocillopora verrucosa. Next base: position 30,790,513 of record NC_089315.1, on the reverse strand, counting down.
TATCCATGTCACGGTCATCTCTGCCGGCCGCTATCCTCCTCTGTACCTGGTAGGGTGAGGTGGGGGATATTGACGAGCGCGAGTTTGGTGACGCTGTATCCCTGTCCGCGGGCTCAGCCTTGATGTTCACCGCGGACATGCCTTGACCAGGAACAGTAAGGCGATTTCCCAGTAAATTCCTAGGAAACAAAGTTATATTTAGTATTGGATCTTTTCGTTCAATAAAATCAACTTCCAAACTGATTAGACTTTTTGGGACCATGCTTTCAAATTATGCCTCCACCTCAATATAAGCCCTCTTTAAAGCCTTGTCTAACCTTTTGGTTAAGGATATCAACCCACCCCACTCTCCCATTTAATTGAACTATTTGACCCTCAGAGTAAATACAGTAGCATCTAATTTCTCCTTGCAATATCAATCATGAATCACACATTAGGGTCACGAGAATAAAGGAAATGATCAGTAACTAGGAAAACTCTTGTTTGTTCGACAAATAGTCCATTTTACAGTTGCATGCTTGGTTGCCAAGCCTTTGAACTGGAGTGAGGATAAGGGTGACCTTGTTATGATACAAACCTTGATGCTTTTCAAATGTAATTTACTTTGTTATCATGCTAACTTGATGCTATTCTCTATCACAACAAGGTCACCTTCAGCCTCACTCTAAATCAAAGGCTTGGCAATTGAGTACACAACTGTAAAATGGCCTATTCTCTTTGTCAGCACCTCAGGAAATGTATGAGAATATGCATATTGATGTTTGGTTGAGAGACCTTTTTGTATCAAATAAGAATTGTAAACAACCCCTTACCCTGCTTGTATCATGTTATTTAGCTGCAGCTGCTGCTGAAGTAAGGCTTGTTGCTGTATCAGAGGCAGGGCAGCAGCGGGAACACCTTGGTACTGTGCTATTTTGTGAGCCAGGGATTCTGTGTTGTTATCCATTGAGAAATCAGCTGGGAACCCAGAGGGCAGAGCTGAAGAAAATGACGGCGGTGCCCCAGCTATGTTAGGTGTGGCCATGGAAAAGATAGGTGTGGAAAGGGAGTGATTGTCACCTGGTGTCTGCATTGGTAAGTTGTTCAATGATATGACTGGGGTGGATAAGGGTTGGTCCTGAGCTGAAGCTACAATGCCATGCCGGTTATGCTGCTGATACAGAAAACACAAAATTAAGGTAAAGACAAATAAAAATGCAAATAAGACTCTACTACAATAAGTATGAAGGTCAACACAACTTAACTTCTTCAAACTGATAATCTACAATAACAATCTAATATTGGCAACACCAATCAGCAAAACAAGAGAACCTCACTGCTCACAATCACACAATAGCACTACTATAAAGAGTAAGCTTCATACATCATTACATCTAAACTAAAGGTTGTTCTTTTTCATCCTTCACTGGTGATGTAAGTAACAATTTTAATTTAATCTTCAATCAACACTGGGATCTACACACACGATGCTTTCAACAAAGAAGATCCTAGCAGTTTGTGGGAAGATTGCCAATTGTCTATGAAGAAAAAATATGGCCTGACTCACCAATAAGCACTCTGTGGCTCAGTTGGTAAAAAAATCCAATTGTAAAGTTGAAAGTCTACTGGTGATGAGACACTGAGCTTTCCTTCTCCATATTGATGACAAAATTTAATCACAAACACACCTGCACAACTGATTTTTTAGGTCACATCACTTACCATCTGTCCTGCAGCTGAGCTTCTGTTAGGGATGCTAATCTTTAACGAAGGCCTGCTGGGATTTGGTGGAGGAGTGACAGCCTGTGGATGTGGCGACACAGAATTTCGTCCACCAGTCACTCCAGAGGAGGGTGTGACAAATGAGCCATCGTTGCCCTGAACAGATCCTGGAGTGACACTTCTTCTGTTGTACTCTGCTGCAGCCACCAAATCAGACATGTTCTGTGTATTTCCTGAAGAAAACGAATTAAATTGATTTCCATGAAGCAGATTTTATATTACTATTAGTTTGGGCACAAAACATTTGATTGAAATTGAAAAATTCCTACAAACAGCTCAAAAGGGCTTTTATGCTTCTCAAAACAAATTGTCAAGGTGTTTTTGGATTTTTCTTCTTATCCTGTTAAATTTTGCCTTCGCAGACACTGAGTTGTCAAAGGCTAGCAAAAAAGTTTAAACCAACTTGGCACTTTAATTTTCTCTCTTAGTTAAAATGTCATGTTGACTTCTTGAATTATACGATTCTAGCATCAACAACATTCTAAGAAAAGTGAATATTTAAATTACATTGTCTTCAGCAAACTTTCATCTCTTTTCAATTTATCTTTCTGCTCAAAATTTAAGAGAGAGACAAAATTGCAAGTTCTGATGAAAAAAAAATGGGGATGCTCTTAAGTTATCATCATATTACTAAATGGCTAAATATGAATAATAAAAAGGAACAGTTATCATTTAATTCAAGTTTAATGATTACAGCAAATACAATGATGATAAATTTTAACATTTAATTTCAAATGCATGCATGCCATAATAATACCATTTTAAACCTCACTTTTAAAATTGTCACATATCTTATGATTTCCATTCATTCACACATTGTGTGTTAAAATTATACATTGAAATAATTACGAGATATTTTAGAACAAATAAATTACACAGTGATTTTTTTGACATTTTTACACATAGTTAACAAAAAATTAGACCTCATGAGAGTATATTAAAATATAGAGTAAGACATGTTAGCCATTCCTGAATGAATTTAAGCTACAAAATTGAAACTTTTAAAATTAGTACTTGGAAAATTTAAATAGAAGTTACCATATACCATGAATTGAAACTTTACCACTAATTGACTTATATATCCACTACATCACACTTTTATTTTAAGAACTATCTACAAATTTTTTATTCCTTTTTCTTACTTTTTTATTTTATTTGCCTTTTTTATATTTATCAAGGATTGGATTACTTCTTTACGTTTAAGTATTGGTTATTAATGTAAATTGTAAGAAAGAAACAAAAATTTAACCATCAATAATAAAAGTTTATAATTAAGTAAAATGATTGTTTAGATTTTGTTTAGTATCTTAACATTCTCTATTAATTATAACTGAATCCATAATTGATACCAAAATGTCCATTAGATAAGCTAAGAGTAATCACAGGTTTGTACAATATTGGTCTCTCTGAAACTTTTCATAGTACATGTACTTGAAAGATTCAAATTTAACACGTTTGCATTTCCTTTTCTGAATATCACTGCCTATTTCAGTTCCTTAATCGAAAAAACTGTACGTAAATTAAACAAAAATTGCCAGTACACATTTTCAAAGTACAAAATGAATGATTTGAAAATCTTCACTGTGGTTGATTAAAAAAAATGGGTTTTAGATGTCACTATTTGAAAAAAATAATTGTTTAAACTTACAGTAATTGTAGTAAAATATCAAATATCATTGTGGTAAATACATTTAGTGACTTATTTCTCAAGCTTATGCAGAATACTGCTACTATCTTGCTATTCACACTGAAATCAAATTGAACAAATTGATTCCTTTTAACTGTAGTGTCAAAAAAAAATTAAGGCGTTCTCTACATTACTATGGATTTTGTGATAGATCTGTACATTCTGTGACAAAATTTTTCAAAGAGATAAATTTTGATGGGGGCAACAGCAATGGGTTCACATTTCCTTTTATCAGCTTTGGGAGTTTGATGGGTACAATTGGTCTGAAATGTAAGAACACTCTGATTAGTTCAATCATTTTGTAAAATATTCACATAAGTTTCAATTGCAAGAGATGATCTTCAGATAAGAAAAATTTGACACCTTCACAGTCAGCAGCAATCAGTTTTCTTTTGAATATATAAAAAAAAAATATATTTCTGTCTTTATAAATTCAGTTTGGGAAACAACTATGGACATGACAAATTTCTCAATAAGTCTAGACTCTGGGCTTCAGAAATTATAAAAAATTGAAAAAAAAAATATCCATGCCTACCTGCTCAAGATACTAAAATTCACAACTGACTTCAGGATGATGATGAAGCCATTTAATTGCTAACAAGATGTACTTTAATATGAAGACTCAAATTTTCACAGTTATCGCTCATAACTGATATTCAAGAAAAAAGACTGCTCCATCATCACTGTTTAGTTTAGGCACTTCCTATTTCACTAATACTGCCATGTCAGATTTACTTTACACACACTATCAAATGCATATTTTTCACACAATGCAAGGTAGCTCAAGCCCTTGGCACTCTTCTTTTTCAAATGCTTATCTTTGAGGACATACCTGACAGCTCTCCTATTTTCTATCTCCTAAAGAAATATTCAGTTTTCCACTTTACATTTTATTCCAGAAATAAGAAAGATCCCATCCATTTGTTGTTTCATGTTTGCTTTGAATTTTTCAGGTTTATTAATCTGGTCATATTGCTCTGGTAACAGTTTATATATGTTTATAAATAGAAAAAAAACCCTTATTGAGATACAATCATAAAGAAGAGACATAATAGAGGTAACATTTCAGTTCTGTTCTGCAGTGCTGCAGGTTGTGACTGTTCTCATGTAAGAAAAAACTTGGAAGCTAAATTTACAGCAAAGGTCACTAAATTTGCAAACTGTGTGCAACAGTCTTGTACCAAGCTATTTTATGTTCTTACATGTACTTAGAATTTGAAGTCCTTCGATATTACATACGATTATTCAGACTTTGTATACATATAATTATATACACTTTCTTTTTTGAGGTTAAAATTTTATGGCTGGTGACCATTTATGATTTTAAGTAGTCGACTAGTGACTTTACAAGAAGTTTAGCTTAAACCCCTGGTTAGCACTAAGCCAGGGTTAAGTTTTACAACAAGTTTCCTTATTTCTCTGTTCAAAAGCCTTTTCCAGGTAATTTTCTCAATTATTTTTTTACAGCATCCAATAATCAAATTCCAGACAAAAAGGAAAATACCCCATTTTCATTTTGAAATCACATTTCACACTTATCCTGAGTTATCTTAAACCAGCTTTGAACAACCCAGCCCTGTTCTATAAAGAATAAAAAAAAAATTATTTCATAAAGCTTAAATACCTGATATAGCAGCAGCAGCAGAAGCATTCCCCCGCGGGAAGTTTCCATTCATGTGTTCAGGATTGATTCGGCCACTAGAGCTGACCGGAAGACCAGAACTCATTCCAGGTGCATCAGCACTACTAGGCCTGCTGCCATAACTATCTTCTGAGCCATTGTTGGAGGACACTGGGATAGAGACAGGCAACTGATGATAACCATCATCAGACTGATGCTGAAAAATTGAAGCAATTGATTGTTAATCAACAATGATTAACATATATTATCAAATAACTTGCCCAACATTTTCATCAAAAACATCCTATGTCAATCCCTTAATGACAGAAGTACAAGATAGTAACAGCTGGGACAAAAAATGCTACACAGCCCTGCATATGGCTTTTCAAGAAGAAAGCAGAAAGATCACAGGATGAAGGGGAAAGAGTGTCAGTCATGTAGTAAAATGCTTACAGGCTGAGAAAGATCAGGCTAGACATGGTTGAAAAATGGTTAAACTTGGTCATGACTGACAGAGTAACTGCATGACGTAAAGCAAGACCTTTGCCTATTCAGCACGTCCAGTTGTATAATAACATCCACAAGGTAAAACATGACCAATTGGGTTTAAAAAAAAAAAAATGTTAGTGGTATTATCACTCAACCTTTTCAGTGATTTGATCATGTTCAAAATATTACGCCTCATTCTGATAACAATTCTCATAACCTAACTTTACGTTAACATGTACAGACAATTATTTTCATTAGTTACATGTCACCCAATCATTGTCAGTCCTCACTTGCTAATCAAAATTTTCATAAAGACATCTCAACAAAAGGAGAAAAAAATAAAAATTCTTGTTAAACTTACTGGCTGTAGAAGATTCTTTTTCATCATCTGATCAAATTCTTGATTAATTTTGTTGTACTTTTCTTCTGTTCTTGGGGTCAACACAAATTGCTGTAAAACAAAAAAGGACAAAGGATCTTAAGTCATACCAAAATACAGAAACTGCAACCTGAATTCCTTCCGTCTGTCTATTTAGTTTAATAAAATATACATACTGTAATTAATAAGTTTCCATTGGCAATACAATTGAACTACAAAAAAAATCATCCTCTGTGGCAAGAAACTAAGAAATTAGAAAATAGTTAATTTGCAAAATACAATATTTTTAAAAATGTAATGAGGTAATTCTTCATGGGAGCCTAATGCAGCTGAAATGGTCAATATGATGTGTTCAATGACACATTGTTTGCACAATTTGTGTTAAATTAAATGGTCATCTTCCATTAGTGAAGCATCAAGAAAGGAAATGAACTATACACAAAAAACAGGATAAAAATACAATTGAACATTACTGTATTCAATATGCAAGCAACTTCGATGCACACATTTGCTTGATATTTTTTAAAAGACCTTAACCCACCTTATCTGTGTCGTCAGGGGATGGCAAAGCCTTATTCTCCTTCTTTGAAATTGTCTTTGAATGGAACAGGAAAAAAAAACACAACAATTTTAACATTTAAATTCATATAATGAAATTTAAATTTCTATTGACTTATTCCATCAGAAAACAAACATGAATGCAAAATACTAATCCATGGCCAATAAAATGATATTGAAAAATTTCACTCCTGGTAGACTTTTCCCACTAATTCCTTTTTGATTCCTGCCGTTGCTCTTTTGTTGTATTCACTTGCCAGGGGAAGTAAGCTCTACATGAAGAACAAAAATTCCTGCTCAACATCCATTACTTTACCTCAACAATATCTGTGTTTGTCCTGCTCTCATGTGGTTCATTGTATTCTGTATATTTTAGGAGGATCTTGTCCATGTCTGTGCTAGCGTACTGGAACAATTTGTTCCCAGAGTTGAAGATGATGAGAGCAATCTCGCAGTCACACAAAATGCTCAGTTCATAAGCTTTCTTCATCAAACCAAACTTTCGTTTTGTGAAAGTAACCTAGCCAAGTGGGAAAGATAAGAGTTAGATTTTTTCCCCCTTGACAAGCTTATATCACTAGCACATTTACTTTTAATTTTTGCCTTATGTGCCTCTTAAATACATGTAGATTATTTCCTAATAACAAAATTGACAGAAAAAAATTCACACAAAAGAACAACTTGCAATTTCCAGGCAAAACTTGAAGATGTTTAAAGAACTGCTTCCAACACAGGAAATTGTATCAAAAGCAAGGGAAGCCACAATATTGGAAAAACTTATTAATAAGAGGGAGCCAAACAAAAGCACAGATTTCACACAAAGTAAGATGAGGCAATTATTTTATTTCTGCTCTTCAGAATAATTGTAGACCACTGCTTCTGTAGGCTATTATTAGGCATCTATTGAAACACAATATATTAAATCTTATCCCTTGACCTGTCAACCCCCTAGCTCAGAGCTTCATGTATGTCTGACAGCAATAGCTAGCATGGCATGTGGAATTCACAAGCTGACATTTTGTAAGCATCCAGGTTACTTCGTCTTTAGGTCAAGTATTGCTCCTATGCATGCTAAAATGTCTTTCTGGTGTTAAATTATGGTTCAAGTTTTTTCTATATTTTTTTTTATCGAGTTACCCAGTTTTTCCCCTATAACAGATGTGAATATTTATCATTCTTTTTTTTCTGTTGAATTCAAATTTTTTATTAATTGAAACTTTTACAAAAAATGCTGAATATTTTTAAGGGGTATTGAAAGAGACACCTTCATGAAAACCAATCCTGTACATTCCTCTGTCCATGACAAGCAGATTTCTTCCAATTTAAGATTCCAAACATAGTTATCTGGGTGATACACAGTGCACTTGAATGACTCACTTTTGTCTCAAAAAATATACACTAACTCTTCAATATAAGCAGCAACGTCACATTATAAAATTGCCCCAAGGACAAATGCAGCAATTACTCAGATGAAAATGTCAAAAAGGCATAAATACAAGGACTTTGAAATTCAAATGTCTTTTATATTTGAGGCAATTGCAGATGGAACTGATAACTTTCTCTCTTACTCATAATGACCAAAAAATTTACTGAAACTTCAATTTTCCACAAGCAGAAAAAAAAAAGAGACAGATGGTTACATAACAATACTATAGGTGGACAAGTCACACTGCTTCAACTTGTGTTTTTTTCAAAGAATGCACACTCTTCCTTTCTTTCTCAGCAGGTGTTGAGACATGGCTATTTAAGGAATGTTTCTAGAAAGCCCTAGACACAATGCCCTCAGGAAAGATAAAGCTATCCATTGACAACAACTCATTTAAATGAAGGCAACGAAAATTACGCGGATATCTATGTTCTCGCTTTACAAACCAAAAAAAAAAAAAAAGGAAAACAGATCAGAAGTCGTGAGAAAATTGCATAAGTACGAAACGAGTTGACAAGGGATCAAATGTATTGAGAAACCCTGAAAAGATTATCTTTAGGTCAAGGATGGCACATGTAGCTGGATGTCTGGACTGCTGTGGAATTTTATCCGTGTTTCACGGTTGATGGAAGTCAAAATTTATATCAGTTATTTTGTTCAGAGGCCAATGGATAAGCAATGTAGTAAGGAAACGGTGAAAAGTGCCCAAAACAATTGTTTCAACGAATGTACAACTGCACACGATAGATTTATTCAAACGTCTCTAAAATGTACGACTTTTGTCAACAAAAACGCATGGAGGTAAACGTTACTGATAAATGCTAATAGTGTGTTTAAAATGATCTCCAAGAAATTAGAAAGACAAACAAAGAGCCAAAAATATCTCACAACACGCGAACCCTAGGCTTTGGCTGTACACCTAATTAAGATTCAGCCATATCAAACCTTGGTTGATGATAACAGTTCCGAGCAACGAAAAAACCGAAATTCGATCAAGATCTTGCTCTGACATATCGATTCTTTCATCAAAATGTGTAGCATCGTTCAGGCTGATTGTGAGTAAAAAAAATCCATCTCTATTTGTTCCACTGGCCGAGATCTGCGTTTTGCAGGTACCCGGAATTTTGTCGTAAACTATTTGCTCAAGACTTCGCACATCACTGCATATCGCAGCAGTCTCTTCATTACTGCGAAAACTTTGACTTCGATGCCATTAATCTTCCACTAACAAAACACCACACGACATTTCCTTAAACTAACCCAATTGACCCACGAAAGCTAAAAATATCGGCCCATAATGAAATTTTAACCCCAAACCGCTCTTTCTATTTTGGACCTCGGAGTGCAATATTTAGCATCTCTAAGCCGCCCGCGCGGACTAAAAAAGCCACAAACTTGCTATTTGTGTCTGGAGTAATAAAAAAAAAGTGCGCTTTGGGTGAATAAGTACCGTATTTGCTTGTTACCTGACGATTTCTCTCGTCACCGATTCTTGAAATCTGGATCTTCTTTCTTCCCATCTTGTGTTTTGCTTTCTTCGGGCTGTCGGTAATTTCTAGTTTTGAAGGGGGGCTCCTTGCCAGAGTTGAACTACAGTGAGTCCGATCGTTTGAGGCGTCGAGCGCGGTTGATCTGTAGAAATGAACAGATTGAAACAACAAAGTGAGTTCATTAAATGATTAACAAGTACCAGCTAGAAGTCTCGCCACTGTCGACAAAGTCTGCTAAGTTATCAACCACGTTTTCTCAAGATTTTTAACTCGTACAATTTGCGGTTCGTAATGATGGCGGAGTTCGATCTTCGTTCTCGTCCGTAAATTGCACTTCAAGATGATCTTAGAGAGAAAGGACACTTCTTCCTCCGCTTTCGAAGCGATCTTTCATTGCGTGAAATGATGTCATGCCGTTTACAATCAGTGATTTTCGCCGGGGATCTTAGCGCGAATGATCTCACTCAGGAAGCATTCCTCACGATACTTCCACGCTGCGAACACGGAACAGACTACTGTATTCGAAAGCAGTGAGGTTCTCGTCGAAAGCCACGTCCTTCTCTTCACAGACTCGAAAACTAAGCCCGGAAACGTTGCTCAATTTGTGTTATCTTGAACTATGTCCCAACGATCGAGGTCCGCTCGCGTTGAAACTGGACTTTGTTTATGTAAAGCAGACGATCTTACAGCACCATCTACGCCATCTTACTTCACTTCGCCAAAAATATTTTACACTGGATTTAGGTTGGCCAATTGGAGATAAAATGGCTTGACTAAACAAAAGATACAGCAACTAAGTTCAATCGACAGACAAATTTAGCCGTATGTGTTCGATGAGTCCAGTTCCCGCGAAACTTACACTATACAACTACCTTCGAGGAATAAAAACCACGCACTGTTTATCGCCGCGCGCACATGATTTGAAAATTCGTTTAAGTGGAATAGACGACACCAATTTTCCACCAGCAGTATCGAACGTTTTATCTTCTTTAGAATGTATTCGCAACATAACCTACCAAAGACTGCAGCTGAAGATGGCGAGGAAAATTTTCGGTTTATAGATCTTTGCCTGTTGGGACCTGAAACCACGAGCGACATTCGATTCGAATCAGTTGGGCTTGCAAGATAACCAACCTTCTTATTTCTGCCGTTAAACTAAGCACAATTACAAGCCAGCATCGATCGAAGAACTGAAAGATGCTACAAGTAGATCGATGTAGCAAAACATCAGGGAAAACTATAAATCTCCTGACGATAGAAAATTCGCAGTTACCATTAGACATGGCTTAAGCGAAGTCGTAGATTTCCATGCATCAAATAGTGACAAGATACCATTAATTTTACCTAATTCATTGATAGATTGTGGCAGACCAGGGACTGAAACTTCGAACAAACGACAGTGTAACTAGCACAGTCACTGCTCTGCACAGGATTGCATTAACTGCAAGCGAAAGGCTACTTAATTATCAGCCCTCCAATAAGTCAAAACAAGAATTTGATGCCCTCTAAACGACCATTAAAAACTAAGGGTGAATGGAATACCTTTCGGAATCGTAAGGCTATTTCTTTAGCTGTTTATACCTCACTGTAGACGGAAATAAAAATTCAAAGATCTATTTTTACCCACCATAGATACGCCTTTTCACAACAGCTGCTCTGACAATGTGTAGACGATTTGATCTATTTGTGGAACAACCTCGAGTGAGAAAAGTGCTTCGGGAATTTGCATTTTGGGAGGGACATGATGTCACAGTGATGTCATTGCACCTTAGAGAGAATTTGCCGTGCGATCTAACGCATCAACCAACAGCACAATGCTTCCCAAAGCCTAGTCTTGCAACGATATTTCCCTTTCAAATGTATAAACAAAGACTTAAGAGATTGAAATAGCGATGCGTGGGTTAAAACGGAACAAAGAGTCTTATTTTTAAAAACTATCAGAAAAATTTACAGTTAAGAAACATGAGCGCCAAAATGTAACCGTAGACTCGCCTACCGCCAAATGGGCACACAGCTGACACTTATTGTTTATCGGGTCACGATTAGAATATTTGGGAACAACAGACAAATGTTAACATCAAGCTATTTTCTTACCTGAAAAAATGTGACGAATTTTTGTAAAATAGTGCTTCAGACACCTCGAAATGTCAGAGAAAACTTAACAGCAAGCGCGCGGTCAAGGATAAAATTCTCCCAGTTCTAATGTTTGGTTACTATAGTTGTCGCTGACGTCATTCTAAAGCTTCCTGTTTTCTTTCCCTTTCCAATTTACATGCGGAACAAAAATCACTTTTTTCCCCAGAAATCGAAGAAGAATGCTTTGCTAATGGCTCGGCTTCCGTACATTTTAAAGTTCCAATTTGTTAGTGCCACGGTAAAAGGAAAAATTCCAGAAAGGTTATTAAAAAATAAAACAAAATCGAAATATTTCGCTCTGGTAACCGGAAGAACACGAGTAAGGTTGTCATTCCTTGTAACTTTCGAACTCAAAGCCATTTAATTCTTCCCCTTTCCTCCTTTTCGAAACGCAGGCAAAACCGTCAAATCTATGTTCAGATCTGTCAATAGCATTTCAGTTTCTCCTGCGATCAGTGGTTGATTTTCTTTCCGCCTCTTGCATTTGCCTTCCAAATTTTTTTTCAAATCTTCCGTTGCAATGGGGAAAAAACCTCAACGTGAATTTCAAATGAAACCACCGGCATTTACATAAAATTTCATTTTCTTTCGCAAACCGCCGACATCGTCAGCAGACAGCAACAGTCACGTTCCCAAATTGAAGTTTGTTTCAACCAAACAAAATAATTTTCTGAGGATTTTTCGATTTGAAAAGGTTTATTCAGCTGATGTGCTATTTTAAAATATTTTGTGGTTTTCTCTCAGAAAATAAGAAAATTTTCGATATCCTCAGACTTGCGATCTCTAAATGTAATTTGCCTGACTCGGGTCTGGCTGTTGACGCAGCTTTTGGATCACGTGATTTTGTCAATCAAAAAGAGCATTTCATGCTGACGGCAATTCTCTAATATTTAGAGAGGAAATCATTTTTTACTTAGAGGTGCCAAAACTAGGTTCCATGGTTTAAAAAATTCACCTCTTCATTTCAAAGATGTTCCACGTCTATGTCCGTAATCATTTTTCTCTGAAGGGATCGAAAAACGGCCTTTGGAATATCATATCAGTTGTTGTTTCAAATTGTTCCATAATGTTTATATCTTATTATGTTACTATTAGTATTTTAATGTTTATTGGCGGCTGATTCAATTCAGGGAGACAAGAACTCAGTAATCTACGCTCGGAGGAGTTTGTGGAAGATTTAATTTAGTATCGACTGGGAAATTTTGAATCACATTTGTGGGTGAAATTTGCCATCATTACACCAATTTTTGCATACGCATGTAGGCAAAAGGAAGCCGATCCAAGCTATAGCGCCTCATTTGTCATTTCGCTGCTAAAACTACGGTAATCTTCAGCACGTATAAGATCTTATGAATTATGATCTGGTATGACATCCGGAATCTTCTGATCAGCGCCTCTGAAAGCGCAGTTTCAGAGGCCCTACAAGCAGACTGAATTCCTGTGACCAATAATAAGCTTTAAATAATTCAATGCGTCGTTGTACAAGCTGTCGAACAGCATGTGTGCCCTGATTAGTGTTTTTTCTTGCGTCTGAAACTTAAGTTTGAACCTTGAGCGCTCTCAGTCGGGAGTCGATTTAGTAAAATGGATCAATGGTAAGAGTAAACTATTTCATCATTTAAATACTGTCTAACTCTGAGGCAAGTGAAAGCTTACGATGAATGAACTTTTGAGATCCTGCTCCTTCGTTTTTCTCCTCGACGCAACAGGTGTCTTTTTTATGAAATATGCTGGTTGCATTAATCCGACTACAAGGCTGACGGCCTGGGTAAAGATCTTTACTTGTCTTTTTCGTATCAGTAGGAACACTGCATTCTTTAGCACAGTCGAGATTCAATAAAGTTTGGCTGCAAGATGCTCGAACCGATGGCTCAGTTCAAATACATTACGTTTCTAATTATCTGTGGCTACACAATCCATGACCAACGGAAATGTAAGAAATGTAATAATAGCTTCGCCGTTGGATCGAAAGTACTACTAGGGGACCTTTAGTAGTTAGGAAGGCAAAGTCAAGGAAGACGACGACTTAAAAACTGAATACATATGTTAATTCGAATTTTCCCGAATGACTGGATGTGCTTACCATCTCTTATGACGCCGCAAGTTAACCTCAGCATAACGTATGAGAGCGGCGTTGAGTTCCCAATGGAAACTTAAATAATCTGCCGTCGGGCTTTCCTTTCTCGGACCACGCAAATGCTGAAGATTCCACGTTTTTATTTTGCAGAGGACGGCTAAGAAATGTACACAATTTTAAAATGCACGTGCTGAGCTATTGTTCTGCTCATTAGATCTTTTGCTTGCCACGTCCTCGTTGCCGTCGCTGTCGTGGTTTGCTAAAGGTCAAGGAGGAACACAGGAATCCCTCCACAGTCTAGCTGATACAAAGAAGATGAATCCGAATAATGCCAAACTACAATGCATCCTGACTGTTACAGAAATCGGTTAAGCAATGTTGCGCATTCACAAAACGCAAGATTCTGCTTCCTTCAGAAGAAAACGGTTACCCATTGCAAGGGTATGTAAATGGGGCGAGGCTGTTTTTGAAATCGCGCATCAGCTGATATTCGCCGAGAGGGTGTGCCCTTGATTTCGTTCACAAGTACGTCAACCAACACAGCAAATAAACAAGCGACATTTTTTACTATTTTCAAAACTTTTATCTGTCAGTTAAGAAGGCCATGAACTGTGTAAAGAAATGGGAAGAGAATCAGCCTGATACGGGTCAAAGAACGCACAGTCTAAGAGCTTTCTCGGTAGCTGTAGATTGACATTAAACTAATCTGCGATACGCTTTCAAAAATAGCTTAAATATACTTCAGGTAGCAACGGGCTAAATTTAGATTTCAACCAAGATGTGCTCAAAATTTTATTATCACTTTTAAAACACAACAAAAAGGTTCGGGGGGATTCGAAACTTAAATAAGAAAACTTCTCCCGAGATGAAGTGTTTCTAAGCATTTATATTTCACATAAGTGTCGGGCAAGGTAAACAACGAAGATGCTCTGATTCGTCTTATACCTTTGCCATCGTTTTTGGGCTGAAAGAAAACCAGAGCGAGAGAATTTCTCATCACAGACTTCGGATAAGGTTGTATTTACTGCCGAAATATTCCATGAGAGTTTGTATTCGGAAAAGACATGTTCCCAAGATGACGATCAACTCAAATGTAACAATGCTGTTTGCTTCAGAAGATGCACCACTGGAAGAAAATGAAATATACTCTGCATACTCTGACTCACAGCTTTCGAGTAAAACTTGAAGTATAACCTTAAAGGCTTTTATTTCAATGGGCTTTTTTTATTAGATTTAAAAAGAGCTAACGCGACATTTTCATTGACAAAGATGAAACAGAAAATGTCGTCAACTGCTTATCAAGCAGACAAGTAGTTCCTGCGATTAAGAGGGGGGAGCTTCGTCTTTCGCAGACACAAGAACCGCAAATTGTCTAGGTGCTCGTGTTGAAATCAATTACTGCTAACGAATTAAACCACAAATTCAAACCCTGAATGAGTTTACGAAGAGCTGCCATGTTTGGATGATCAGACTTTAGAAGTTTGATATATTATGGAGGCCACAGCCATCAAGGCTGTAATAGGAGTAAATAACCCGTGAGTCGTAAATTCATCACAGTGAGCTATTCAAGAGTAATTCCTCTCACCTGAAAATCATGTGAATCGTCACGCCTTCAGTCAGTAAATTTCATCATCATCATGCGAAACTAATGACGGCGTTGAGACAAATTTGTGGTGTGTAATCAGTCAACTTTGGCGATTTCATGGGCGAATGCCAGAAAAATAATTTTATATCTTTTTTCGAGTCCCATATACCGGCAAGGAAAAATAGCAAACAAACTCCGTCGCAAACTGGTATAAAACTATATATATAACCTGAAAGTTCTCTTTGATAAAATTCAAGTTAAATCACTTCTCAAATTATGGATTGAGTCAACAACCTGGAACGCCAGAGAGAGGGGCTACGTAGGAGCTACATTACAACAACTTCCAAATTCTAGCAATGAAGCTCTGCTGTACCTGAGAATGATATGGAATTCTGGGAGATAAGTAAGATTCACGAGACATGAAAAGTCGAAGTCGATTTGGTACACTACAGAGTACCAAAGGCACATTAACTTAATTTATCACTTGAACCGTCACGGGAGCCTAACCGTGACTGGGCAATTTTTAAGAGCACACAAAGATTGAGTGACTATTTTTAACTTTGATGTATTTTACAATTCATCGTAACATACTAACGTTCATCCAAATCTTTTTAGACTTTTTTTTCAGGGCGGTCCGAGATCAGAGCTTTGAAAGAGGGTGTTACCTGCTTTGCAATTCTGAATTATGAAAAGGGGATCAGAGAAAAAACCAAAAGATTTGTAGTCGAAACAAATACACTGAATTTTTTCATTAAAAGACGGATGTAATATTATTTAGTAGAAGATGCCGAAATAAATTTTTCGAACATTTTCACTGTCGTGAGAAAGTAAAAAATGTTCATTAATTGACAAATATATTTGATAGCATTTCATCACGCAGTTTCTTTAAGTCCATGTAAGAATATCTGTGGTATACGGTCCTAATATCGGTCTAAAAATAGAACATTGCGCTTTGAAAAGATTGTTTAGACAGTTCTTAGATTTGCGTCATCTCCACTCTCTTAAAGAGTGGATGGGATTAGACAGAAATTAGCCAATTTAAATGGCGACAGTTGTCTTCTACTCCGGACATGGTTTGGTTTTCTTCGAATTGAAGATTACGGTATTAATGCGCTGTACACCTTCCTTTTGTTCCTTCCATTTCCTACTAAGCATTCTAAAATTTTTGAACCAGAAAAAAGTTATATTGGTTGCCGCAATCAATAGTTTTTACTGTAACAGATCGAAGCCTATATTTTTACCACTGCTAAAAATTGCCAAGAGTGGTTGAAACTGACGCTAGGTATTACAGGTTTAGGGACCTGCTGGTCATTGAAACCAACAGAGGTGTATAGATGAGGACTATTAAACATCCACTGGCGGAAAGTGGAAAACAATCTCCATGACATGTGGAAGTGTACAGCGTATATCTATCATGATTTATCAATCAGTATTCAAGAACTTTTCCAACAAAAAATTTGGTCGCTTTCATTGCTGGAAGCCATTTAAAATAAATTTTTGAACTGAAGACTTGGAAGATGAAAGCTGGAAATTTCCCAGCGTGTGAGATGTAAAGGACACGATTTGTTCCACCATTTAACACTTGGTGAAAATTCCAGGAATGCTTTTGACTTTGATTTATTACTGGTCTATTGAAGGCAGAAAATTTGTTAAGAAAATGTTAGCCTTATCTTCTCTCAATTACCTGTGATATCAGTGAAACCTTTTAATAGTACTGTCACTTTAAAAACAAAAAATGTTAGATAGGGCTAGCCTGATTTTTTGACTTTAACTCAAGGGAAACGGGAAACAGCGATTACAGTAAATCTGACTGAATAGGGTTTTAAAGTTACATCAACACTTCTCGGTTGAGTCTTAATTTCGCGCGTTTTTTCTTCCCTCTAAAACTTCAAGTCAAACATACAAATAACACACACATGGACAATATTAAGACCAGTTCCGGTGACGGTTAAATGAGGCCGTATATTGCTTGTGCAGGGGATAATTTATACAAGATAAGCTGAATTAATATGGCTAGTCTCATTAGATGTAACACTAGACACAAGCTGAAGGGCGATTTGATCCTCTAGCAGAGATATGTTTTACAGATTATAGGTGGAAAGAGCTTGAGACAAATCTTGTTATTAATTAAGAGCAGTAAATTAACGGGAATGTAAGTGGAAAAAATCGCGTTCTGAAAATAGCCTTTGGTACTTAAGATATTTTTATGGGCCTATATATAACATGACTGTGCTTTTACAAGTCTCGTTTGTCACGCGACAGGGTAAAGACAAGAAGATAATTTGGAATAGGACTTAATCTTCTGATAAAACCGTTTTCAATTAACAGTTAGAAAACTGTTTTCCAATCAGTAAAAATTGTTATTCTGGTTCTGAATATACATGCCGCGATCACATACCAGTTAAAACAGATAAGATGAAATTTCTACCTCATTTTATGATTCACTATAAAATTTATTTCTACGGCAATTTTTTTAATAAAATAAATAATAGTTTTTGTCAAATGCGAAGAGGATATTCTATTTTTGCCCTGTTCAATCTCTTCTTACCGCTTTACATACACCCGCAATTTGTAAAATAAACTTGAGCTAATTTTAGATTCGAAACTTTTACTCCGTCCGCATACAAAGATTAAGATAAATTTACGTAGACCGACGTTATTTAAAAATAAACGCAAAATTAAAAAATTGAGGACTTACGGTTTAATCAGAAATAATCCTTTCGAGATTTCGAAGAGGCAGCACTGTGTCTGTGAAGTAATCCGGACTCAGATCGTTGAAGTGAAAGGACAACTTGATGAGCTTCAATGAAGAGGAAATTCGGAGCATAAAAATGTGCTAAGGACACTAATGTCGACCAGTATAGCACTGATGTCACTAAAAAGCCGCTTGACTTTATATAAACGCACTTATGTCAACAAAACAATGGTTGAGTGGCAGCACTTGATGGGCCCATATTTGCATTTGCACGAGACATTTGGTCATTTACAAATGACGCTGACTCATTGGTTGAAATTAAATGATTGGCGGTTGCGGTCAGTTGGTGGCCTACGGGAAGTAACGTCACGACATTCAACGGAAATGGTTTCGTCTGTTAAAACATTCCTCTTGGTCAAAAAACTACCTAAAAAGTCACTCGCTCGAATGAACATCGAATTATATTCAATACTGTAAGTGCCATACTTGGTCAAACGAGTACTGACGATATTGGTGTAAATTTTTCTGACAAATTAAGGTAGCCCCGATCGACATAGAGTTCTGTTTGTCAACACCAGATCAGATAATTCCACTAATGCGCATTTGAGACGCATTTCTGACCGATGAACTCAAGCTAATTCATCACTTCCTGTAAATAAGTAATCAGATCAGAAAAAAATGCCCTAATCTGCGAGGGAGATAAAAATACCTAGGTCTTTATCAATGGTTTTGTGTCCTATTTACTTAGGGTATCAATAAATTTCGAAGTTAAATTCAGCAAAATATCAGGAACGGTTAAAACATTCATTAACAACACAATCATGAATTTAAAAAACCTCCCCTGCAGGCTTTTATATCGTTCACATTCACGGAGAAATTTGTAAGGTATTACTTGCATAACCGATTACCAGTGATGGACTTTACAGCTAAATTCATCGATGTTTAAAGCAAAAGAGGCATAAACCCTGAAAGGAATATCCTTCAGATCTAATCCTGATTCGTATACGATCTCCCTCTTAGGAGATTAAATCTTACAGTAACATGAACATGTTCCTCTTAGTCCTCTGGCACAATATTACAGGAGAAATTGGTCCTTTAATTAAGGCATATTTTTTTCAAAATTTGTTCATTGTACAAACTCAGTACACGCGCGGTTTCCGTAATTTCTCCACACTAAGACAGTCAAATATACAATGGTTCTTGTGAACCTTGGGCCGGTCTCAAGACAACTTAATTAACTAAAGTCAAGATGTCAGTTTTAACGACCTCTTCGCTGTTCCCTGTTTCCTCGCACTGGGATCAAAGCTACCCCTCATTTCAACCAAATACATCAAAATGCCTGATATTTGGTATGTACTGAATGATGCATATACGTGATAAGAAATATTACCTGCTTTCACAGTTCAGTGATATAACTTTTGTCAACTTAGAATACCGTAGTGAAAGTGTTAATTCATTTTCATATGATTCAGATGTCATTTGCAGTAACCCGTTGCAAAAAGTATAGAGAAAAAACTTATAGATTGATTTTCCTGTTCTGTGTGTCTAGAACGAATTTCTTAGCTAATCGAAGAGTTGCCGTTTAATTAAGTTCGTTGTAAGACATCGCAGTGCAAGAAAGTCCGAAGTTCCAAACCTCGTGGGAACATGGCAGTTTTTTCTTTGTCGTACAACTATGACTAAACGAACGATATCTTAATCTAGTCCACAATCTACCTTCTTCTTATTTACATTTTAAAAGTTGTTGTTGACACTGATATTTATAGGCTGCAGAGGTATTGATCGTATGTATTCAATGAAAATAAATAAAAGATTTGAAAAATAACAATGACCGACTTCGTATTTGCAAACGTCTACAGCAGCGCTCGCACCAACCATGATGGAAGGAGCTATACCGACGACGTAATAAGCTGTGTGGTGCATTATGGCCTAAGAAAACTTTGTGGCTGGGAAGAACAAATTCATTATGAATAAATGATCAATTGAGCGATGCCTTTCTAGAATCTAGAAGAGCTAAATGATAAAACTGCCAATGAGATGTCCGCAGCAATTAGCGAAAGAAACAGCTGTATGTCATAAAAATTGTACAGATTTTGAGAAGCGAAATTGAACGGAATTATAAGTTGACCAAATTAAAAGCTACAGGTTTGGTACGTTGTAATCACATATACACAACAGAAAAATGCGGCGTGAGTTAGTGACGTCGCACAAGCAAATGCATGGAACATACTCGAGTATGCCTTCGTCAACAAAGATCCGTCAGGGCTGCTAAATAGGAGGAAAGAGATATTGCACACTTATATGATATTCTAATCATGAACAGAGTTACCAAAGGCGCACCCAAAAATTAGTCAACCGAAGCAATGAATCTAATGTGGATATCCTAAAATGAAGTTTTATCATGACCAAATAACAAAGACTATCTCCTAATTTCGTTGGTCTAGATGCTGATATCGGCTACGTTTAGTTAGCTCACAGGAAGACACGTTTTATGAAACGATTGAAAAACAATGTAGATATCGATCTTGAGGAATGTGATTACGTCAATTGCATGCTGCCACAAGGATCGGAAAATTTGAATGATAATTGTCGAGGAAAACGCAACTATCCGAATCACGATATAAGAAAAAAAAATCCCTGTTGTAAGTTCAAAACCCTCGGGGCAAGAGAAAAATTATACAAGGGAAAGACCCCGTTTTTAGCCTCCCCCGGATTTCACATTTCCTCAAACGTAAACCCACTGAGTTACTGATGAAAGCCAACAAAATTCCGTCCTATATCAAATCTTTTTATTCAGTGCAAGGTACCAGAAGTCACTGAGACAGCCTCACAATATTTCGGTAGTTGACGTCATCACAGCAATGGCGACCGCCTCAGTCAATACTGATTTAATAATACCGCGGCTCGATTAAAAGCAATAGATTTCATTTGTTTCCAGAGAAACGCTCGTAGATGAGTGCGTGTTTATGTTGGCGTACCCACTCACACTTGAAAGGTCCATTTTTAGCCCGACTCGTGCACGTGTGATACACAGAAATAGCCTGAGAAACCCACTGCGTGGGTAACGAGATGCACTGAAGTGTTTCTCTTGTTTCCCAGCAATGAAACTACTATTTGCGAAGACTCTACAAGCTAATTTGCTCATCAAAGGAATCAAACTTATTAAAGTACCATTATAGTCATCTAATTCCAACTGATAATTGTTAGGGTCCTCATAAATCATCCAACATTTTCAGTAAGCGTTTTATTACTTTAAGCTTGTCTGGCGAAAAGTTATCGTTTCAAAGAGCGTAGGTTGTGATTTTTCGCTTCCTTTTCGCATGCAGAAAAACAAATAATTTCGCCAGACAGAAGTGAACCGCAAAAAAACAAAGATGGTGGGCCGGACATAAGATACCAAAAAGGCCATAATAGGCAAAGAGAGAATGAGGAAAGTTTAGGAAAGAGAATATTGACACAGAGAAAGAGTTAGGTTACTTAAGCTACAGAACCTATCTAGTTTTGATGCAGTTCTCAGCGGGGATTGAAAGGAGATGGTTCGCCTAAGATTCGTTGTTTATTCTAGGTGTTTGAGTTTCAGTTTAAACGAGGTTCACTCCAAGAAGGTGGAAAAATTTTTAGTCATTTGCCCTGCGTCTATTGTTTAAAGAGGTGATCTGATAAGTAAAACACAAGTCAGTTCAGTTCTAACTTGCAATGTCTGATATTTTTGTTACATGTATAGGTTGGTTACTGATGAAGAAGATAAAACAGTCGCCAATGAAAAATTTGGTTCCAATCCCATCCCTTTTAATTTTGATTCAAAGTTTTTGCAGTATTTAACTGAAGAATGCGCAGAAGTAGTCAGTAATTGTAGTACAGTAACAGAGCAGTAATCAGTGATTAGGAAAGCGACGCGGATTAAGTGACTTCAACGATTTTGGAAAAAAACAAATCCTCAAACTGAATGTAGTCCGGCCGAAGAACAAGAGGACATAATTTATTTAACGTATCAAATTTGTCGAGCCAGCCCTCATAGGTCTTCACAACTGTCTTTTCGTTGTTATTTTGCTCTTTTTTTTTCCCCTTTTTCGATTTCTGCATGGAGTGGGAATCTGTTACATTTCCATGCAAATGATTCTCAAGCAATATAATATTATGTCGTCCCTGGCGTGGTTTCACGAGCATCGAAAGCAAGAAATTGAATTTATTGGACATTACAAAAGGATAAAATTATCTTTGTACTTTTAGACCATTCTCACTTCGATTAGAAGAGAAAAAAATAGCGTTATTGATGAGAACCGAGCATGTTTTGTTTCGAGAACAAGCCCCTTTTTGTGCTGAGCTGAAAGAGACTTTCTCGTTGCAGCATTGTGCATGGCTTTGTGCTAAGCTTTGATAGAATGTAATTTAATCTAGCATACCAATACTGACATATTTGTGATAAAAAGGCCTTTGAAATTGTAAAGTCATTCGTAAAGGGGGCGTAGCAAGTGGAAAAAAAATAGAATTGGATTAAAGATATTGTGAAAGTATTTCCTAGTCAACATCGTAAAAGACTTGTCCATAGGGCCGTATCCTTTTACAATCGCTCTGACGAAACGCTCGAAGCGCCGGTTAGCTTTAATTTTAAACTCTTTACGGTGCCCAATTTACGTTATGAACTCAGTTGATAATACTTAATTACCCAGTTATACTCTCCCACCGACCCAGCACCACAGTTTCTTTCGAAACTTACCCCCTGTATTCATTTATCCTATTACAAGTTGGTACGGTGTATTACTCAAGGTGTACGGTGTATTACTCAAGGTGTAGACACTTAAATATGTTTCATTTCCTGATAATCTTTTCGACCAGCACTTCTGTACCTTCGAGACGGTGGCTGCTTTTCAAGAAAGAATATATGATCGGTTTGTCAGTTCCAGTTTAAAACGCGTGGTCTTCTCGTCTCTGTATAACATGCGTATCACGCTAAACATTGCTCAAAGTCAAGAATGAAAAACGAAAAGAAACTTACCCTACGATTTCAATCGGACTCTCGTGATTAAGTGGTTATGCTCCTTTGCAAGGCACCGAAAAGAGTGTCGTTGATTTAATTTATGTTTCGAAATCTAATATCCAGCGGACTGAAGCTGTTGACGGAAGTATAAATGAAAGAGATATGGACACGTTGGTAGCGGACAGAAAGACTATATCCGTTTTGTGGGCGTGACGTATATCCGAATCCGGATTAAAGTGGACCCTGGTCAAGCGAATTAAAGCTGCAAGTCAGGTGGACTGTACATCTATCAGGGAAAGCTTAAAATTTTTCGGTCAGCCTCTATCACATATCCTCTTCAACGTTTTGTTGATAACGTCGGCTCTTACTGACTCCGCAAGAGTTATTCAGATCGCTTTATCAATTCGCTCGTTTAGCACTCCACGAAAAGATACAATAACCGGAGGTCTTTTTAGGAAAAGTGTCACGGTATTTTCGGAAATTTGGTTTATTTTGGTTAATTCTGAACATAACCAGACTTAATTTTCAGCATGCTTTAATCAAATAAATGAACGCCATCCACTGCTGTGTTCTTAAACTTTTCCCATTCAACCGCTCCTAACTTTTGTTATGCCTCGCTGAGGCCTGATAGTTTTTAACCCGGCTATTACGAGGTGTAAGTCAACTCTGATCTGTAACTGTTAAAACTGAAATTGGATGATCCATACCCTTTAAAAAACTCTAACGTTTCTCCTAACTCCTCTAAAAATTGTATCGTAACTAATATGTTGGCCTGAACTATTTTGAGATACAAATCTTAAAGGGAAGCCCATGCGATCTACGACATTTTATATACGTCTAGGATTGAAGATTTATTTTCAATTTTTTAATCTGAAATGCTCTGGGGAACTTCAATATATTTTCAGTTTCCTTTCGGTTTCTCTGCTCTATATTTCTGAATATCATGCACTATTGTATCCATTCACTTTTCTCAGCTGAGAAAAATCTAAAGGTTCGATCCACCAAGTACAAGAGAGAACGTGTTTTCAAATATCGAGTAGGAGAACTTGTTTTCCAATACTGAGAGTGCCCAATTTAGAAAAGGGGCGTCAAATGTCACAGCACTGTCAATAAATAAGCTCTAGTGTTAATCCCCGTTTTAGATATAGCACAGCAACGGAAGCAAGGTAGTTTAAAAGTAGTTTAAGCCTGACTTTGGCATTGGCAGTCAAGGTTTACAACAAGGCTCAGCGAAAAGCAATGGGTGGCGATACACTCACCTTACACAACTGTTTGAGTCTCAAAGCATAGCAGAGGAAATACTATCGGTATCAGGCTTAAGCTTATGCAGAGTTAGGATACGTGGGCCTATTTTCGCAGCGGTTTTAGGGGGTGGGAGTAAAAGGGATTAGAGATGTTTTGCAACCTCTAACTTAAAGGAAGCATGTGCTTGCAAAAACATGTTGTTTTTTTAATCACCTTCATTGAATAGCGCTAAAAGAAATTTACCACTAACGTCAACTGAGATTCTAAGGAGTACCGGAATTTGTCCTCAAATTAGCAAAGAAATTCGTTTATAAACAGAGCCATTTTAAAAGGAACTCAGTAGCCCTGCCGCGTTCCTCTCTCTCATCCTGCGCACACGTCAAATGGAGAAATCCCTGACGAGATGCTTTTTTCTTTCATGTGGCCAAATAAATGCTACAGAGGAATTTATCAGTATCTACCATTACGGTGTGGCTGTATGCCGAGCAGCCGGGCAATTCTCAAAGAATCTCCATTAAAAAAATTCTTTAAAACTTCTTGAAACTATCAGATGTTTGTTCAGAAATGTCGAGTGATGTCCAAAAATAATAATAGATATAAAGGGAAACATTCATTATGCGTAGTTTTGGAAACAAAGGGAGAAGAATACGTCTGGTTTACCACGTTCATATTAAGAGAGCTCCGGATATTTCTGACAAGCTTTCACTCTACAAAGCATACACAATAATGATAATTCCATTTTTTAATTTTTTTTTTTTGCACCAAAGTAATGCTAACCTTGAATTCGCTTTAGACTTCCGTTTCTGGAGTACAATCAAAAGCCCCAAAAATAAATGAATAAAAAAATAAAAACAGAGAGAAAGACACAAGTATTAACCCTATTTCCATATAACACTTTTTTCGCCATCCTTTGTTTAATAAATAAGCTAAGAAAAGCGCTTTATAGACTTAAAGCGCAAGCGAAGTTTTCTCTGTGATAGGAAGTGTTCCAGGTTGTCGATCAATTTAGTTAGTTACATTTACCTTTCTATTGTAGTAGCTTCTCTGTTCACCGAAATTCGATGCGATGAGGAAAGCAAGTTTCCTTTCCACGAACAGTTTCGACGAAAGTCATTTTAATATTATCACAAAAGACGGTTTTGAAGCCAGACTAGGTTGATATTATCAGATGGAAATACGGAAGTAGACGAACGGAAGACATTTGCGACGTGTGAAGCCTTTTTAGTATCAGTACTCATTCAAAGAGCATGCAAATCAAACGAAAACGAAGCCGGAAGACAAAAAAAATAACCAATGAATTCATTAACAAAAAATGTCGCTAGAAGAAAATTGAGAACAAGGAATTAGGAGCTTTTAACTGCCGCTAGTTTGATTTCGCTGTTTCAATCCCATACTGACGACATTAATGTCAAAATAGATCTCGACAGTCGAAAAAAAATTAACTTTTGGAAGCCGAACCAATATACATTGATTCAAGTTAGTCAGGGAAATAACTTAGTTAGAAGTAACCAGGTTTGAAGTCGTTTTTAGCTGTACTTTGATCAATGATACTTATCGGATAAACAAACAAACCGAAAATATTTGTGGAAAGGTAAAGTGAACATAAATATTATAAGGATAAAAACAAACTGAATTATAGATACGCAAGTGAAGAGGAACATTCGCAAAATTTATCTCATCGTCTACTCAAGACCTCTTTCTATTCGAGCAGTTTATGATCGATCTCAGTTCATGCGATCATACAAAATTATGATTGATTATAGATCTAAAATCAAACCATTTAAGGTAGCAATCTACTTGTAAAGCGTCTGACATATCAAAAAAGACCAAGTTCAACTACATCAAACATACGATATGCAGAATTTGTTGAGTTCTTTTGCGTGGGATGAAGATCAATTTATTCAACTGACCGATGTATTTTATCGGCGCCATTTAAGATTTCTAGCAACTGTAAATTAACAACCACAGCAGAACTACTGAATCAAAAATAGCGGCAACAAAGTTTATTAAGAGCTATGAGTAGCAAAGAACAATACTAAATACCTCCCCTCACCTAAAGGAAAAATTCCCACCCGTTGTCAATATTAGGTTTTTTTAGACCATCTCTTTAAATCAACATGGAAATACGCTCTCTGAAATATGTAACACACAAAAATTCTAAATTTAGCTCTAAATAGCCATGAAACTTTGCCAAATACACTCAAACCTAACTTTACATCCACGGAAATGCCCTAGTTAAAATCGAGTCCCGCTGTCGCTTATGGTAAATTCGGGATTGTGGATAAATTGCCATTGATTTAGGTTTATCTAAAAAGACGTCATCAAACTCAATGGTGTAGATCAATTTTATACCATACAAATTAAAATTTAATTGTAGATACCTTAGAACGACGCCAAAAATAGCTTCTCCAACGCAGGTTTAGTAAAGATGGCTCAGCGAGGGAACAAAATAAGAAAGCACAGCTTGGACAGGATATAGAGGATAAAAAGTTGTGAAGGTAGCGTGGGCGAGACGAGATGCCTCTTTGACGTCACCATCACGTCAAGAATAAGACCGTATCCATGGCAGGCTTTCTATCAGTTTCCAAGCAAACAAACTGAGGACGCAATTGTTCATTCAATACCCAGACGGCTGTTATGGTTCAGAATTCAGTGTCAAATGGAGCTGTGTTTGCAGAAATGTGGAAAATGACACACAGTTGAATTCGGGCTCTAGTTTACATTGGTTCTTTGAAATTAAAGGAGCGAATCCAAAATGAATGTATATTGACTCAGCAACTCTAAATTAAAGAAATTAAAGACACAAAAGGAAGCAAACGAAACCGTTTCATAAACCAAGTGCTAAAACCGGAACAAGAGCTATTATCAGCAACACAGACATGTACAAGGGGCGATGTGGGGGGGGGGGGGGGAAGAGGGGTTAAAGAAAATGGAAGGGGGGGTTGGGGTTGCCATTTCCTCCCCACCTGCAACACTGGGATTCAGGCTTGTTTTATTCTATTGAAACGAAACCTCGTTATTTTTACAGTTACAAATGAAGTACAGACCCTAGGCCAGTCGAGGCGAGTCGTGTGAAGAGAACAAAAGGAAATTCCGCGGAAACTTTGTTGATGCCTATTTTAGGGCAAGGCATGAAGAAAAAACGATGCTGCTTTTCTTACGTTTGATTTCAAACAAAGAGCACGTTTTAGCTAGTTATTTTTCGTCATCTTGCTTTGTGTGAGCTGTACCCTGGACTCGCCTCTTTAAGAAAACGCCCACAGAAAACGTGGAAACCCGGCATTTTGCAGGCGGTTAAAAGGATTAATGCAATGGATGACTAAAAATAATGGCTTTTAGACTTATTTGGATAAAATTCAATGTTTCTCCATGAAATCCATATTTTGCGCATGTTTTGATGCACTTAAAAGAACTATAACATCAACGAGTCAGCAATCATCGTAAAACTTCTCGACATTTTCCATGAGTGCGATAAGAGGTACAGCATTATACGGAAAATGTCCCCCGGATAACAGCCTCCTTACTGACATTCGCAGTCGAATCAGCATCGTCATAACTTTATCTAAAACCTTGCATGACTTGTCTGCAACACAAACAATATGACTCGCGTTTGCGACAGACGAGTCAAATGTTCCCACGCTGTTGTTATCAAAGGTCATCGAATGTAGTTCGCAGCTGTCGGAGCCCTCAAAAACACAGTCAGCCGTTGTCTCTGAATTTTCCCTTTGACTTTCGATTTCCATGTCGGATTCGTCGCTTGAATAGTACGACTCAAGAATGCTTTTCAAGCCACCAAGGTAATCACTGTCATTTCTTCCCAAGCGATGATCCGTAGAACGAATTTCTGAACTGTTCTTTGAAATTGTGTCAATGCGAATATGGTTGTAAGGTTGTTTGCCCTTTTGAGATGGAGGAAACGTTTTTAACATCTGCGCGCCAGAACCTTCCTGCGAAGACTCAACATCCTGTTCAAGCTTTCCGCATTCATTTTTTCTTCGCCTTTCACTACACGTTTCCAAATCGCCGTGTATCGCTTTGTCCTCTTCTTCATCGATTTGTCTGTAAGTCGCCAACGATTGGGTGAATTCTGTCCAATCACTGACAACAAAGCGTAAATATTTTGTCAGATACTCCAGAAATCGCGTCTCTGATGAAATAAGAAGATCGAGAAGTAACGAGGGATCAAACCCAACTGATTCGGTGAAAGCAGCAAACAACCAGTGCGGGTTCAGCTGTAGTAAAATTTTCATGGAAATTTCATCGCTTGAAAAATTCCTGAAAATAAATTTGGCAAAGAAAATGTTAGAAGAAAAATATACAACGTTTTACACAATTGGAAGTAAAAAGTAAATAGACTGGTGAAACAGAGGAAGAGAATAATGTTTTATTTCCACCCGTGGACTGTTGAAAAGAGAAAGTCACTTTAAATAACCCTTAAGGACACAAAATTCGAATGTGAAATCGATCTTCGCAGTAATGAACACTACTTAAACAGTAGTGAAAATAAGGCCTGAAAATATTCAGGCCTGCACGGGATTTGGACCCATGATCTCTGCGATACTGGTGCAGCGCTCTACCAACAGAGCTGGTCATTACGTTGGTTCGTAATAAACCTGTGAAGTGGTGAATCAATGACTGTGAATATGAAAATCATATTTAAGTGAGCTGCGCATTAAGAAATGTATATGAAATTGATCCTGTACAGGCCTAAATATTTTCAGGCCTTATTTTTCACTACTGTTTAAGTAGTAAAAAAAGCACAGCAGAGCATCATGCTTCATAAGATCACGCATGACCAGTCGACCTCATCGCCTGAAGAAGACTAGTAGTATGCAGTCGAAACGTCGCGATCTACATCACACGTGACTACATCTTGAGACAAATGAATAAGTTAGCTTTTATTGTTTAAGTAGTGTTCATTACTGCGAAGATCGCTTTCATATTCATTTCTTGATCTACAGGTCACATATATGATTTCCATGTATTCATAGTCATTAAAACAAAATTTGAAGTAAACGTGTACTTACTGCATAAATTTTATATAATTTATATGACACCAAGTACTTCTCTTGCAGTTTTACGTCATTGTTACCTTCGCTTCCCCTGCCGGATTTGTCGCTTGAACAATAAGGCTGTGAACAGTGCGGCTCTAATCAACACTTTTCAAGCTGCTAAGTTGATTGACACTGATTTTCTACAATATAACAACTGGAAGAGTGGGATGCAAAGCCTTAACGTTGCCCTTAAGGTAAGTTTCACTCCAAGGACTGTTGAATCTCCAACCCTCGTCCATACGCAAGGAAGTGAAAGTTGCCAACAACTGCAAACCACAGCTGACTTTAAAAGACATAACATCCTCCTAGGAACAAGGGCCCACTAAAAGACCGCCAGATATTTTCCCTTGCAATTTTGTAACAATACCCGAAGGGGTTTACTTATTAAATAAACATTTCAAACAAGATTTCAAAACTCTCACTTGTGAAGTTCTTGAAAAAGCAATAGGAGAGCTAACATCAACTCAAGAAGTTCATCATCCTGGTCAACAAACAATGCTATGAGACTGGTGGAGAGTTCTGTTTCAATGGAATTCTGTGCAGATGACTTGCTGTTGAAAGGATTACCACAAGCAAGAGAAAGAACATCCCTGCAACACAGGTTCACACAAGATAAAGACAGCTTCTGGAATAAAAATGAACCTGAAAAGACACATGAAATAGATAAATATTACCATCAATAGTCTTGCTTCTCTGAGCCTTAATCATCTCTACCCTCAACACCCTGACAACATTATGGATATTCCCTTGCTCCATAGGCAGTTCCTAAGGTGCTGAAATGGAGAATTTGTGTTGTTGGTGATCATTTCCTTTATTCTCATGACCTTAATGTGTGATTCAGGGATGATAATGTAGGGAGAAATTAGATTCTTGTCACTCTTAGAGGTCAAAGGGTTAAAAGTAATGCAGTTTGCCACTCAAACCTGTACATACCCTCCTGCTGAACAGCTGATTTTAGCACAATGAAAGCAGATTTGAAAACCATCAGTGAAGCTTTCCTCAGAGCTAGTAAGTCAGTCCTTTCTGTCTGCCCAGTAAGTCCTGGATGACTTTTTATTTCTGTTCCACTGAATCCCACAATTCCTGAGGGGTTCCTGGGTATTCTGGCGAGGAGACAACACTCAACAACACTCAGGAAAGAGACTGAAGGGCTCCTTAAGATTTTATGTAATTTACTGTCTTTATTTTCATGTGTAAACAATACTGAGCTTGGAATAAATAAGACATTGTACAAAATCTCCAAAATCTTTTTAAAAATCAGCGGTGGAAGTCTTGGGTGGTGAAGGTACTGGGTCAACATAGCTGTAACAATGCAAAACTGATTGACAGTATCATCTATTGTATCAGTACTTATCATTCTTGTTGCAAAGATACTACTGGAGTCCCATTCATACAGTTTGGCTGCTATGTGTCTGCTACCATTGGTTGACCCAAATTCTTGGGGTCCCAGGAAAGAATATTGTTCTCCAATGCAGCTTTTCAAATCAGTTACTTCCTTATTTAGACATGCTTCAAAGTTGAAATTCATGTATTTTGCAATTTCTGCCATAAAATGAAGGAAGGCAAGTAGGTTATTCTCTTTTGCCCCAAAAATGGCTTCTTTCTTCACATTTTCTTGTTCATGGATGGCATCTCCTAATTTCAGACTAGCCCAAAGTACAATGAAGTCTTCAGCTAGCCCTGTATGTTGACAGTTCTTCATAAAAGAATACATTCCATTGGGTCGCACAATTAAAGGAACATATAGAAAAAAAATATGTCTTAAATTAACATTCCCCAAAAGTACCTCTACTAATTCATTTCTTGAAAGACTAGTATCTGTTAAATTATTTTCAGGAGTAGTGCAGGAGCAGGTGTGACCGACTGTGCCTTCTATACGTTGCTGATAATTCCTAGGACTCTTTGGTGTCTCCCGTGCGTTTTTTAGAATATTTTGTAACATTTCCATGACATAAAGCTTTTTCCAAGGATGCTCAGTTTCTTTCCCGAAGTCAAAGAGTTTCAGAAACCACTCGCCTCTTATAGTTTGCTTAGAAACCACTTGAAAAACCAACACAATCGCTTTAGTTGCAGAGAACACAACATGTTGGTTGCTATCGCCCAGAAGTTTTAAGAGACAGTCTAGTAAGTCGTATTTGGAAACAAGATCATCTGTTATGACTTTCAAATATGGGCAATTAATAGTTTCAAACCTCTGATAAAGCTTCTGAACTACAGTTAGAGCCAGTAGTAAGTTATCCACCATTGCATGATTTATCGTGAAGATTTCAGAGATTTGTAGCCAGTTTACAAGTGACCTCCAAATTTCTTTCGCACACATCTCCTTGAAGCAATTGTAAGTGAAAGCTTTAAAATATAGCCCTTCTAGTTTATCCATAACCTTCAATTTACCTATAAGGAAATCATTTCAAGAGAAACAACAGCTCACGCACAACCGTCCACCATATTACTGTCACAATCATTTATCCTTACACGATGTAAACAGGGCAACCGCTCTTTCACTTTCTTGCTTTCTGGTCGACTGCTGGCTCATAAGAAAAAACACATGCGCAGTATATACTTCCTGTTACAGCACTTTAATATTTTGCGTACAAAATGTCCGGTCCGCGCAGACCACCTCCTCCCATACCAAAACCAGGTATGTGCTGAAATACACTGATTTTAGCTCATTTCGCGAATTATTCATGTTGCTTTTCTGTTTAATTTACAGGTCACGTTCAAGTCGTAAGAGCTTTGTACAATTACACAGCTCAACAGGTAAGGATCGTGTAAAAAAATTTCAATACTTGAAAGCTTTCGAAAGTTTGCCGTAAACAACCGCTTTGAATAATGTAGTTTTAGAAAATGATCGCGTAAATTAGTTGTTATTTTAATACTGTCTTGTGTTCTTTTGTAGCCAGATGAAATCAGCTTCGAAGAAGGAGATATTTTGTACATAATCGACAGGGTATGGACATAGTTCCCGGTATTCATATGTTTATTTAAAATGTATCGCCTGTTTTGTCTCATATCGTTGAAGAAGGGCGCACCCAAGATTTCCATTACCACCTAGCCTTGATTTTAGGGGTTTTATTTTATACTTCAGATTTTGAATCGGCTGGAAATCGAATCTATGCCTTCAGCTAGCTTTTATTAGCGTGGAATTGAGTAGAACTATGTTAACGACCTGTATCGTTTCTGAGCAGCTTAGTGGTGTACAGGAATGTACATTATTCCATTGACCGTGCAGATCTTAATATCACTTCAAGTGCAACAATTTCAAACAAAAACTGAACTTTCTAAGTTGCTAGATTTTGATGTTTTAAGATTTACCATGGAACCATATGCTTCAGCACAAGGTTCTGTGGAAGAGACTTTAGGAAGTTAATCCGCTACAGCCTTGTAGCAGTTGATCCTTTGCACCCAAAAATGGGTATCCATACTCCCCATACAGTCCTTTGAACATTTCCTGTGGTGCTGATATGGAGAACTTGTTTAACAACCAATGGCTTCTTCAGTTGGTGATCATTTCCTTTATTTTTGAGACCCTAATGCTTGATTCAGGGGGGAAATTGGAAAGAGATATTAGATGCTGGTCACTCTTAGGGGTAATGTCTGTTTTGTTACACTGAATTTAATTTTGGCATGAAATCTTGATTACATGTCTGTAACAAGATTATTCATGTTCAAAGATCTTATATATTCCCTTTGTCAACTCTTGATTCTGACACCTTCATCAAAATAGGGCACTGGTCCATGGTGGAAAGCAAAAGTTGGGGGCAAGACAGGATTGATACCATCTAATTATGGTGAGGGCTCATACTTTCAGTCAGATACATTATAAGAAGAATTAATCATGTTTACATTCTAA
Source organism: Pocillopora verrucosa (assembly GCF_036669915.1). NCBI lineage: Eukaryota > Metazoa > Cnidaria > Anthozoa > Scleractinia > Pocilloporidae > Pocillopora > Pocillopora verrucosa. Next base: position 30,757,482 of record NC_089315.1, on the reverse strand, counting down.
TCATTAGAGTTACCTTTCAGAACTTTCTTATCAACTTTCAGTACAATGGGGTGTATTTTTTTATGTTGTATGATGTTAGGAGCCTGTTTGCATAAATTTATCCTTTTGGGATTATCATGTTTCAGTTGGTGAGCACACTGAATCAGTAGAAAATCCTCTACATGAAGCAGCAAAAAGAGGTAGTAATATCTGTGTATCCATAACTTGTATGTGCAGTGAATATTAAAGAATTTTAACTGTATTGCTCGATACACAAAAAGATTGACAAGTGCTTGTATGTATAACCATTCCTACTTGCCAATACATGTCTGAATTAAATTGATTTATAGTAGTTGTGAATTAAGAATGAATACAGATGAGGTTTTTAGATAATGAATCCATTTATTTCCAGCTATAAAGCCAACTAAATACTCCTTACTTCTATCTTCTCAGCCAGTAATTTTGTCTGATCCACATGAAGTGTGTTGTAGTTGAGTTCTAGTCAGGTTAGTCAGAAAGAAGAAGGAGTTAGACATTTTCAGTTGTTAGGATTGTATGTTTACTTCTTGTATATAATCAGCAGCGTGATAGTCAGAAGTGTTTTAGCATGCACTACACCATGCTGTTAAGCATCATGCATCAGCAGTTAGCTTCTTGCTAGGATTAAGTCTGATGCTTTCTTTCAATAGCAAATCATACATTAACCCTTTAGGTCATAACATCAGCATACATATTCTCCTTACTGTTCTCTATACATTTCCTATAGTGTTGACAAGGAGAATCTGTATAACAATCGAAAGCTTCTTAAGTGATCATTTCTGTTACTATTGTGTCCTTAATTTGTGATTCAGTGATGATATGTTAAGAAGAAATTAGATGTTTGTCATTTTTAGGGATCAAAAGATTAAGAAAGAATTCTAAATATCAAGATCTTATGAGTAACTATTTTATAAAATCAAGATGATAAAAAGCATCATTCTGTTCTGGTCACTGTTTAAAAGGCAAAGACGCTGGGGCTACTGAACATTTCAGTCTTATTCAATTATTTCTAGGCAACATCGGCTTTCTTCAGGAATGCCTTCAAAACAAAGTAAGATCATTGCATTTGTTTTTTCACTAGATTTACTTACAACCAGAACTGTTTAGAAAATGAGTTCTTAGAGGAGCTCATATTAAATAACAAAGCACTGACAAGGTTACAAAATAAGCCATCAACTCTCGCAATTGCTAACAATCTCTATGCAGAAAAATGTGCCAGCTATTCTGAATGCTTGAGGTAAGGTTTTCAGCATGGAGGTGTGACATTGTGCCTCTTGTCTTGTATCACAGTGTGGTTAAACTAGATATCCTTTTGAAAACCCTGCAAAGGAATAATTTTCTTATGGTGTCATTTTTTTTATTTATTTTTTTAATTAACTTTTGTTTGCTCTACAGGTATCAGTCAATGGCCTTGACAAGGCGGGATCCACCCCTCTTCACTGGGCAGCACAAGGAGGACACACAGGTATATATCTATCCTTTTCAATGTTATGGAAGTTCTATGGCTTGGAGGCAAACTCGTGATTTCGTCTCTCACTATGGTTTACAGTTACTTTAGGCAAAATTTAGCAAATTCCTTTAATCATGACTCAGACTGAAATAACACACTTCCTGTGAGGTTCAAAGCGTGATTGACAGTAACATAAACTGAATATTCAATGATACATTTCCAACTTCTTTGTCTGCATGTTGCTGATATGAACAGAATGGTTTTAATTTTACAGAGCATAGTGTGACAACTAATGGTTTTTACTTCATGACTGATTGGGACTCAGGTAGTAGTTTTTTGATGAATGTAATGTACTTTTATAATTCAAAACAGAATGTGTAAAGATATTACTTGCCCAGCCAAGAATTCAGATATCAGTTCAGGTATGTTCTTTCATTTGGCTTGTTAAATTAAGCTGACTTGATGCAACTTGCAAATTTGATTTCATTTTTATGGGAGTTATTAATTAAGGTGAACTTGATACTAATTTTCTTGCAGAACAAGCTGGGAGACACCCCTTTGCATTCAGCTTCATGGAAGGGTCATCCAGACATTGTGGAGTTACTGCTAGAGCGAGGTACTGAACATTGCAATCTTTAGTATAGGATAGGGAGTGATAAGGAAATTGAAAGGGTTAAACTCTGATTAACTGATACTTTTAATGAAAAAATAGGGGCAAGAACAGACATACAGAACAATGAAAAACAAACTCCTGCTGACCTAGCAAGAGATCCAGATGTTGGTAGACTGTTACGAGGGGCTGTTGGTAAGTAAGATTATTTTCTCTACTAATTGTGAGGTCAATGAAAAATTGCATATTTTTGGTTTTCTAAAAGAGTTTAAATTAATGTCCAATGAGTGCTACAGTTTAATTTAAGTTGGTGCATAACAGATGCTTCTTCATTTTGCTCTTGACTTGCATTTTATGATGATCAAACTAAACAATACCAATTAGAAAGTGTCCTTTATGTCTCAGAAGCCCCCAGTGCAGACGATTATGGTGAAGAAGAAGATTCTGATTGAGATAACTTGATAAAAGTTTGTTTTAATGCAACAAGAGGAGATAAAACTCATTAGCTAATAAATAATAATTATGTGAAAGGACATTTTCACATCAGCATTACACCAGCACAGTACAGTTGTTTCATGTCACTGTTTTCATTCTCAGCATGATGTATACTCATAGGAAATTTCTATATTTTTTTCATTAACATCCTTGTCAATCAGTGATGAGGAGGGTATACCTAATCTGTGGCAAAAGATACATTTTAACTTTTTTGTGTAAAGATAAGCCTGTCAAACACCTGGTACCTTGGTTTATGCAGTGAGTATGGTTGGAGGGATAGAAGGCAATTTATATTCTTCATCTTGCTGGCAGTTTGTGTACTGCATTATACATTTTAGAATACGTAAAAAACCTAGAATACATATTCATATGATGATAAAAATAATTACTTACAGTGTGGCCATTGTCACCAAGCTTTAATGCAGAAAAAAAGACTAGACTGATCTCAGGAATTTAGGAATGTTAATTCCTATTCATCTTTAATTGTTTGATTGCACCAGCCTGGTAAAAGAATTTGCTGATGGTGCAAGGAGAAATTATTATTTAGCTTTTGTGTAGAATAAAAGAAAGCTTACTCATGATAATCATAGGTAAAAGATGAATTAGAAGTTTAACCCTTTTACTCCTGTGAGTGACTAAGAAAAAAATCCTCCTTATTTTAGTATACAATAGTGTTCTCCTTTTCAGGCAGTAACCAGTAACATTTATGGCCTGTAGTACCTCTTATTACCATTTAAAATTCAACAGGTAAAAGGATTGCTTTACCGGCTTGAAAATTTATTTTACCTGTCATTCTTAAAATAGGGGAGAACACTGATACAATATTATGTAGGCAAGTGATGAGAATAAAGAAAAGTATCAGTTATGGGATTACTACTTGATCTGATACCAAATCCTCCAAACTAACATAATGAGAATCATTTGGCAGACAGTAAGGAGAATTGCTAAAGAGATCTTGGGAGCTAAAGGGTTAACAATAATTATCAGTAATTTTTCATTGATTGTTTAAGTACAGCATTTTGTAGGAGAGAGACAGATCTGTACAGGGAATGAATGGAAATTAACACTAAAGTTACAAAATTTTCTATAAGAAAAACAAAAATGAAAAAAAATTAATGAGCCAAGTATCCTTCCAGACAGAAGACACTAACAATGTTGTAATATTGTGTATAGAACTCTGTTCTTTACCACAAACTTGTTACAGAACTTTATTTTGGAAAAACTTTCAATAAAATAATTTTGCAGACAGCAATCCCTTAGTATTTATTTGACCTTACTTTTAACTGGTTACCTAAGTATCAAATTTAATGAGGACATTGTGTACACATGATTGTTTTCAGCTGTATCTCTCATTTTTGTTAGTAGAAAGAAAAACTAATAATTTTTTTCGTTTATTCTTAACCATCTTAAGACTGTGCTCAGGGAACCTACTGACAATGATTTTAACTTAATTTCTTGTGTCAATAAAAGACAGAAGTGAATACACTTGGGTTGTGTGTCATAGAACCTTTTGCTTCTAACTTGTATTTAACCTAATCTTAAAATTGTACAAGTTTTTGTTTGTATTTCTCAACAGTAAATGTCAAACTTTTTCCCTTAAAAAAAAGCAGAGGCTATGCAGAGATATGGGTTTTGCTTTTCAATTTGACTGACTCAGCAACGAGTTATTTAAGACAAAAGCTGGCGGTTCTAGGTATCGATAGTCTTTAAAGGGTGGATTATACTTGTGGAGGGCATTTATTGCACAAGCAAGAAGAAAATAAACTTCCCAGCAAAATGATCTGAATTTACCAATAAAATTAGTTTCATCATTCCTTATCAATGTTATTAAACATATGTTTTACTTCGCATTTGTACTTAGTTTTAAAAAAAAACAAGTGAATATCAATTTGCCCATTTTTAGTCAGACTACAGTTGAGTTAATTTATCCATCGATTCTTTAAGTCAGAACTTCTTTCGTTACACTGGCTTGAGAAACTAGAGTTGTCTTTGTCTGTTGAATGGGAGGTAAAAAGTGAGGTCTCTGCAGTTGACATCCAGATTGTTCGTAAATTTTCCCTCGGTGATCACCCACGTGCAAGTTGCTCCCGCCATGAGCTCTCAAAGTCTGTTTTCTCTCAAAGGACTTCAATCTTTGGTTTATTTCGACAGCCTCCCGAAGTAACTCATCAAGTTGCTCCTCCGAAAGTGCGTCTAAATTCTCCATTAGATTTTCGTAAGGTTTTTCGGCTAATCTAAGATTATTATCTCCCGCAGGGTTATGACAAATCTTTCACTCTGAACATCCGCAAAAGGGACACTTTACCTTGTTCTGCAAGCATAAACAAGTTCGTTCCTCCTGAAACAGTCATAAATTCCGGCAAGAAGTGTATGTTTATCTCCCAACCAAAGGCTACAGCAAATGTCTGCTCAATTGCCGTGAGTCCTTCGCAAACACAAATAACAATGTTTACAATAACTTTTTCAACTCACGCCAGCTGTGAAGATCTCTTGTTCTCGGGTGCCTTGGTTACATCTCATTTTCAGCTTGGTTGAAATAGCCAATCAGAGTACTGGATATTTGCTCCTTTGGGAGTTTTCCAAATATGGACTGCAAGGACAAGGCAACGTAGAGATATGAATACTGCGCGCCAAAGAGCGAAAGTTATTAATCTTCAAGGAGACTCATATGATCAACTCATGCGGCCGATTTCAGTGTAGGGCACCCGAATTTCATATCCATAAACAAGGAGAATAGAAACTTTCTCTCCTCTCAGAGACTGGCTCTTTACTGTTAAAAAGTGTCAAAACTTGTGAATACTTCCGACCGTTCGAATATACGTCATGGCGGAAGTGGGCATGTTTACAACTACGAATAAAGTAACGCAGAATACAACTCAGATCCACGAGCAGGACGTCGAATTTCGTACTGGAAATGATCCTTGCAAGCACATTTCAGTGACTGTTGAGAATAACGATGTTTTGGGTGAAAAACGTGATGTAAATTTCAACAACAAGACGGCATGTCCCAGAGGACCAGATCAGGGAAATGGAGAATATACTAACTCATGTGCGAATGAACCATTTCAGAGTGAAAATCTCCGGTGTGACACTCAAATTTCGTTAAATACCTCAAGTCTCACTCCAGTTTATCACTGTTCTGGTAGATCAGGATTTGCGGAACAGATGGAAACAGCACCAGCTTTTACTTTACCAGATACATCAACTGCAGATCCACATGGTACAGGTTTAATCACGAACACCTCAACGGTGGCCAACAATGACACAAAACCTCTTTATTTCACAAGATCAACAACAATCTCTACACCAGCTGAAAAAGATACCTCGCCCACTACTAACGTTTTGCCCACTATTCCCGAACCAGTAGTTTTAGGGTTGATGCCTACCACTGCATCTTCAGCCCAGATGTTGATTCAAGAGCGTGACTGTGCTGGTACAAATTCATCACCACCTCAAACTGTAATTCCTCAAAGTTTAACCCAAACGCTTATTTCTTTTCCAGAAGGTGTTTCAACTACTGCTGTAACACCAGAGAATCCCAATGCTGTTGCAGAAAATCCAAATTTAATAGCTCAGTCTACCTCAATATCAGCGACAGTCTTAACTGGGTCAAGCGTTTCATCTCTGGTAAATTCAAGTAGTTCTGTGGTGTTCACTACGACCTCAGAAGTGTCAAAAAATTTCGCTCCCGGAGTTCCAGTCCCGGATGATGGAACAGCCACTATAAACACCATCCAAACAGCTGCAAATTCTTGTGTTGAAAACAATGATTCAGCATCTGTTTGTAACAGTTCAAGTAGTCTTCTTGATATTCCAACCATTTTTTCAAACTTTACACCGTGCATCAAATGTAATTCTATTCTTGTCTGTTCCTGCCCTGGACCATCCGGTGTTGAAGGGGATAATGGCAGTGTTCTTCCAACATGTCAAGCTTCCTGTCAAGGTCATTGTACTTGTGAAGGGATGGAAGTGGATAAAAAAGAAGATTTGAAACCATTTGAACAAGATGTGAAACCTCAAGAATTTCCCACTCCAATTGTGGTAAGATTTGAAAGAAGGAGACAAATCATTTCTGTTGTTGTGTTTTTGTGATCTTGTGGACAGTGTTACACTAGTATTGCTTTGTAATAATACTGTTTCCTTGATCCTGCCTTGCTCAAGCACACAGTTTTATAATGAGAGTTTTTTCCTTAATTTCCTTGTCGCCATGACTTAACATGTAAAACTGATTTCATACTTAAGACTCTTATTCTTATTAATTTTACATCAATCTCCAAATACAGCTTAAGAAACAAGGTTTTATTTTATCCTCAGCCATTGGATCGCTTGGATCAGCTCTTTGATGGTTTGATTGAATATGACAAGATTATCAAAGCTGAACAGCCAGAGGTAAAAATATGTACAGTATTGTAAGTGTATTTTGGTCTCATGTCTTGGGTCATCTGTATTATTTTTCTTGAGCAAGATGCTCACAGTACCTCAATCCCCAGAGCTTTAAATAAGTATCAGTTAAATGTTAGGGATCTGACAAAATCCTGGTGGACAGAGGGTGGAGTGTAACCTTTGACAGGGAGAAGAAAAAGGGGAAGAAATTCTCAGAAATCTTATGTTACCAAAACTAAGATAAGCTGAGGGGCTGTTTTAAACAGGCTCACAAATTGACCTCTCCTTCACCCAAACTATGTTTATTTAATTAATTACATGTGCTTCAAATCCTGTTATCATTCATCACTCAGTAGTTCTGTGGAGTTGTAGTAACTGCACTAAATTGCTGACTTTATGCTTCTTCTTAACAAAATACAGTCTTTATTTTACTAAAAGGCAATTACCACAAGACTCTTCCCATACCAGCTGCAAGCTCTAAACTGGATGATAACAAGAGAAAACAACACTGATCTAGCACCATTCTGGAACAAAGTTAACAACAGCACATGGTTTAACAAGGGAACCAACAAGTCCACTGACAGAAAGCCACATTCTCCCAAGGGTGGCATATTGGCAGATGATATGGGTCTGGGTAAAACTCTTGTTGTTATCAGCCTGATTATGGCTAATCATCTTAATGGCAAGCCAATGTTTGCAAGGTCATCTAACAAGGTTTGTTTCTTTGTGGCTTCACCCTTTGACTCCCAAGAGTGATAAGCATTTAATTCTCCAAACAGTATCACCCCTTAATCAAACATGAAGGTTGTAAGAATAAAGGCAATGATCGCAAACTCAAGAAGCTCTTGATTGTTAATTCTCCTGGTAAGTACCATTGGAAATGTATAGAGAGCAGTATGGAGAATATGTATACTGGTGTTAGGGTGAGAATGGTAATTATGATTCAGCAAATTTTATAGCATTTCAGAATGTGAATGTTTTGGTTGCCATTTTGACTGAGAAAAATTTTGGCTTTTAATTTTGGGCATAAGTGACCAATTTGATGGTATGTTTTTGATGCTCATGTAGTATGTAGTGTATTGATTATACATGTACCTATCGTAATCATTGACAACAACCTTAGTATGGGTTCTAAGGTGAGTACTTTGTACTTAATTCAGTAAATGTATTACTGGCAGTAATCCCACTGTACTGGAAATACCTGCATGCTGTAAAATTACTATAAGTCAGTAAACTCTTATACTTGTATATGTGTAATGTGTTTATCAATAAAGTTCAGTGAGCCTTTGGCAATGAAGTAGGAATAGCCTCTCTATGTCTGAATGACGACACTACATAGCAAGTTGTGATTTTTAATATTTGTGTCATAGCGGAAGGCATCAAGTTCAGGCCAAGATGGAGAATGTAAACATGAACCAGAAGAGAGGATGCCACACAGGGAAAGAATTGATGAAGATGATCCTATGGATATGAAAGGGGAAGTTAAAAAAATAAGCATAAAGAAGCGGAAGAATGTTACAACTAAAAAGAAGAGGTGAGTGTATTTTTGAGTTTATTTAATTCAGTTAACATCTTTAAGATGTTTTCTAAATTAACATGCTCATGCTTCATGACATTTCAGGTTGGCTGACAGTAAGATGTTAAAAGAGCCTGGCTTTAAATTCAGGCAAATGTATCTTTCCAAGTTGTCCAGGTATTTTTGTGCAGACATTCTTTTTGTTTGATGATTTTTTTCCCAGACATGTGAGCCCATTTTTACTACCTTTGGAAATAGTATGTGTGGTATTTTAGTTACAGTGGTATATCAGGTAATGTCAATCACTGGAAACACCTTTTGGATTCCCAACTTTTGACTTTCAATGTGACACTTTGCCATTTTGCATCATGACATTTGACAAATGATTTTAAAATTTGACCCAAATATGGGACAGAAAAAGATATCTTGAGGTTCAAGGCAATTAAAATCTGAGATTTTGGAATTTCATGGTCAGAAACCTTACAAACTATAGAGCTATGAAGAATTTGTCATTGAGCTAGCTAGGTAATAAACATTTGTAATCTTTTAAAACTGTCTCTTGTTATTAATTATGCCCACAGCAATTCACCAAAGAAGGAAAAACACAAAGTAACAAAGGAACTGATGCAACCAGTCAGCATTGACAGTGATTTTAACACTGATGTGGCAGCTGAGTCATGGCGTTCTACAGGCAGTGGCAGTATTTGTGGAAGTGGCAGTGGCAGTGGCAAACCCCTACCAGATGATGAGCACAGTGCCACGCTTATAGTGTGTCCATTATCTGTGCTCAGTAACTGGACAGTGAGTACTTAAACACCCTTTCATCTCTTCTTAGCACAACTTATTGTACAACCTTGGAGCTTGAAACGAAGAATGTAATCATTTCCCTCTTAGTCTTTCCTATATTTCTTAACCTCCTCTTCCCAATTTACATCCTTTTCTTACCCCTCCTAAAATTTTTAGGTTTCCTAGTTATTCTCTTGATATACTGTTAATTATTGTTATGAATCACCTCTATTAAATAACACAGGCATTCACTTTGTAGCATTTTACCAATTGAATCAGTGAGTCATGCCAAGGGGATCCTAAGATATAATTTTTTCAGTTCTTGCTGTGACATTACAAAAGATGATAAACATCTCAAAACAATTTCACAGTGGCCTCTCCAGCATGTAATTGAAAACAAGACTTTTCCTTTTCCTTCCTAATTTTTTTCGGATATGTAGGATCAGATATGCAGCCACATCCATACAGATGTCAGTTTGCAAGTGTACATGTATTATGGTGCAGAGCGTTTGAGAGATGTGAATTTCCTCAGACAGCAAGACATTGTGTTAACAACTTATCCAACACTGACAAATGATTACAGGCGGGTAAGAAGTACATATGTGGTCAAATATATTTCCTTATACTGGGTTGTTCTAGAAACTGGCCCAAAAGGGCCATGTGGGCCCATTTCCTTGATTTTAAAGGGACCCAAGATAGGGGTACCCATAAAGGTCTTTGAACCTATTTGTATTAGTGTAAACACTGAGAAAACAAAGAAATTGAGACTGTAAGGGCTGATTAATTAAACAAAGTTTAGCTGTTGTTCAACAAAACCATGCTCTAAACTGTCTTCAAATTAGCTGAACCTTAAACCTGAAAATTTTTGTTTGTTAATGGTGTCAACAGGGCCGAAAGCTAACATTGGAAATAACTTTTATTTCATTAAATCAACCCTCTCAAAGAGAATACCTGACGCCCACTGCTTGCATAAAACCACAGTTTGGGTTAGATCTCAAGTAAATCACCAGCTCTAAGAGACTGTAAAGTATGAAGGGAGTTTTACAAAGTCACTGTCATATCAATGTTTTTGTTCATTATGTTTGCCTGTATGTATCTAGAGAAAAATTCATGGGCACAATTTTTTGTGCCCTATTTGATGCAAGATGCAAATTCTATGCACCTTTTTTTTTTTACTTTCAGAAATCCCTCAAAGCTGGGCTGTAAAATGAACCCTGCTTATATTATGTGACAATTTTCCAGTCATTATATATCAAAAGTGGAAGAATAATTATCTAAGACATGTATTCATCAACATGTGTTACAGTGTTACAGTTTTAATATACCATGTTGAGCTACACATGCACAGATAAACAACGCACCCATGGCATGTGTAGTGCATTTGTTTTCTAAGGGATTACGTCCAAGAGCTTATCAGTGTGTTTTTGTTTTCACACCAATTTTTTATATAATTGTGAGACAGAGCCTTTGAAAGACACAGATTTGAAACAAATTGCAATTCAATATTTTTATTTGCCATTCAGCTTGACTCTCCACTTCATAGGATCAAGTGGCTTCGTGTCATTTTAGATGAAGGTCACACCATACGGAATCCTCAGACTTCTTTGACCAAAGCAATGATTGACTTGGTGGCAAAGCGCCGATGGGTTCTCACAGGAACCCCAATACAGAACAGGTTGGATGACCTGTGGTCTGTGGTCAAATTTTTGCGTCTGGAGCCATTTGATGATAAAAAATGGTGGAATGCTGCCTTGGCATCCAGCGTGAGGAGAGGAGATGAACAGGCAGTCAAGTAAGCTGTGTAATATTTGGTGTGAAAGTGTTATTTCTTTGAATTATTTCATGCCTTGTATATGCTTGTCAAGTTTCTGAGGTTTATTCGGAAATTAACAGATGTTGCTGAGTGTAATTGTCATTTACTTAAGATTTGCTTTTTCTATAAGAGCACACTTCTTATCTCTTGACCCGCCATATTGTGCTTCCAGTCGCTTACAGAAACTCCTCAAGCACATCTCAATCAGAAGGCTGAAAACAGATCAGGATGATGGAAGACCACTGGTTAAATTGCCTCCCCGAACTGTGGTCATTCAAGAAGTGGAACTGTCGGAAGAAGAACGAACATTATATGACTCCATGCAGAAACACGGACAACTGATCATCACAGGGTGAGACTTTTTGAGGCACTGTCTGTTCCGTTATCTATCTGGTTTGGGTTCATACAGAGTCTAAAACTCCTGGCAAAGCTTAGAGTCAGATAACAGGGTAATTTGGTATTATCAAGTGAGTTGATAAAGCTAATTATTGGCCACCATGAAGAGTTTGAAAGCTGACTTCTCGAGCGTCAGCCTTCGTGCGAATTACCAAGGGCTGACGCTCGAAATGTCAGCTTTGAAACTCTTCACGGTGGCAAATTTACGCCAACAACTCGGTTGATAAAGCCAAATTATCCTGTTATACTCTCCCACCGACGCAGCACCACAGTTTCTTTAGAAACTTAGCCCCTTTATTCCTTTAGCTTTGCCGGATAGCCTCCTTCAAAGCCGTTCTTTGATCTAGCCGTGTAACGGCTCCAGCGGAAGAAGCTGCTAGTACGGGTGGGGGAGGGGTGGGGGAGCGTCTTACCTGACTAGATCATTGAACGGCTGAGAATAAGACTAAAAGTTGGATACTTGCAAACTACTTTTCGTAGCTGGAAAAAGTTTGGGAAAAAATGCAACGAGTTTTTCCACTATTTGTTGACAATCGCTTGATTTTCGGGGGAATGTTTGTTAGCCCTGAAATTACGACTGTTTCTATCTCCAGAGAACTTGATCCGAAACTTTTATTCCGTAACAGATATATTCAGAATGGAACAGTCCTCGCCAAGTATGCGCACTGCTTTGCAATTCTCATGCGTCTTCGCCAACTTTGTTTGCATCCAAAACTCTGTGAGGAGGAATGTCAGTCGTTGCAGCGTGCTCAGGATTTATTGCAAGGTATCTATAATTGATCTTATATGTGGAATGATATTTTTTGAAAACATGATATCTGCTTTGTATGGTGAAGCTACCTTAGGGGGTGTTAAGAAATATTTTTTAACATTTGTCACGTTGCTATAAAAAAGAAAACAAATTCTCAAATCAGTTTTCAAACCGAGCCAGTTACCATTTGCGGTCGGGTGGGAATCGGTTGCTCTTAAAACTGTGCCACCGAAAATCGGTATCTAGCTTGGCCGGATAAGCTTCATATGTGAGAAGCGTCCTGCATGCTGGTAAGATCATAAACGATGAAAGCGTCCGGTGTGGTAAGAGAGAGAGAAATTACAGATTTTTGGATCTTCAATTAAAAGATATCGAACATTTGGCGCGGGTGTGGGTTATTTTCACTTGTCGCGATGTTCATATTGCAATGACCAGGTCAGATGTACTGTATATCTAATCTTTTCTTTATTACAAATGGTCGCTTTTTTTAATTCCAGGGCTTGAAGACTCTGATGATGATGACCTCGATATGGACTATAATAACCAACGACTTATCAAAGATCTACTCGCGACTCTGTATTCGGGAAGTGACGAGGAATGTTCGGTATGCCTCGACTCCCTGGTCGAACCAGTCATCACTCGTTGTGCGCATGCCTTCTGCCAGCAGTGCATCATGGATGTGATAACATCAGAGAATCTTGCTCCGCACTGCCCTCTGTGTCGTGCGCCCCTTAATGAAAACGAACTGATTAAAGTTCCCGAGAAGAAGAAACAAAAATCACCGCCTGCAGAGAAAACTAGCGAGGAATCGGAAGGAAAAGAGAAAAGTTCTAAGGTCTGAAAGTGTTCTTATAGGCAGTGTTTCGTTGCGTAGCTGTGAAAACCAAACTGACTAAAGCGCGGGAAAACGCTAGCGACCAAGCCGCCATTGGTCTTATTTTTCCATGTGATTGGTCAAGAGGGTAGTTTGAGTTTTCTAGTTCAATCACAGAGCGAAGCAAATTTATAATTTTTAGAATTTTTTGTTCGATACTCATATGGAAGTCGCCTGATTTTATTGATTTTGTCACCTACAAGATTTCATCGAGATCTCTGTGTTTTTAGTTGAATGCCTTGATGGGAGCGTTATGTGCCATCCAAGATAAGGATCCCTCTACAAAAAGCCTTGTAGTTTCTCAGTTCACGTCATTTTTGGATCTCATCGAAGAGGCGCTTCACAAAGAAGGCTTCACTTTTGTCAGGTTGGACGGGAGGATGATGCAAGAGGCCCGGGCCCGAGCTATAGAGAGCTTTGCCGACACTAGTTCCAGTTCACCAACAGTGTTTCTGTTGTCACTGACAGCTGGTGGCGTGGGACTGAATCTGACAGCTGCCACACGAGTTTTTCTCATGGATCCGGTATGTTCCAACACTTTCCGTTGTAAACATTGCATGAATAGCATCAGGTCTACCTAGTATTCATTTGAAGAAGGTCTGGACTCCGTAAACTCCTCGCATATTTATAGGTAAACGATGTTGCGACAGACTTGTAACGAGACATACTTATACTTTTCTGTGGTGAATTGATGTTTTAGGCTTGGAATCCAGCCATTGAAGAGCAGTGTTTTGATCGTAGCCACCGACTGGGTCAAACGAAAGAAGTTATTATTACTAAGGTTGGTGTTGAAGATAGTTCTGAATCTTAACCGGGCGGCGTTGCTTGTGCAGTGTCGTTGACTGTGAGCTTATCTTTCAGTACATTGTGATGAATTCCGTGGAAGAACGCATGCTTACATTGCAAGAACAGAAGAGAACGCTGATGAGCCAGGCCTTCGGTGTACAGAGGCAGAGCCAGGAAGAGAGGAGGCGGGCTCGAGTCCGAGATATCAAGCATCTGATTGGTCTATGATGAAGGAAATATGGACATTTAACGACTTTTGGATTTGCCAAAAATGGCTGAATCGTATACAGCATTTGACTTTGACTCGTCTCTCATTGTTAGATTCTCGTTCATGTTAAAGAAGAATTTAAAAACTCTCCAAAGAGAAAACGCTTGTTTAAAAAGCAAGTGAAAAAAAAGGTGCAACTGTTTTGAAGTCAAGATGAACTGAAAATGTTCCGTTTAGTGACGTTTGATCCACCAATAACACGACTCGCCAAATTCCCTTTCACTTAGAGCTTTAAATACAGAGCCCCTTAGAATTAAAAAAATGCCCTCTAAAGTGAGAGAAAACTTGATGATAGCGTCGAATAACAATGCTTGTGATGTTTCCGTGAAATAAGTAAAGGATTACGGTTTGTAGCACTGTAGAAGACAATTGCTTGTTTCTAGAGGTGACTTGTTTTCCTGTTTATCAATTTCTCTGATGTCTTTTTTAATAAGGTTCTTTAAAATTGAACTAGAAGGTTTGTATTTTAAAAGATAGATATCCATTAGAAATTAATTCAGACATGCTAAACAACTCGGAATGTTATACACGTATTTTAATTGAAGATGTATATTTATGTGGTGATAGTAACACCTGCTGGTGATGAAGTCACCCGAGGTTGCTAAATAGTATTAAACGACTTTTGAATTTTTTGCTCTGGCTATTTGTTTAAAGTATTCACTGGGAGGGAGATATCACGCGATGACACTTTAACTCGAGTAACTTTCCAAAATCGTGACTTGGGTGATTATTTGGCGATTAGGTGCGAAATGTTTCACTGATGTGACTATTCCAAATTATTTCACTTGAACGGTGTCAAAAATGAAGAGGTTAACTGTGCGAGACTTCCAGGCATAGCGACCTGGTGTCAATGTCACGTAAGCACTTGTCACGCGAAGTAATTAACAATGTCCCTTGTCTTTGGCTTGTCACCGGATATCTCGCGAAGCTTTGTGATGCGGTCAGTTTCTAAGACAAGAGAATGTGCTTTTGTGGCTTAAGCTTACCATTTAGACGATTCTCTAATAATCTTTAGTTTTCAATCGTGGGCTTGGTGAACATGGCCTCGTCGCTGTTAATTCTTGTCACTTTCGTGTTATTTGCTAGAATATCAGCTGAGTTTCAGGGACCTGACACTCAAAGCAATCCTAAAAATGACGGCAACGATGACGAAGAAAAGGCCAAACTAAGGTTTGCTATTTATCGTGAATACTCTAAGCTCTCTTTAGACTATACCTGGTTAAAAAAAAGTTAGGTTTCTATCTTTAACTGCCTGATGTTGAACTTCTCGTCAATGTAAAGTATATATGAACTAAATTATTTTTACTATTATGACGTGTGACGATGAAAGGCATTGGTCTACTTTAAGAGAATTATTGTATTTCTGAAACAGGACAGGTTTGTTAATTTTTCCCTTATAAGAAATGTTTCTTTATATCTGTGTGTGTTGAAGAATATTGAACAGAATTCTCCGTAATTCACGGAAATCTGTACCGTTACAAATGTGTTGCGTGACGGTTAAACACTGACTTTTCTACACTCGTCACGCAATGTTTCAAAGAAGCTTTCAGATGGCTGAAATGAAACTAACTAAAATTGTAAGGATTTATTTAAAAAAACAAAAGATTTTGAGAAAAGCTATCATCTCATGTTTTGTAGGAGAACTTTCTAGGGTTCCAGGGCGGATGTGCTTAGATTGCATTACTCAGTTTTGTATACTTTGAAGTAGCAATTGGTAGGGTGAGGACCACTTCCAAATTCTTCTGTTCATGAAATCATAAGTCGCTTAAACAAAACTGTTTTTTCTCCTTGCATTGTAGGTCAGTTTTATTATTGATTGATCGAAACGGTGACAGTGAAATTTCAGTCAAAGAACTTTCTGCTTGGACCCAAAAGAGCATGAGAACTTTTTACAGACAGGAGGCCGACGGTAGACTGAGTTCACTGGACTCTGACAAAGACAGCAAGGTTTCCTGGGGAGAGTATGTCAAGGGTGCTGAAAACAGAGACGGTAAACATTGTGACACCTCTTACAAGCCCCCCTGTCCCCTTGCAATAATGATGACGCAATGTTTTGATTTCGCTGTATTTCCCAATTTTCACTCTTTTTAAGGACCCTTCCTTTCTACCCTCCCATCTATCGAATTAATTCTCGGTTTGCGGCAGGAGCCCATTACTAGACTCCTGTTTGCAGCTGTTGTGGTAGTGAGAATTACTCTTCAACACTTTTGCGGCTGAAACTTTGCATTTAAACTGTGTGACATTCTAATGGATCATTTTTGACAACTGCACGATGGTTTTGTTCCCAATTATATCAACTTGCAGGTTTTACAGAAAAGCAAAAAAGGCGTGATAGAAGAAGATTTGAACACGCTGATGTAAACAGAGACAGTTTGCTGTCACGCGATGAACTGATTTCCTTATTCCACCCCGAAGAAAGTGCAAATATGTTTGGAGTAATAGTTGAGGTAAGGAGCTGTGCTTGAAAAGTCCTGATATGAGTTATTTTTTTACCTATATGGTGATACGCATGACATTTTTTTCTACAGAATTACAAACCGAAAACAAAATTTATGTTAAAAGGGGTGAGTTTCTTAAGAAACTGTGGTGCTGTGTGTCGGTGGGGGAGTACAGCAAGATAACTGGATTTTATCAACTGAGTTGATAATGTAAACTGGCCACCGTAAATAGTTTAAAAGCTGAAGTTTTGAGCGTTTGAAGGGCTAACGCTCGAAACGTCAGCTTTTAAACCTTTTCCGGTGGCTAATTAACATTATCGACTCAATTGATTAAAACAAATCATCAACTTTTATGTCAACTTTATTCCATTCTGAGCCAAAAGCTAAAACTGAAGGTGATTTTTTTTAGGAGTTCATGGAATACATTGATAGCGACAATGACGGTTTTCTATCATTTAAAGAGTACAAAGGTAAAACTCTTTCCTTTGAATTTGTTTTCCATGTTAGGTCTGACCTTACCTATAAGTTTACTGAAAGAGTTTACAAACACTTTTGAATTCCTCTGAGATGCTGATGATAAGTTTGAAATTATGCTGATTAGTTCACGCACTGTTTATTTCCATGTAGGGAAAACAGCAGATACTGGAAACGCGGATGAACACTCAGCGAAAGAATCCTTTAAGAGACTGGATAAAGACAGTGATGGAAAACTTAACAAAGTATGCATAGCATATAAGGGAAATTTTAACTTTGAATTGTTCAGAAAACCGACCAATTCATGATTAAGAATTTTTGGGCTAGTCAAGATATGTAGTTCATTGCTGAAAAGTTTCTCAGGCGGGCTCTACTAAAGGATCAGATGAAGGAGTTTGAAAACATGCAACAAAAACAGAGCCTTGGGCTTAATCTGAAAAAAACTGAACTGGGAAGTAAGGAAACGTTGGGAGCAATTTAATCGTAGTTTCTATCTCAGCTGATTTTACCTTCTTTCCTGTCCTAAGGAGGAGATGAAGCTGTGGTTAGCAGCAGTAAACACCTCGGCCCAAGCAAATAATCAAGCACAAAGACAAGTTAAATTAGCCGACGATAACAAGGTAATCTATTTTCAGATGATGAAAGATGCGTGATAGTTGAGTGTAACCGGAGGGTGTGCCCCAAATTCCCGTCTATTTTCTACATACCTTCGTCTTTTGGATAGTACCACCTCTGGAAGAGGTGGTGGAACGTTTTAAATAGTGGGTTATAAAAGAAGGGGCGTCACCGCAAATTAGGCCGAGCCCATGCTTCTATCAAAATTTCCTTGAATGTCTTTCAACTTGTTCGTTAGCACAAGCAAAACTTTTATGTAATCTTAACTGTGTCCAGTGTGACTGAAACCAACTTGTGGCAATAAAGAAGTCGATAGTTGTTCCAATTTATTTTGTCAAGCGCGATGAAAAGATTTTTCGAAAGATCACGAGAATGTGTAATGTAGTGCGTTTCTAATAATTTCCACACTGAAACGCAAAAGGAAGGGACTGCGCCTATGTCCCATATCCCTTGGAGATTCACAGACTTATTTCTAGAGAGGCTTATCGTCTTCAGGACATCATTTTTTCATCTGTAAATACACACAGGATGGTGTTTTAAGCGAAAAAGAAATCATGAACCATATGGAGATTTTCACCGCCGGGCCTGAAGGATTCCAAACAAGGCAAAAAGTTAAAGACGAATTGTGAAGACACTTAGTATAAAATACTCTTCTCTGGTCCCTCTGTTCGTCTTCTAAAGATGCAAACACTGAATTGAAGAGAAAAGGAAACAGAGAGGACGAGATAACAATAAGGGAAGCAACTTAAAACGAAAATACAACGGTCACTCTACGTTTTGAACATTGGTTGGTGTTTTTTTGTAAGAAACTTGGGATCACGAAGATCTCATATAAGTACGCACTCTTTTAGACCAGTGGCTTATTGAAACCAAACTTGGGAATCGCGTGATATGACAACCACAAGCCCACGATTATTTTTGCTTATTGTCAGCGGTATGGTCTCCAAGAACGACCACACCGCTGACAAGAAGCCGAGATCGCCCTGGGCTCAAGATCTGTGATGTGATTGAGTGAAATTATACTATTGTAGGTAAACTTGGAATACCATTATCATTGGTTGAAAAAAACACAATGTTTCACGATGGTGCTAAGTCATTTGTTTGTTTAAAATCTTGTTTATACATGTTTTTGAATGAAATTGAGACTAATGGCTTATTTTCATGCTGTTCTGGTTCAACAAGTTTGTCTATTAATCCCCGAATTTCTTACCACAATACCTTATAAATAACCTTGAAAAAAATGAAGCTAAAAAGCTTAGCAGGCGAAATCAATGCAATAGTTTTGATAAGCGACCTATCAGTTCGCTAGAGAAATCGAAATACTTGTCTAGGAGGACCATAGTTTGTAATATTAGACAAAACTGAAATATCACAGTTGGCTTTTGTAAAGTGGTAAGGAATACGCGTTAAAAAGGCTTGTGTATTGCATGCATGCATGCATTAGAAATTGATATTGTGATGTTTCCTTGGGTTTTTATTTAGAATTTACCATTTCCTATTACGTAGCCAGCGGGAGGCTCTGACGAAAGGTGGGATGCGGAAAAAATTGATATGCTGACTATGCTTGTAATTTTGGTAAATACAAAGAAAAGTGTAGTGCACTTTAAAGGATTTTTGGCTGTTTCATGATTCACCGGACATTTGACACAAAAGACTTGTATTCCGTGTTGCTCCACACTCTCCCCCCGCGGCTCACTTTCTACGTTAAGTGGCATAGTTTATAGAGACCCTTTTGTTAGATGTTTGACGACATTATTTTCGGCACGGTAGATTGCGCATCAGCCGATACCATAAGCTACGTGGCTTCACACGAAGCATACAACGTGTACTATACTTGACAAAATCTTGGATCACCGATACAATATATGCCGGTTTAGTTAAACTTGTCATAAGATAGTACAAAGCGCTCTTTAAGTAAAGCACACGAACCTTAGTTTCACAATGTTTCGAGTTTGGAGTTCGTATTGTCTTGTGTTGTGTTGTGGTTGCATTTTGTATGCGTCCGCTTTCTCATCGCAAAAAGATACAAAGAAAGTTTCTAAAGAAGATACCGAAAAGAAAGTCAACAATACTGTCACGTAAGTAATAAAACACACGTGTAGCTATGTAGTATTCAAGAAGATGTTGGGAATTGGGATTGTTTGTCGTTGTAGAATATTTCAAATTGGCGTCAGTTTAGGGGTATTTGAAAGCCGAACGAGATGGAATTTGTTTGTTGGTTCATTTGTTTGTATGCAAGGCAATTAGGAAGCTAAAGGCCAAGTGTTTGTACTTTTTTGCCGCTTCTTTGATTTGGAATTTTTCCTTCTTGGACCAGACTCCAAAAAAGCAACATTTCAAACGTAAACTAGACCTCTGTCCCTTAACTGATCAATGTTCAATGACCGTGACATGATGTTAAAATTAGCATAATGAGCAAAACCGCTGTCTGTTGAATTCCTTCGAAGCTTTGAAAAAAAAATGGCAGAAGGATAATTCTGTAATATTTTGAAAGAAAAGCGATATAACTGCAATAAAGCACACCCCATAGGGTTCCTGTACTTACATATTCTAATTTATTTCTCTTTCCGCGTTAATTGCAGTTTACTTCTTGAAGTCATGGATACGGACAAAGATGGAAAAGTAAATGAAGAGGAAATGACTGCCTGGATTAGGAAAACTTTGAGGAAAACTTACAAAGAGGATTCTGGGCAAATTATGAGTGAATTGGACACCGACAAAGATGACAAACTTTCTTTCGAAGAACTTCTCAATACCCAAGAAGACATTGGAGGTAATTGCATAGCTCTTGAAGTTTGCAATTTAATTGTGAGTCTGTTTGCTACACAAACTCTCATCTTCCTTATAGACGCTTTTTTTTTTTTTGACGCTCCTTTTTAATAGAGTCACCCAAAAATGCATCTAAAAATAAGCTTGTACGTAAATCGGTTATATATTTCCCTTGTTATTTAATCGTTATTTAATTTGTTTGTTTGTTTTTGCTTTTTGTTTTGTTTTGTTTGTTTTTTATTGTAAGTATATTCTTTGTCTATTTTTCTATTAATTATTATTATTTTTATTATTATTCACTATTTATTCCCTACAGTCGCTACAGAAGAACAAAAGCGAAAAAGATTCAATGTTGCAGATGCCGACAAAGATGGCCTCCTGAACACTGATGAAATCACTTCCATGTTTCACCCAGAGGAGAGACCTCACATGTTCGAAGTGATTATTGACGTAAGATTCTTTTTTTCCCTTCAGATTATGCTTCAACCCTTGCCTTGCAAGGACTCGGCATGTACAACAGTTGGTCAAAAAAATTTGCGCCTCCTCTCAACCAATGGGATGCAAATTAAAAACTCGGCAAGCACGACTCGGTCACTTACGATTTCCCGCCGGAAATCGTTGGTAGATTTTTTTGTTTTTTACTTCAAGTTCTCTTTGGTTGGCTCCTTGTGAAGTTTCCTTTTCTCTGATCGGCCAACGTAATTTTTTGGTGTTAGTGTCACGATAGTCAATCGAAAAGTTTGCTAAATTACCTTTATTCCACCATATAGGAATACATGGAAGTAGGAGACATAAACGGTGATGGACTTCTTTCGCTAGAGGAGTACAAAGGTAATTAGTATTTTTTTAACTACTTCAGGAGCTGAATGAATTAGTCGAGGAACGTGATTTGGATTTTACTTACAAACGAGACAATTTCTTTCAGAAAAAATGTTCAAAGGAACTAAAGAAAATCTGGAAGCTGCTGATAAATTCTACGGAGAACAAGATAAAAACGGAGATGGAAGTTTCGACAGGGTAAGTTATTTATTTTTCATTTCTTTTTAACTGAGCATTGATTTAAGGGATTAGTCATTATTTTATAGCTTGGGGGAGGGGATGGGGGTGGAAGATGGGTGGAGGGTTTTGGGGATAACATGGCTTCCAGGGTAAACGGAGTATAAAGAGAGAATATAGAAAATTGAATGGCACTTACCTGCCAATAAAAGGGGGGGGGGGAGGGGAGGGGGTTCGTAGGAATATTACAGAATCTTGGCGGAAGGGGGGATCAGATAAATTGTATCGTGACAACCGATGATGATGAATAATGGCTGGTCCCTTCATTAAGGCTTTTTGTGTTATGAGTAACTGTCAAAGTAATCAGTGAAGAATCGTAAATTTTGATTCATATGTCCATAGGTTTTCGCCAAATCGTCGGGATTCTTCGGAAAGTATCCGCTGAGGTCGGGTATGCACTAGTACCGCACCAAAGAGAGGCTTCGTGGCTGAGCCTTGGTTTCAGTTGAAATAAAGTTTGATTATTTATCGATGTTCTTTCTTCCAGGAGGAAATAAAAGAGTGGTTAAGGTCAATTGGTACTTCGTCTTTGGCTAAGAGACAAGCAAAGCAAGTTCTTGAAAGGGCGGACGATAATAAGGTTAGCCGTTGTGGCTATCACGAGGCCACACCCTCGTTTTCTGTCTCCAGTTCCGTGTCAGGGCTCTTGAAGGAAAGCTGTAGCTGAATGAAGGGAGGGGCGCTTATTCGAAGGAGGGCGCTTAATCGAGGGCGGCGCTTATTAAGATGGCGCAGCAGTGGGACAAAAATCAAAAGAACAGATATCGCAGAGAAAGGAATTATTCAAGCAAATGGAGATAGAAATAACTAGAATGGGAAAGAAACTTTCTTTTTTTACCGATTCAACTGTAATTGAAGGCTAAAAAATATATATGAAGTGGCAAAAGAAACAGGTTTCACTTGTATCCCTGCTATTTAAGAATAGTATTTAAGAGGGGGAGGAGGGGGGTCCTTACTCGAGGGGGTGCTTGTTTTATATATTGGCCAAGGGGGGTTGGCACTAATTTGGAAGAGGGCGTTTATTAGAGCGCGGGCGCTTATTCGAGGAAATAGAGTATTTTGCATTCTCATAATGTAATATCTCTTTATTTTTCTAGGATGGTGCTATCACTGATAGCGAAATTCTCAAGAATATCGATCTTTTCACTTCAGTTAGAGCAGTTCTGGAAAATGAGAAGAGAAAGGCCGAAGAGGCTGAAAAGACTGAAAAGGCTAAGGTTGAACTTTAGAAACAGCGAGATTTTTTGTTAGTCTTTTTTCTCTTTGATACTAAACAAGTGTATGTCTATGAAGTTCCTCAGACAAAATAAAATAAAATAATTATAAAACTGATTACACTTCGATCACGTTGAATAATTTATTTATCATTTTAAAGAAAAATGTTGATAAAAATAAATAGAGAATCATCAGTTTCATATATGTTCCAAATACACCAAAATGTACAGTGCATTAGGTGTTAAAAAAGTCTGCGAAGAATTGTTGCACAATCAAACTTCACAGTCAAACAATCAGCTTTTTAAGACTTGCGTTACATTAAACAGAATTCTGTATCCCTTCTGTCCGCGAGTAATCTGATAGTATTCCTCTACCTCTTCCCCTTCCCACTCCCCCTCGGTCTCCTCTTCGCGAGTAATTCCCGGTAAGTATTTTCCTTGCGCAATCTTTTAAATCAAAGTTCACAAGTGAATCATCTTGAATGAATGATTAGAAATGATTCAATACACTGAGAGCAAAAACACATGTAAATTGAAGACAAACAGAGTAAGTTTTTTTTAAATCCAGTATTTGAAAACTGGATTTTAAAAAACTCTCTTCATACAAGATATTTCCTTTTTTTTTTACGAGTTTTTGATCGGCTATGGCATGCATTTTAAGATCTTTGTCTGAACAGCCAGAGACAATGCTTAGCCGCCGACACCGGTAAAGCTCACATTCAAGTACTTTGGTCTAAAGACAAACAATCAAATATCAGTTTAGCTTGAATTTAGATTACACGCTAGACTGCCTCGCTAATTCAAGACCCTTTGTGTCAGAGTATAATACATTGATATCGGAATGGTTGTTTGGTCTTAGATGACTCGGTGAACATTTTTTTTTCGTTTACGTTAAGATATCCACTAGATTTTAAACTCGATAAGAAACTGTGAGAGATGAAAAACATGCAGTTATAAATCCAATTCTGATGTAATTCTCGAAGAGCATTGTAAGATTTGATTTTTAAGTTCGCGGTATAAATATTTCTGGATAAAGTTATTTCGTGTTTCAAGGGCATTATGTAGGAGTTAAAACTGTTTGAAGTACTTTTGTCATACGGCTTGTACTGGGGCACTAATATGTTTGACTGACAGCCGACATAACGGAAGGATGCGCATCGTCCAATATTCTGAGAAACGTGGCTTTACACGAAACGATATCAGGTGCCTTTAAATTCAAGAACTCTCAGAAAAAATTCATCGTTTGTTGGTCCGTCTGTCAGTTCAGCTCGTGTAATTTTGTTGCGTTCGTGCGATTGAAAATGCTCCGAGGTCTCAGCATTGTGGGTTTCGTTTCGCTCTGTGTATGCGCCCTGAGTGTGTCGGCCACTAAACTGTTTTACCTGCCATTAGCCAAAGTATCGGATGAAGACCATTACAAAAAGGGGGAACATAATCTTGAATACGACCATGAAGCTTTTCTCGGCCGAGCACTATCTTCGGAATGGAGCAAACTACCTGCCGACAAAGTGATGGAAAAACTTTCGTAAGTAGCTTTGTTGCTCTGTTACTCCGTCGTTTACTCAATTAATAAGTTTGTTTTTCCTACTGTCGGAAAATTACACCACCAGTATGAGGAGAACACAAAGAATTCTCGGTACTGTAGAGCACGTTGTGAGGGGGCGCTCTCGCTAATAGAATAAACGTCCCTTCAATGGTGCGTTGTAGATTAAGGTTATGGAAACATTATTTTAAGTTCAAGTTCTTTTGATTGACTGTTGTCCCATAGAAGAGGTTACATTTCATTTTAATGGAACATTTAGATGGACAAAATCAAGTGAATCGTCACTTTTATAACTCCTAGAACTCCTTCATTTTTAAAAATGGCTAATATAGCCGGGAAACGCATTCAAAATACAGCGATTGTGTTTAGCTATGAACCTAATTTGGCAGACTTTTGAGAAGGGATAATATTCTATCATTTTGCTCCGCAACTTTCTGTAATGCTTACTCACGATGTAGATCAATTTTTTCCAGTCGTTTGATGTCAACAGCTTTGTGTGTTAAACCACAAAATTGCCAGAGACACGGTTTGAAAATGACGTAAATCAATGATCTTAACGTCATAACTATTTGTGGTTCATTTCTGACCTACTGTGAGATTGCTTTTGATAGACGTTACCATGACAACTGAACAAGTCAATATGTCTAGGACCTAAGCCAAGCTTGAACGATTAAGATCATTTGAAAAGACGCTGAACAAACGCAAATTTTCCGCCTTCGAGACCACGCAAGAGTGTGTCTTTCAAGGATTTATAATATTGCAATTAATCGTGCCAAGGATTTGAAAAGAAATTACGAAACTTGTTGTTTTCTTTCAGCGCTAAAGACATAAAAGTGTTCCATTGCTCTCAAAGGATTCTTCTCGTAACAGAATATTTTTCGCATCAAAAGTTACAAAGTGGTTAAACTGGTTACCAGGACTTTTTTTCGGTCTGAGTGGTCAAAGCGAACATTTAGATCGAACGCTTCATCGTGGTGACTCTTGGAACCAGCTATGTGATAATGCCATAACCTCATCCTTAGGAAATTTGCATTTCATTCCATTTCAATTTATTTTCAAAATCATTGATAAAATTTTCATCAACACTTTCCGGTATTCTAAAGTAAAAGACGTTTTTCTTCATCTCTCGATAACAGGGAACTGTTCCCCAAAATAGATGTCGATAGCGACAAGAAAATCTCAATTCCTGAGCTGTATGGATGGATTGAACAGCACATGAAAAAACATGTGTTGCGCCAGGCTGATCTAAAAATGCAGGATATGGATTCGAACAAGGACGGCAAGGTATCATGGGAAGAGTACAGGGAGACCCAGTACCCTTCGTCCACAGAAAAAGGTGAGAAATTCTGTTCCATACGTTCACATTCTTTAAAATTTTATTTCCTTGAGGAAATGTCTGTCCCTTTGGGAAGAAACATGAAATCCCTTTATCGTTCATTAATTGGTTTGAATTATTGAAGTTCCTGGTGAAAAAATAAACATTTTGCGTATAAACCGGACGTGTTCCGGAGGTCCCGAATTCCACTCACATGGATTTGAACAAGTCTTCGTTGTATCTATTGAAGGCCTCAAAGAGAAAGGTCTTGGGGAATTAAAGATATTAGTCTCACGTGAAAAGAAGCGATTTGATTTTGCTGACACAGACAACGATAAAGTACTGTCCCGTGAAGAACTGTCATTTCTCCTCCATCCCGAGGAGTCCAAAAGGATGACTTCGTACTTCATTGAGGTAAGTGTCACGTGATTCGTACAAATGCTGAGGAAAACTGTCTATTAGGTCATGGAATACGTCATCGTACTCAAACAATTTAACATTTTCTATTTTTTTTTCGCCTTGTCAGGAAAGTTTGGACATCTTTGACACAGACAAGGACGGAAAAATATCCGTTGACGAATACCTTGGTATGTAAATTAACGTGTTCATTTCGCTATTCTCTAAGGACATCTGCTTATCCATGTGATGGAAGGTCTTCCTGAATCTATTTTTTTCCCGTGCAAAGGAATGTGTTTCTCTCCATATTAGATAAGGCATAGAACATACAATTTGTGCGCGTTATGTACGGCTACATGTTTGGAATCAATTAGTTTTCGTGTTGCTTGGTTTTGAGCCATAGTCTTGGAACGAACTCAGAATCAATTGTTCTTTTTTTAGCCTGCTGACATCAAGATCATTATGCTTAGCTATTTCAGTTGTTTGCCTGATAATTTAACGAGAGGGGGAGTGGAGGGAGGGGATAAGATTAAACATGGAGAGTAAAATGATTGCTTCTTTTTTACTGATTTATCACAACAGGGGATGAAGTGAACAGGCTTTCTAAGTCAATGCTTGATGTGCTCAAAAAAAGTTTTAATAAAGAACTAGACTCGAACAAGGATGGATTTCTTGACAGGGTACGTCTTTTCTCAATATAGGAGGTGCGAATGGGTATTTTCTGTTCTTTCATAGAAGACGAATCAGATCATTTTATAGAGACTAGGGGGCTCGTTTGCCACATTTTCGAGCTGGCTGAGATTAAAAAAATGCAACCTCAAAAAAGCAAGAAAATATCATTTGGTAACAAGAATAGTTTAGGATTGCAAACGACGAACTATAAAAAAAATAAGGCTTACTTTTTAAAGATATATTAGCCTCGACGTAGTTCGCCTAGGTGAAAGGCATGATGGAGGGTATTTATCGCTTTTCTTCTTTGTATACCTGCAGAACGAGATTCGAGAATGGATCTTTCCCGGCGCGCATGAGGATCCTATATTAGTCGAGGCAAAACATCTTATGAAGGCAGGCGATGACGACAAGGTAATGATTTGATTGAGACCTGTCACTCTTAACATTATATTACTTCAATAAAGAGCGTTGTTCAATCCATCTGAGGAAATAAAGGTGACGTCAGCAGCTTGGCGACAGCTTGGCAGGTTCAGATCTGACATGTGCACTGCTGTTAGGATAAGTTTTTCAGTCTTTAAAAGCTTTAAGTGTCATACTTGGAGACAAACAAACAGAAAATGTTTAAACAGTACTTTGTCAACCTATGATGTTTTATTGTCTTTAATCTGACCTGTATTAAAATACAACATTTAACTGTTTTGTTTTGTTTGTTTTGCAGGATACTTTCTTGACAGAAGATGAACTTATAAAGCACTATGATATTTTTGCTGGAAGTCGAGTAACTAGCTACGGAGATCTCCTTAAAGATGAATTATGAAACAGATTCAATGTAGCGACCCCATCGGATTGTAGATTGTAATTTTTTTGGTTTCTCGCGATATTGCGCTGATCAACTACCGCATTAGAATAATACGCACTGTTGATCTGTGACCTTGTAGAATCATCATTATCGCTAAACATATATTATCGTATCCTCGTTTTTCCTACATCCTTCATCTGTTGTTTGTCCTTTATATCGTGTGTTAGGAAAAACTTGAAATAAAAAAGAGAGAACTAGGCGTCAATGTGGTGGGGGAAGATGAAAATAGCCCGTATTTTGTACCGAGGGACTCGACTCATGTCAAACCACTTGGGTCCTCGAATAATTAATATCACAGTCAATATCAAGTTCCTCTTTCATCAACTGAGTAAGCTTATTTTTCCGTTTTATCTACCGGCCAAAGAGACGTCATTTCTACTTCTCCATCGGTCTGAGCAAAAACCGAAGTTTTCATAATACTTATATCCTTTAACCTTTCATTCTTCCCCCTTTCCCATCCACCCCAGACCCATTTGTCATTAGTTACCAACTTCTCCCCTAACCGTATCGTTTCTCACGCGGAATATCTGGGTCATGACCGTGACAACCCAATTGACGGAATAATAAATTACAAAATTCCAAACGTCAAACCCACTTAAAGAGTATAATTCAGTTTTTTTTCCTATGAATCTGACAGATTACCAGCTCTATCCTTTTTTATCTTATCTTAATCCTCGAAATTACGAAGGGTTTAGAGGCACCACTGGGCCACTGGTAATATTTACTTGTGTCAAGTTCTGCAATTCAATAACAAAGAGAGTAAGATTTTGTTACGCGGCCGAGCGGAAATATGAGTAATAAATTCCAGTGAGATAAGATCGCAACTGCGGGTTACAAGTAGCTTCAAAATTTGCATTCGCACCAAGGGCTAGTTTCGATATCACGTTAATTACACCGCAATGGCTTCTGCTATTAGCTCTTTTGTCATTCCAAGGGAAAATAGCAATCATCCAACTTGTAAACTTTGCCGCAGCACAGAACTGAACAACAACGTCAAACTACTTGGCTGTCTACACGAATTTTGTGAAGCATGTCTCAAGAAATTCCTGGTCGAAAATTCTGTTATTTGCCCTCACTGTGGGAAGCGAATGCAACTTGGCGATCAAGGAATAAATGGACTTCCATCTCATGCGTTTTATGATCAAGTTAAAGACATCAAGAATTGTGATCAGTGGATTCGACAACGGAGGGACGCCTTTTGTTGGGAGATGTAAACAAAGGACTACTTACAATGGTTTTACACTTTGTTTCGTACACATCACAAGATCAGGAAGAGAGAAGTTAATTCTAATTTTTAAATAACGTGTTTCAGTCCCTGAATTCCAGTAGTCTTACAAAAGACTTTAAAAGCTAGAAACGAGAAACAGCTGCCACTGGCAATAGACAGTAGACAAGCACATTTCAACGGTGGATAATTAACTCATGTTACCCATAAGTTCGTAAAACTATAAAGGAAGAGAGTTCTTTAAGTTAGAAAACTTTTAGATTCGATTATCTTGTAAACCTTTATGAATGAAGTTTCCGCTTTATTTTCCATTCTGAAAGTACAGATGACTTTGAAACATACAGAGCCGAGGAAGCTTGACCCTAAGTTAAACGACCTTTACCTAATTTGAATAACAACCTTGTGTATCTGATAAATTGTTTTGAGTTTGTAGACATTGATAAGCCATTGATTTATATATGCATCTGCTAGATTTAAGAACTTTGATTCAGAAATAGTTTTGAAAGGGTTTGCCATCAGCTGGAAAAGCTATGAACCAGTTCAACTTCCTGTGTCAAACTCGATTGCGTTTCAGACGTAAGTGAGAGGTTTGGTACCCTGAGGGGTCAACAAGCTATTGTGCCAAATCTTGTTGAGATATATTTCTTTCGTCATTCAATCCAAAAAGGTAAACATGAACATCAAGACCGCCAAATTTTACGCTCGAACAGGATTTTACATAATGGGAAATTTCTAGAATACATTTTGGTCCATCCAGATTCTCAAAATCTCGCCTAGGCCAGAGAGGGGGGAACACTTCGCCCGACAAAGTAGGAGGATTTTTCGTGTCGATTTAATAACCACTGAGATAATCTTGAAATTTAATATAAAATTCTTTTAAACTTAAACCAATTATGCCATTTTTTTTTTGCGTCTAATAAGGGCAAAAAAAAACTACCAACTACAGCTTCTTTTCCTATTTCTTTTTCTATCCAATTTTGAACCTCAGTTTGACAATTTAAGGCTATTTGAAGCACTGCAATGGACCAAAGAAAGATAAAGCTTTAATTATAGCTTGATTTTCTCTTGACTAAACGTCTTCAATCATTTCTGCGTGTTGCCATTTGACGGTTCATTATGTGATGGGTTGGAGGGATCGTTGTCGCCTTCGTCATGCTGCTGTATTAATTTACCACAGTATGTTAAGAGCTCGAAATAACAAAGGCGAGAAATACTAATATCTCACACCTCAATGAAGCTTACAACTCTGATAATTGGAAGAAAATAGTGAGAATACGAGAACACGAGAAAAAAGTGAGAAGAAACATGTGTGAATGAAAAAGAAAAAAAAAACTGTTACAGAGTATAAGCTGGCAAGACGAATTATGACAAATTACCAAGAACAAAAATCAAAATTACAAAGTCACCCAATATCGTGCAGGTAAGAAATATACATTACATCAACTAATGAAGTAAGCTGTTTCATTGCCTTCGATCGGAAGTTTGTGAAAATAAACCAAATATTGTGCAAACAAATCATAACAGCGACGAAAAAAACTTTTGTTCCAGCTTATTGGAAGTTTATCGCGTTTATGAAAAATAAATGTTTGGGCAGCTGAGAAAAACTAATTAAGACAAACAACGAATAACTCAAAAGGGATAAATTTCAAGGCTTAAAATGAGATCTTTCCCTTAAAGTATAATTTGACAGCCTGTCAGTCAATAGTGCAAGAAAAAAATCAAGTCAAGAATAAACAATACATATAATAACGCGGTTTTGTCAAGGTGAGTTCAGTAATTGCCTTTATCTGCAAGTTTTGGGGGCTGTTTAGGGCCTAAATTTTTAGAAAACGGGAAGAATCTTTTTTTTCCGCTGAAAAATTGAAACTGAAAATGCAAAATTCATCTCGACTTTGCTGGAAGATGGATTTGTCATTTGAAAGTATTTCATCGACGATACTGGCCTTGTTAAACATTATCTCTGGCGTTTTAGCTGTGAGCAGTAATCTGTTAGTTTTAACGGCTATTTCCAAGTTTTCTGCTTTGAGGACAGTGTCGAACTTTTTCATTGCTTCCCTTGCTGTGGCTGATATATCAGTTGGAGTGCTAATGAATCCAGTTTATGCCTCCATCTTTATCGTAAATGCAACGGAGAATAATCATCCACTGAGAGTCACAGAGCACTGGTTGTGGCTTCAAACCACTGTAGTGTCAACTTTTACTCTAACGGCTGTATCCATTGAGCGCCATATCGCTGTTACAAAGTGCTTCCGCTATACCGAGATTGTTACACTTAATCGCTGTATTTATGGCATTGCATCGATATGGATTTTCTCCATTCTGTATGCTTCTCAAAGGTTTTTATTTCACGGCGATGAGGATCTTCCATCACTGTGGATTTGCACCACAATATTGACTGTATTTCTTCCTTTTTTTGTCATTTCGTATTGTTACGTTTACATCTTCAAGGCTGCCCGATCACAATGCATACGCATAGCGGCCGATAACAGCCTCTGCAAAGAAGTTTTGAAAAACAAGAAAGCTGCCTGTACGCTGTGCATAGTGATCGGTCTTTTTGCTTTGTTATGGCTGCCGAGTCTCGCGCTGTCCTTGTGGCATATTTCGGTCGCGGATCCTTTGGAAAGACAGTGCATTGACTACTTGTGGTTTTGGGCGGCATTTCTGTCATTCACTAGCTCGTTTTTCAATCCGTGGATCTATACAATTCGGACGAAAGAGTTCCGAATGGCTTTTCTGAAAGTATTACGAGTCAAATCAAAGTCTTGAGAAATGAACATCTGCGGACTACAATTCAAGTGATCACGATGACGATGAATCAGCAAGCATGTCTACTGTCCAGTTTTAGAGAGGAAAACTTATTCGTTAAGCATGCAGAAGAAAGTCCGATTTACTGACCCTTTTGGAGTGATGATGAAACTTCAAAAGTTTGTGAACAAACAAAATGTGGCATAACACAAAACTGTAAAACATATTTAAAGAGGCTCTTATTTTCCTTAGAAGTAGTTTTATTGGTAGCATTATTATGATATCATATTATTGTTAACTTGGAAACTTAGTGAAGCTAGCGGAAGTCCAGTAATTGCATTATATGGCTAAAAAGAGATGGCGCACAGCCTAGTTACCAAGCTCTCTCTCTAGTTTCCGTTTGCGCAAAGCTTTGTATTATTGGAAGAGCAAGGCCAATCTCTCTACTTGACGTCAACATTGCGTCATGGTCTACGATGGGGTCCAGGTTAGACCGAACCAAAACGGGGAAGTCACTAGGATGGATTGGATTCACAACTAATGAAAAGAAGCAGTTCTTTAATGAAAAGTAGCTATGTAAAGTTCACGGAAGAACGGGAATTACCTTACTACAAAACAGTCTTGTCCAATATATTCGATGCATTTTAATTATGTAAGTTTAATGAAAAATTCTGTCAGCTCTGGGTAAAATAAACAATAACAAATGACTGTATGATTGCTTAGACGACCGCATCTAAGATTAGAATTATCACTTACTTGACATTAATAAAGTATTTTCTAAAAGTGATTTAAGTTGAGTATTTCACGAAGAAGTCGACAAGTTTACTCGGTAAAATAGTATTTATACAAAAGCGGAAAAAGCGGAAATTGATGTCATACATGATGTTATGATTACGTGCTAACTCCGAGAACTTTTAATTGTTGTCTACGAGTTCAAAGCTGTGCTTGCAAAATTGACATTTATCTTTATTAAAATTATTCATTGTATCTCGTAAAGGCCTCTTGTGGAGGCTGATTCCTAAAAAAGAAAGCAACCATTTTATGACCATCATAAGCTGCATAACTTTGTAAAGAGACCAGCAAGACTTAATAGCGACACAGTGCGAATAACGCGAGCTATTGCTGATTACACTCCAATAAAACTTTTCTGAAATCACAAAATTAATTGTTCCTTTCAATTTACACAGGTTTTTAGTATAATGTATAATTTTCTCCCTAAAAAGAAAAGGTTTATAACTTTGTGTCGTACTCCCCTGATAAATTGGTCATATCAACTCCAGCTGAAACATTAATAATTACTAAAGAAGGGGCTTCTTTGTAATTATTTTCTGTACAGCAGGCAATCTTCGATTTTCCACAGAAAATAGCATGTAAATCTTCACGAAAAGCCTTGTTGTAATAAGCAAATATTAGGGGATTCAAAATTGAACTCGCTAAAGAAAATGTTATAGATATGGGCTCAAGAAGCAAAAAAATGACGACTGCAGAGTCCAACTCCATACTTCCTGTGGAGCCTTCATTTTCATCTTCTTCAGAGACATAGCTTGTAGAAAGAAAGGTTTCCATGGTCTTTAGGATCAGTTTTGGACCCCATGTTATGAAATAAGTAATAACAATCAAAACCATCATTTTGACAACTCGTATTTTTACTTTTGCCATGTTTTTGTTGATAATTTTGTTGCGCGCTCGACTCCACAACACACTTACTATTCTGCCGTAAACAACTCCCATAAAAATCAGAGGAATTATAAACGAACATGCGAAGAAAACAGTTACGGAAATCTGAAATGGCAGGCCATGTTTATCTTCACAGTTCCCAGATGTTTCCAAGGTTTCTTTGTTCACATGGACTACCCACTCTGTGCTGTGTAAAACTGGCGCTGAACAGATTGCTGCGTAAATCCATTTTAAAATAACCACATTTCTGCTGTGTTTCCAAGTTATTCTTCTTGCTCTAAACGGATGAACAATGTGAATGTAGCGATCAAATGCAATTCCAGCAAGAAGAGCAAATGTAACTGCCAAAGTGGTGTATTTACCAAAGTCGATCAATTTACATGTAAAGTTACTGCCACTGAGTTCCATTGGTAACAAATCTGGGATGGAAACAGCTCGAAAGAGAATATCTGTAATTACTAAATTCAGTAAGTGAAAATTCGAAAAGCTCTTGAAACATTTCCTCTTACGGATCAAAATACAGCAGACTATAGCATTCTCGACTAATCCACAAATCACTAAAATCCAACATATCACAAAGAGGGCACCAAAGTTCTCATCGTTCTCTGACAAAAAAGGTGCATTTTCGTTGCTGAAATTTTGCCCCTCTGAGAAATTCCGCCCCATTTCTTTCTTGATCTTTATTTCGTTGTATCCTTGCCTCTACTTTTGTGCGTCTTACTTTTCAGAACCTCGTGTTTTATACTCACCACACGTAACTGTTAGAAGGCAATTTACTAATTTAAAAGCCGAGATAGATAATGTTAACCGCATTTCGCTGGTATTGCGCTGTGCACAATTATAGAACCTGCTACATATTAACTTTTATCTGTTAACTAAGTACAAAAGGAAACGTCACGACATATAGATTATAATTTATGTTTTTTTTTTTGGGTAAACACGCGACGAAAATAGAAAAAAGTAAGGCGTGGATATGAACCTTCGTGATACGTAAGTTTCTGTTTGTGGACACTGTAAGCGTTAAATAATAGTCATATTTTGAGGAAAAGCTTCTTACAGCAACTTGTAATAGTTTTGTCAAATGACGCAGGTGTAAATCACTTCGGGACACTGCAGGTGATGTGAACTTGACACAAATGGAAATAAAACGAGTGCTGCATTTCATCAAATATTCCCACTTTGCTTTTGTAATACTCTTTTAATATCATAAACTTTCAAGACTGAACTTCTTCTTTTTCAAAAGATACCTAATGTGCTTTTTGTAAACAGAGATAAGATGATTAATCTCGTCGATTGGATAATCTCTTCCTTGAATTAATAAAAAATGTACGAGACAGGTGTATTTCATTAGAGCAGTCATTTTCGCTCCGTCAGTTTTCCGCATCCTCACGGGTAAATACCCTAATAATCGTATGACAAATATAATTTACATTATTCTGCAAAAATTACGAGTATTTATCCTGATGCTTCTTTTCCAAGCCCTAAATCATCTCATTTCTCTGATTATCAGCAGGTAAATTAACGCAAAAATATTACCGCTTTCAGTATGATGACATTTTGTGCGTCAGTTGAAGAGCAGGATCCGAAAACAAATAATCAGAAATTGTAAACATTTTAAAATAACTTTTCATACACGTGAATTCTCTCTTTTTTTAACTATGGCCTATTTCATGAAGCGTATGGGTAGAGGTCATAAACTGAAGTCCGACTTGATCGACTTTGGTAAATACACCACTTTGGCAGTTACATTTGCTCTTCTTTCTGGAATTGCATTTGATCGCTACATTCACATTGTTCATCCGTTTAGAGCAAGAAGAATAACTTGGAAACACAGCAGAAATGTGGTTATTTTAAAATAAATTTACGCAGCAATCTGTTCAGCGCAAGATTTACACAGCACAGAGTGGGTAGTCAATGTGAAGGAAGAAACCTTGGAAATATTTGGGAACTGTGAAGATAAACATGGCCTGCCATTTCAGATTTCCGTAACTGTTTTCTTCGCATGTTCGTTCATAATTCCTCTGATTTTTATGGGAGTTGTGTACGGCAGAATAATAAGTGTGTTGTGGAGTCGAGCGCACAACAAAATTATAAACAAAAACATGACAAAGGTAAAAATACGAGTTGTCAAAATGATGGTTTTGATTGTTATTACTTATTTCATAACATGGGGTCCAAAACTAATCCTAAAGACCATGAAAACCTTTCTTTTTGCAAGCTATGTCTCTGAAGAAGATGAAAATGAAGGCTCCACAGGAGGTATGGAGTTGGACTCTGCAGTCGTCATTTTTTTGCCTCTTGAGCCCATATCTATAACATATTTTAAACACAGAACTCAACTGCCTTTTGGAATATACTTTTCTCAACAATAACCACCGAAAGTCAAAATTTGTCTGTAAGATAACATATCCTCATAGAGAAAGATGTTTTTCGTCTTGTCACGAGCGTGGTACAAAGAAAAAAAATCTGAATCCCCCTGAGGAATCAAACCTCAGACCTCTGATGCTCTAAATGCTCTACCACTGAGACTCTACGGTGAGCGAGGTGTATTACGAAGTTCATACGATAAGCGTCCTGCATACTGCTAAGATCAACAATGTCGATAGCATCAGCATCATGTATGTCATCATGTTCAGCATCATGTTTATAAATAGAATAAGAGAGATGGTAAGTTTTGAGCTCGGTAAAGAAATAGAGAAAGATGTAATTCGTCTTGTCACGAGCGTGGGACAAGGTAAAAATTTTGAGTAGAATTCTAACTCAGAATTTTTTCTTTGTCTCACGTTCGTGACAAGACGAGAAACACCTTTCTTTATTTCTTTATTGAGCTCAAACCTCACCATCTCTCTTAATCTGTTTATATCCCTCATTGTTATCATTTATGTATTGATATGTAGAGTAGGTTTTATCATCGAAGAAGTAAGAAACATTAATTGTTCACATTTGCATTTAAACTACATTTCTCAAAGTAAACAACAGGTGGCCAAATTATGACTGTTCTTTTTTAAATTTGTCTAAGGATTGGAACGCCAAAATTTAGTCGTCGACCAAATTCAAACGACGGATTTGAGTAAGATTTCCGCACAGTTCCATACCTCATTAGATTCACATTTCCTGGACAAAGGAAACAATGGCGAAAACAATAGATTGCCTTAGGACTACGGCTTTGTTTTACAAAAATATGGGTATTCGGAAATGTTTCTTGGATTTGCACTGCCACACACGAAAGTGTTGATTACCTGTAAACCAGCCAGAGTTTCTTTGATAAATCATCAATTTTCGTAGAGTACAGTTTCTGCACCTTAACCGCAAAACGATTTGCTCGACGTCGAGACTCGGTTCGTTTTTGGAATATTTATTTTTAATTAAAAAACTCATTAATAATTCATAAGCCCATTAACCTATCAAATGGTAGATAATACATCACGTGCAGTGACTTTATATCGATAAACCTCATCCTTATTAGTATGCGGTGTTTTATCAGATATAAAGACACTGCACGTGACTTATGAATATTAATTAATTATCAACACAGAAACTGACACAACAAATGGTGGGAACATATTTAATGTTCTTTCAACAAATTTCACACAGTAAATTTACTTGGTAAAATTTCCGCACAGCCCCATACTTCATTATGCATTCAGTTCTTGAATAGAGAAAACAATGATTAAAACAATACACTGCCATTGGGAAAACAGATTTGTTTTACAATAGTATGGGGCTGTACGGAAATTTTACCATTTACTTTTACACCAAATTAATAGTACAGTTGTGAAATACACATCTGGAAAAATTCTCTATTCCATTAGTACAGTAATCTGGTAAAGGCATATTAGACAATACATCATCACAATGTTTTTCTCGTATGCTAATTTCTAACGTTCACAAAAGCATAATTGTTATGAACTCTCTTGACACACGCTTTTCCAAGAATGTTTTTGAAGCCGTTCAAAAAACTCGCAGCACGTGTTTTATCGGGTCAAAAACCACTCGGCTACGCCTCGTGGTTTTAAACCCGATAAAACACTCCTGCTCGTTTTTTAAACATTACTTAAATTTCTGAGGCGAGTGTAACAGAGTTCGCAGCCTAACTGCGCGGCCTACGTCGTGGTATCACGAGTTTGCTCGGCTAAAGGCATAACGATGTGTTTACGTTTCCCAAAAAATTTCGCGCCTTTCATTCTACGAAAAATGTTGTATACTTCCTCTTTAAAGCTAGCGTTGTAAAAGCTAAATATCAGGGGGTTTAAAATGGAACTCATCAAAGACAACGTGTCAGATATGCCCTCAAATAATTGTAATGACTCATATAGTTCCTCGTTATCTGACTCTAATTCTGTCGAGCCTTCTCCCTCAACTTCCTCAGAATTTCTTCCCTCGAGAGAAAAAACTATCACAGTTCTAACAATAAGATATGGACCCCAGGTAATGAAATATGTAAGGACAATCAACACCATCATTTTGACGACTCGAAGTTTGGTCTTGATCATGTTTTTGTTAGATATCTTGGAACGATCCCGACGCCATAGGACAATCACAATTCTATTGTAAACAAATCCCATGAAAACCAAGGGAACGATGAACGCACCAAAAAGGAATACAGCTAAGGAAATCTGAAACGATAGGCCATGTTTGTCGACGCAGTTCCCAAATTTGTCCATAGTTTCCTCGTTTACTTCAACAGTCCACACTGTGCTGCTCAAAAATGGCGCAGACAAAAGCCCTCCGCAAACCCACGAGAGTACTATCACATTTCTACTGTGTTTCCATGTAATTGTCCTGGCCCTAAACGGATGAACAATGTGAATGTATCGATCAAACGATATTCCCGCCAGAATAGCAAATGTTACCGCCAAAGTAGTGTGTCTACTGAAGTCGATCAATTTACATATGAAGTCGCTCCCGCCAATAATTTCTCCTGGCAGCAATTCCGGAACAGAAACGGCTCGAAAGAGAATATCTGTAATGGCCAGATTTAATAAATGAAAGTTGGAAAAGCTTTTGAAACATTTCCTCTTCTTGCGAATCAATATCCAACAGACAAAAACGTTTTCCAAAACTCCACACAGCACTAAAACCAAACCAAGCACAAAATGTAGACCATATTGGTTTCTATTTTGGTCGACGAGCTCTTCATGGCCACTAAATGTTCTTCCATCGTCAAATTCGGTGAAATTTAAGTCTTCTTCATCTTTCCAATCCATCTCAACAAACTTAATGATAAAATGAGGCAACAGGGCTAGAAGGTTAACAGAATAAGTGAATTTTTTTCCCTGTGGATAAGCTTTTGTCTTCAACCTCGGCAATCTCCAAGCTGAATATGGCGTTTCAGTATTAAGAGAGTGTCTCTGTAAGAGCGGTTCGGTCGACGACGCGAGTGGTTTCCAGCTTATCAAGTGTTTACATCAGGCTATGTAAACACGGAAACCATTTTTTCATTTCTTTTATAAAATAACTAATGAAAGAGGAACGAAAACCGTGATTACATACGCTCATGTAAAATGGTTTTATGGCCAATCAGAGCGCGCGTACTGCATATGTCTCAGGACATTCAAAAGCTGTTTGGAGTTATTATTCCAGTTGAATCTGGTAATCTTCAGTAACATTTTCTGTTATATATTTTTGTCACGTGACATATTTGCTCGAAAAGAGAAGAAATTATTTATTAGATGAAGGGTACCTAAGTGCACATCACGTTGAAAAAACATGGATCTATGTGTAAGTGCTTTTAATTGCAGATGGAAATATGTACAATGTTGCTTGGTTGATAATCAATAATGTGTTTGTAAAAGGTTAAATCACCTGACATCGCAATACACTTATTCATGCGCACGGTTCACAATTATTTGCGGTCAGTTTTCCTCATGCGATCAGTTTGTATGATTCTCATTAACCAGTATGATTAAATTTGCAGACTAAAACACCCCTTATTTGATTAAGAATAATAAAAGTAAACAGTGCATCACGGTTTTCAATTCCTGATGGATGCTACTGGGCTTTACTTTCACTGAGAAATTTGCAATCGCTTACCTCAGCTCTCTGTGTCCCATGCCGTAAGAGGCACAAGAAAAAAGTTGATGATAGTGAGTCTTGGCTGAGACAAGAAGAATCAGAGAAGAATCTACGGTCCCCAGAAACGCCACTTTTAAACACGAGACAACTAAGGTAAATTGAATTAAGTGGTATTTGTTTTATTGAAAACTATCGTTCAGGTTATAAGATACGCGAATAACTCTCCCCACCGATTTTTTCTTATATTCTGTTAATCAAAAGTTTCAATAATTATAAAGGCTTTCTTGTTGATCGTCTTAATAGTAACAGTTTCCAGGGTCCAAGGGGAGCAAAAGAGAGAACAATTTTCTGTGTAGTTAGGTAAGGCGACATGCCGGCTTTATACTTCTTCCGGCGTGAAAACGATAATGATGACAACAATGGGTTAAAAGCACCGTCCGCTACTGATGACGATTATTATAGTTATAAACAAATCTCAGTTAAAGTCCTGAAAAAAATCTCAGGGGGTCCTTTTCACTTTCACTGTTTTCACTCAGAGGCTGGTCATCGGTCACGTTTATGAGGTAAACATACCGATCGATTCCTGATCACCGTGCTTGTCGATCGGAAAATCAAAATAATGAGCGTGATATTGCCGCGAAGATGAAGCAGTTGTGTTATTTGATTCGTACTTCACATTCGAGTCGAAGCTTGGGTGGCACAGGTTATTTCTTATGGTGGAATCGACGAGGGGAATTCGAACACTAGTTGTAGTGTTTGAATTGTTGGAAGAAATGGTCGCACGGGGATGGTAAGTTTAACGAACAATTTCAAATTTTGCCGCTTGAATTGAAAGTAAAGTTCATTTGAATTGCTTTCGTATGTATTTCTGACGGTTTTAGATCTACCTGCTTGATTTATATCGGTTACGCTTCATGTTGACAAGTCCCTCAAAATGGCGGCCAAACTTGTAGATTGCCAAAAATTAGGTAAGTTCACGGAGTTATAAAGTTCTCGTAAAGGTCGGGCCGCAAAGTTTTTTTCTGTAGTTACCTTTTCTATGGCACTTACTTCCTGGCTATGTTAGTTGGATCAGTTATGAACGCCTCACTTTTTCAAAAATTTACCTTGAATTTGATCGGTTTTGGCGCGTGTGATTTAGGCGATCCCATAAGGTGTCATTCAAGTCTTCCTGTTTCCTTGATTGAAACGTGATGTTTGCGAAAGTCGCCTCGATAGATAAGATAAAGTCAATATACATGGCTGTGGTAGTTGTTTTTTTCTGAGTTCCGTAGTTTTTTGTAAATTGTCCTCCAAAGTTGTATGAAATTAAAGTCTTGAAAAGTGTCCGACAAGCCTTTGCTCGAGTGAAAACTCCGAAAAGTAAAGAGATCCGATCAAACTGATTGTTGTTTTAGTATAGGTACATGAATGTCTTACAACACACAAGAAACGAGCGAAATCCGTGTCTCAAGCAAAATCGACCGGACCGCTCTTACAGAGACAATCTCTTAAAATCCTTAGTAATTTTGACATTCAACTCACCTGTGGATGATCGATACTGCAAATTCTATTTGAAAAAACAATATGCCAGGAGGCAATCGCCATCATTCTCGTACATATTTTCCCAGCATCTAACACTAATAGCACCGTCAAATCGATTAAATACACCTTACGTCAAACAGCTTTCAAAAATAACCATTAGAAAACTTAACAGCTGTCGTAGCCAAATGGAGGTAAGATTATAAGGTGTTTTAAAATGGTCACGTCATTTTGATAGAAACACTAATTTTTTGATAGATCACAGCTTCCACAATTTACGTTTCCCCCCCTTTAATTTCACATTAAAGTAAAGTTTAAATAGTTCTCCACAATTTGTGATCGTTTTTTGATAATTTTTTCAATAATGGAGGTTACCATAGAAACAATACAGCCTTTCTAATTAACCCCTACTATTTCTACATCTGCTTATGTATACGAAAATCAGCTCTCAAAATAAATCTCTCTGTAACGATGTCATAAAAAGTTGTACATACAGTTTGGAGCCATCTCACTTTTTTTTTGATCGGTTAATCATGGTGGCTCTCTTGGAAAAAAAATGAATTTTTAATACGCTGATTGCAATTTAAAATATGTGGGTCAAAGAACTCGTTTTTTTAGTTATGAATACATAGCACTAAAATTAAAGGCGCTTCTAAGGAGCTATAGTATCGCTGTGGTAACCAAGCATGTCATAAAGAATGATTAAAACAATGCATATTATTTTAGCACATTTTTAAAAGGAACAAACGAAAAGTTGTGGTGGTATCGATGCATCAAATAATTTCAGTTTTAAACTGATAAAACTATTTCGAGAGAAGAAGTATACAACGCCTAAGAAAACGTCGATTGGAAAAATAAACCAACATTTGTCTGACTTTCATTTAATAACATGTGATAGCCTGGGTGGCTGGCGCCGAAATGAAGAGGAGACGGGGGAGGGGAGAGCTAATTCGAGTGTGGATCGCGAACGTTGAGGTCTTAGCGTTCCAGCTTAATGTTCCCTTTACGGTATCAAATGATTACTTCCGTCTGGGCAGTCGTAACGTCAGTCATTAATACCAACAACGGCCCTTCTCAAGACTACCCTCACCCGAACGAACAAACTACACGATCAAATGTTACCCCCGGGTTCAAAATATTTACGGTATCTACTCTGTGCGCTGGCTTAAGGCAACACTCCCATGGCTAACGTCGAGCTTCCATTGGAAGCGTGAATTATTTCACGTCAGCGCTCCCGTTCTGAGATTAAGCCGCAAATTTGGTGATCTCGCACTACTTGCACAATTGGTTTCCAA
Organism: Pocillopora verrucosa; assembly: GCF_036669915.1. NCBI lineage: Eukaryota > Metazoa > Cnidaria > Anthozoa > Scleractinia > Pocilloporidae > Pocillopora > Pocillopora verrucosa. Next base: position 30,715,507 of record NC_089315.1, on the reverse strand, counting down.
AAATAATTCCACATATACAAAGCTCACCTACAGTGCTTTAATTCAAATACAAAATTCTTCTCCAACATGTCCTCGTTCACATGACCTTCGCACTTGGCATAAATTTCTAGGAGATTGTCGGTTTTCGTGATGAAAGCGTCTAAGAAAAAAGGGGCCACTCCTGATCCTCTTACACTAAACGGGTCTCTTCAAGCTGACAATAGTAAAATTCAACAATTGGCATCACTGAGTCGTTTCTCGATTGATTATTGACAGAAAACAAAACTAGAATTCAGTATGTGAGCACGCTCTTATTTAAGCTTAGGCACGAGCGGCGAAGCCCGCTCGGATCAGTTTCGCGGGAAACCTTAGGAAATCCGTGGCTTACTCGAACACATCATTAACTTGATTCGGTACATGTCCCTTGAGGTACATCTTCGGTCGTTTACTACCACTTTTCTACTAAAAACTTTATTTTTTCGATTTTCAATTATCTAATCGTGATGATTACTTCTGAGGTAAGTGTTCGCTACCTACCTCTTTAACTAATGCACAATTCAAATGTAATTAAAATGTCCTTAAAAGCCTGCCTGCGGCTTAAACAGCTTGCGCTCGGTATAAATTAAACAATGATCGCCAGTTAACGTTCTTCAAACAGACCGCACAATTACATTTTTCATAAACACAATATCTTTCGCATTTTACAACTTCGTTTCTAGACAATCTTCTGTAATTACTGCTCCGTTTTCTAACGAGTTATTATTTCCAACAGCTCTCGTGTTGTCTTCTTCCATCAAGACAATTTCGGTAGTTTTCATTATTTCAACTGAACGGACAGTTTTCTTTTCAAAATTTTTCGGTTTTTTTGCCTTGTGCTTGCATTTTTGAAAAATGTTAAAACACTTTCCTCCACAACAACATTTCTTGAGATCTACTCGAAAAGACTTACTGTAATAACCAAAGATTACGGGATTCAGAATCGAACTTGTAAATGTAAACGCATCTATGATATCGTCAATGATTAGTAACTTTATGTAGTATTTCTGCGCTTCTATTTGGGATTCGTAGGAAATTTCTTCTCCCTCCCAGAAATAATCGTCTTCCAGAGAAATAACCTCGAAAGCTTGAAGGCAAAGCCAAATCAGTCGTGGACCCCAGCTGATGGAATAAGCCAATACAATAATGACCATCATTTTAACGGCTCGAACCTTTGCTTCGGCTAGTTTTGAATTGATCACTTTACTTCGCGCGTGCTGCCAGAGACTTTTCAAAACCTTGCTGTATGCCACAGCCATAAGAACTAAAGGGATTAAAAATGCAAACACGAGAAACACAGTGGAGGAAACTTGAGATGGAATGCCCAAAATGGGAAGACATATCTCGTATACTGACCTGTCCGTCAGATTCCAATCCAATTTAGTGTATTTCATACTGAACAGGATTGGCGATGAACAAAGTGCCGCGTACAGCCATGAAATCACCACAACATTTCGGCTGTGTTTCCATGTGATTTTCCTTGCTTTAATAGGACGAACAATATGTACATAGCGATCGAAAGCCATTCCTAAAAGCAGCGCGAATGTTACGGCCAATGTGGTGTAGGAGGAAAACGCGCCCAGCTTGCAAACTGCGTTGTTGCCATGTTCAACAGCAGTGTTTTCAATGGTAGCAAGCACTGGCGTAAGAGCTACTCTAAAAACTATATCAGTTAATGCAATATTGAAGAGGTGAAAGTTCGAAAAGTTCTTCGTTAATCTTTTCTGTCGGAGAAGAACACCACATACAGTACAGTTAGCAATGACACCCAGGAAGGCCAAGAGAAGTCGAACCGCAATGGCAGCGTCCAGAAATATATCGTACATCTGATATCCAGCGACGTATTCTTCCTCAGACAGCGAGGAGCGGTCATCTACGCCGTTGTCTTCACTATCGTTCATTGTGTGTTAATTGCAAAAGGAAAAAAGTTTTTGACGAGTTACAGCGCCACAAGTTAAGTCGGCAAGTTATGAGGCAACACTAAAGAGTTTTAAAAAGGACTGCCTTGCTTTGAAGGAAAAACCATTCACTTGGAACAATGAACATGAACACTACATGAAGAACAATTTACCTCCTGTGGTTTAAGTACTTTCGTTTGTATGGAAACAAAACCCTTGCGTAAAAAAATTCATCTTATACAGAAGTTATAATTCTTATGACCGCTTGTACACTGTCTCAAAGTGTTAATTACAGACAGAATGATGTGCTTGTTCAAATATAGGTACGAACGCATCAAAAAAACCATTTTGAATAGAGACTGAGATAAGGGCACGGAGTATTGCTGTTTGTAACAGATTATAACAACTGGCAGATTAATTATCAATTCCAATGACAATCACAACCATGTCTCTTTGGCAATTTCCCTAAAACAGTTCGAATCAACATTACTCTGTGAATGAACTTTAATTTCCAAGTACCTTGAGTTCCCTATGATGAATTTGTAGTCCTAGCAGCTGAATCCACGGAGTCACTAAAAAGGCTATTTCTATTCATGACAAATTACGTAGTTAACAATGGCCATAAGCAGATGAATTCGAACAGAGTAAATTTGACAAATTGCACGTACATGTCAAAGTGTGTCAACTGAAAAAATTATTATTTAAACAAAATTACCAGCATACTAATGACATTCGAAGTTTATTGAGAAACAATCGGAAGGAGTGATTCCTTCGACAAATACCTTTTTTGTTCAAAATGACAATTTGACGCCTAAATTGTTAATGAAACAAACTCAGCCTCACATACGAATCAGTTAATCTGGATATTGGGCGATTTTATAGTTTTCTGAATAAAATACCTCAAGGAATGCAAGAAATACTTCTAGAACCGCAAAAAAAAAAACAAACCAAAAAAAAACATAATGCCCTATAACGCAAAGAATACCATTAGGGCTTTAAGAAAGACCCCTAGAACAGTAAAAAATACCCCTTGGACTACTAGAAATACCCCTTCGAGTGTACAAAATATCACTTCATTACTCTTCACATTATTAGGAATTCCTCAGCCTGGGAATTCCTTTACCACAGAGGTAAGACATGACAATCCCATGATCGATGTATCAAAGACTTCTTTCATTACACTCTGGGAGTTTTACGTAATCCTTTTGTTTTCCTTTCAGCCCAAACGGTCACTTTACTAGAGTTCCTATGTGTATCTTCAATTACATTGGGGGCAACACTTCGATGAAGTATTTCAGTGGAACTCTAGTCTATTACAACGTATGAAGACAGACTTTAGATCACCATGTTAACTCCTGGAAATTACTGTATTTTCCCTATGAAAATATAAGCCCGTTCTAACAGGACATCTGCAAATTATTCTGTTCCCTAATCAGGAATATCATGCAATCTGCTCACTTCATCCAAACAGCTCCTCGAGCAGCAACAAAAGGCAAATGAACACGTAGTGTCACGCAATCCTTGGAAGATTTCGGCGCTGGTAATACGCAATGCTGTGTTTGCGCTTTCTTCCTGGAGGAATACCGCTGTGAAGTAAGAACTGTCACAAACGAAACAGTGTCCTGTGGGCGCAGCCAGTAGCGTGGTCACGTGGGATGGTAGCTCAAGGGACGAAAGTTTTTCAACACTGACTGACCGAACTATGCAAAGGAAATAACCATGGTAACGGAAGTCTTTAGAAGTAACAAGTTTTCAGTCACAAAAACACGGTCTTAATTTACCAATAAGAATTACAAATACAGAGATCACCAGAAGATCTGCAGAAGCATTGGTTTGTGGGAATAAAGTGCAAAACTATTCAATACCTGACCATGATGTTATAGGCACACTAAAAAACTATATGTTACAATAATCTAAATAATTTAAAAAGTTGGTGTGCAAAAAACGCTGCATTCATTGTGTGTATCGCAATAAAAATTATATTTTCGGTCCTACAGTGTAGGATCTAAAAAAAACTCTTGAACACACTTGGTTAATTGTGTGAGCACTCTGCAGAGAACAACAAAAATGCACATTTTACTGCACTGATCATATTTGTCTTTTGATTTGCGTGACCTTTTGCAACTCCTTATTTTTATGTCATTAATATGACTACCACACTTTTCCACCTTTCTGGAAAATTTTTGGTAGTTTGTACATTACCTAAAAATTCTGACTTACCCACTGGGTAATCTTGCCAGGCCAAGAACTCCAAAGTTTCATATTTAATTCAATGCCAGAAATCAAGTACATTTCGATTAAGCAAAACTTTTAATTATAAGTCACAACAACAATCAAACTAAAGACAATAAGATGTACTCACCAAAGCAGTGCACTTTTCTGAAGCACAACTCAAGGAGAGGAAGGATTCTTCCACTGCTCCCTTGAAGAATATTCCTTAAATTCAACACCTCCACCAATTCTGTCAAAAAAATATATTGCAACTGTAAAACATATTAGTTGTAAAAGTCTCCCAAAACTTGGAATATAATAATCTTCAATGAATTGGTAGCACCTTTACAAAGGAATGTAATTAAAATGATACTGCTTAGACTTAAATTCTCACCTTTAGAATCTCTCCCTGGCAGTCTGGCCAGCTCCTTAGTGGCACTAAGTAATCAAGAGAGAATGTTACTCAAATTTATGTCCCATCTCTAAGTCTAAAATAAAATATGAGAAGAGAACTTCCAGCTTGCTGTATAAAGGGGTCTGCAACTACTGTTCAGTACTCCTTTGGATTTTTCCACCTAGAATTGGCAACAGAGGCAATTTGAAATAAAAAAGCGATCAATTAACTAATGTAAATGACATTTTTTATCACATAATTTTGTAACTTTTTCCTTACACCACTCTTTGAGTGAATAAGTTCTTCATGGCCATAATTTACAATAATGTGGACCATCACAGAAGGTTATCAGGGTAAATTTGTTTCAAATTTGAAACACATACCAACCACTCAAGCCAATCATTTTTAAATCCTTCATTTTCAATAGTGTTGCTGGTAACAGCTGAAGTTTGGTATTGTGATCCAGTATCAGTGACTCCAGCGATGAGAGTTTATTCAAATCTGCGAAGTCACAACACAAGTAAAATTCTGAATCATGAAGATCTATATATGTATCATCCACTGAACTTGAAGGAAAAAAAACTTTCTTCTTGGAAGTACTATAAATTTCTTTTTAGCAGTTAAACATAGCCAAACTTGAATTATCTACAGGTATGTGGATTTAGGGATGCTAAAAGCTTACCTTGAGGCAAAGTACACAAATTATTTCCACTTGCATACAGTTCAGCCAGTCCTTGATGTGTCATTAATTGATGTGGAATCTTCTGAACTGCATTCCCATCAAACGACAGAATCTTGAGTGATGAACAGTTACACAGTTGCCATGGTAACCACTCAAGCTTGTTGTTCATGACATTGAGATCTCTCAAATTGGTGAGATTTCCAAGCTCTACAAACAACCAAAGAATCAGTGTGATTTGTTATTGTAATTCATCACTTTTCCTTGACAATGAAGCAATCAAGCACATCTTAAAAGTAAAAAGGCCTGCCTGGTCAGGGCTAAATCTAATCATCAAAAAATATAAACAACAATGTTCTTCTGACTAAAATAACAAGCCTACCTTTAGGTAAAAATGTCAACTGATTGTTGGCAAGTTCAAGGGAAGTCAGTGATTTCAGCTGACTGACAGCTGGTGTCAGGATCTTAAGGTGGTTGAAACTGACATTTAATTTTTCAAGCACTTGAAGTTTTCCAATCTCTACAAGCCAGAATAATATCGCATTTTCATCAGACTCCCATGCATGAACACCAGTATCTTTAAATTGCCTTGTCTCAGAATCTCGGCTGAATTGCATAAATCTCTGAAAATCTCATAAAATGTTTTTGATAAAAGCCTCATTAAAAATGTGCAAAACTAAAGTGGAGGCAAAATTAAGTTTGTATAAGAGACTGACTTTGGAATAACCTTAAGAATTAATGCTAGTGTAGCATGGAGTTCTTTGCATGGTCAAATGGTAATTTTCAAAAGATTACCACTATAGAATTATGAAAAGAAAAAATTGGTGAAGTTCATGTTTTCAATATTTTATAATCATGAAAAGGCTGACAAGAATTATTTACCATCTGGAAGGCGATGAAGGTAATTAGAATGTATATATCTGCAAAAAGAAAAACATCATAAATCAGATTAACTCAATACCACCTTTAAATTAGTTTGTTGCTATTAAAACCACTTCTTAACCCTGCAAGCATCTTAATTCTCTAACCTCCAGTTTAAATATGTGCCAAAACCATTTTTAAATGGGTCATAATCACAATAGAGAAGTCTATAAAATATACCACAGTACACCAACCCACTTAACTTGTTCAAAGACCTGTACTGACCCAGTTGATCTGAGTCAAAGTTAGCAAACTCAGGGAAAGTGGGTTACTTTATGGAGCAAAGGGAAACCTCAAAAGCTGATTTACTTAAATGAGAGTATTTGCTCATTTACTTAAAAACGATCTTCACATAAAGTTTACTTACAGCTCTACCAGATTTTCAAGCTTCCAGATATCTGCAGGCTAAAGTGTAAAAAGCAATGCGATAAATTCATGAGGAAATAGTTTTTCAAATGTTTTATTAAGCCTATTTATGGTTTCTTACCAGCTTGGTCAGAACATTTTGTTTGAGGTAAAGTTTCTTTATCCTGGACAAATTAAGAAGTTCCTCAGGCAACTCGCTAAGCTTACGATAATTCAAGTAGAGATTGGTATGTCCTTTGGACTGAGCTTCCCAAATTTCTTCATTTACAGACTCACACATTAAACTTTCCTGACCAAAATTGATGGAAGCGTGTCAGTTAGCCTATGTGCGAATACCAGCAGATGAAATTTAGCGCCTTTTCAATTGCTGGATTCCGTCGCCATGATAATCAACGTCCGTAAATTCGCGGGCTCAGTCAATAGCGACACACACTCAAATATGGCGGGCTCAAAAACATCGCCGCGAAATTATTTTCACTATTTAAATAAACCAAATTGTTTTGCCCAAACCTGTACGATTTTATAATCAGGCTGAAGGGGACAGGTGATGCTGAGATATCTTACAACGCAGAAGTTTGACAACAAATGACATGAACGCTCATGAACTAGATTGCAAATGTGAAGAACTAGGAAGTAGTTTCCAGTCTTTCTGGATGATGATAGCCAGCGGTGTTTATCATGAGGACGTTGTTTTCTGCACATGTGAATCTTTTGTGTATGGTTTCGTTACTCCTCTATCAGTAATGTTTGAGTATTTATGGCGAAGCAGAGTGTAGAAATTATAACCTGCCATTTTATGTGTATTTCCGCTTGACTCGTTCGAAGGAAAGGACGATCAGAAACCCTTCGCCAAGCACGTGTCCGAAACAGACTAGCTCAGCTGAGTTAATTTCATGATACATAACCCGTGTCATAAAGGGAATAGTCTTTTTCTTTGGATATAGATCATGAGAAATCTTGAACTACTGAGGAGTTTTCCAGTGCTGGAGTTGGAAGGAACTGAGGACCCATTTTGTTTGTCAGTGGATTGTGATTGTGGAGTTATTTACACTGCAACATCTACTCACATAACAGGCGTCCAGCCCTCCACTCATCAGGTACAACACTGCAGTAGGCCGTATAATTCTGCCTTTGAAAATTCGCCCTTGATAATTTTTGAAGCCACTATTAATAACTGCTGTACAATAGCCATTAGCATTTTTTTAGTTTTTTTTCATTTTTATTCTACAGGCTGTAAGTTCTGTTTCACTTGTATCCGATGGGTACCTGCCAGAAGATGGTAGTGGCTGTGTTATTGGAATGCAGCACTTGCCAGACTTGGAATCTGTATGTGTGGCCACTGCAAAAGGAGATGTAATTCTTTGGAATACAGTTACTGACCAGGTAAGCCGAGGTCTGGTTTGGGTAATTGTCAAGAACAAATCCCTCAAAAAAAAAAAAGAACAGTCAAAAATAACCCCAAAGTGGGAATGTGAGTTGAAGCTCTAGGTTTGAGACCTGGCCAAGTCATTGTCTCAGGCTGGGGTGCTTGTGTTGGTTCACACTCAAGATACTTTTGTAGTGTCTAACTCTCTACTCATGATCAACCATTAACATCAAACCCAATGGCTAAAATCAGAGGGGATGGGTTGAAGAGGCCATGGGATGAAATAGGGGAAGAAGAGGAGGTTAATTATAATAGGTTTTTTTTTTGGATAAACTGAAATCTTGAATTATTTGTACCTCACACAACTTACCTTTTCATCATTGAGAAGAAAATATATATTACAGTTTGATGGTAGTATTTCCCAGTAAATCATGTAAAAAAGAGAAAAAAAGGGAAAAATCATTTGAAAAATTTAAGCCTTGATGAGGATCTTGACATGTCCAGGTATGTGGTTCAGTCAATATGTTCCTTTGTCAGGTTGAATGTGTTGGCAGTGTGGACAATGGGCTCAGGTGTATGGAATGGAGTCCTGATCAAGAGCTTGTGGTATTCATGACAGGTTGGAAAATATTATTCATGTTGATGACCTTTAAGGAATTAATTCTATTGGTATACTGTTTTGATATAGCACACAAAAACTAATTTACACATCTTTATGAAATCTGAAGACTTTTCCTTTGACATTTTTAAGGAGAAGAAACTCTTATCATAATGACAAAGGATTTTGATGCCATTTGTGAGTTCCCTTTTCACTCAGAGGAGTTTGGTGAAGGTGAGTCATCCAATTGCTTACAGCACCTTTGTATTAATTGTTGCAGGCTCTCCAAAATAAGGCACAACTCACTATCAAAAGATCTTTAATTTTTATACTATTACAAGTATTGTTAAGGTTTTTTTTTTTTAATTTTAGATTTACTGAGGAATATAAATACAGATCTGTTAAGACTTAATTCATATGTATATATTTTCTTGTCAGAAAAACCAATCACAGTTGGTTGGGGAAAAAAAGAAACACAGTTCCATGGGTCCCAAGGCAAACCAACAGCTGCTGATGTACAGGAAGTTGTGAGTGTGATTTTCTTTAGTACATGGTGTAATATACTTGTGGTGATATTTATACCTGTGTACTTTAAATCTCACAGAGAGAATTAATTACATACAGTGTTTTTACTTTGAAGTTTTATTAGCATCCACAGAAGGGTACTTCAAGTAGGAAGTTCACTTGAATCTTTTTTGCTGCATTTGTAGGATTGCAAATTGACTTTGATTTCATTCTACAACAGATTGCCAAGCCTGCTGCAAGTTGGGATGACAGGAAACCAAGAATCAGCTGGCGTGGTGATGGACAATTTTTCGCAGCCAGTGCAATCCATCCTTTGACAGGTATCTGCTTTAGCACATCATTTTTGTTCTTAATACTCCTACCTTCATCTCTCCCCTCCCCTAATAAATATCACACTTTGCTTTTGGGCATTGTACAACTTCAACTTCACTAACTATGGCTCATTCTGAAATCTGTCTCCAGTCATGTCAATTTATTTTTGTTCACAATTTTATTCAGCATCCAAATGTATGTACCATAAGTCACGCATGAAAATGATTGTATGTTGTTTGATGATAGGTGCAAGGAAATTGAGAGTGTGGAATAGGGAAGGTGTACTTAGCTCTACAAGTGAAAATGTTGATGGATTGGAACAGGCATTATTTTGGAGGTAGGTTCATGAAAGTCATCAGCAAAGTTTTGTTGCTTTCCCTCAAGCTCATTTGCCTCTATTTTTTTTCTATTTTTTTATACAGTTTTTATTTAATTGCCTTTACTTTTTTCCATTTTTTTAAACATTTGTTTTTATAATTACCTTTTTAGACCATCAGGCAGCTTAATAGCTTCAACCCAGCGCAAGCCTCATAGACATGAAGTGATTTTCTTTGAGAGAAATGGCCTCAGACATGGAGAATTTGTGCTTCCTTTTGGCAAGATGGAAGTTCAGGTAAATAGCAGTTAATGGTTTACACTGTAACATCAGTATGCATAATCTCCATACTGCTCTCCATACATGTGGTGAAAAAGGAGAATTTGTATAACAATCACATCAGAACTTCCTTTGCTGGTGATCATTTCTTTTATTCTTGTTACCTCAATATGTGATTCAGGGGTGATATTGTAAAGAGAAACTGGTCAACCGCAAGGTTAAAGCATTAAACATGCTGTAATAATATTTTATGGCTGATTTGGCACAATATGTTTTTGTTTAAGTTGAATAAAAACCTCACTGAGGCTGTAATCTCTGGCCTTTGTGATCATAGATGATGATAGCTATAAAAAGCTCATGGGCATAACAATATCAGAGCAGATGTGTGTGGCTTTAAACATGTTACCTTTCTTTCTTTCTTTCTTTCTTTTGTTTTTTTTGTTTGTTTTTGTTTTTGTTTTGTTTTGTTTTGTTTTTTTTTGGGGGGGGGGGGGCTGTAGTAGACTGTTGTTGATAGTTCTCATTGTGTGGTTGCAACATGCCACTTCCCAGAGTGGCTGCTTGGTAAATATTAACATTTTGTATGTTGTAATAATGTCTTGTACAAGGTATTGGAAATAGCATGGAATAATGACTCATCAGTACTAGCTGTCTGGTCTGAAGAGTTACCAAGCACAGAACAGATAGAAGAATTTGTACCAAAGTCTTATGGTTTGTTTTCTTTATTTATAAACCCTGTAAACCCCAACATCGTTATAAATATTCTCCCCACTGTACTCTATACGTTGCCTAAGATGTTGACACGGAGAATTTGTTCAACAACAGAGAGCTTGGTGATCATGTCCTTTATTCAGGGGTCATATTGCAAGGAGAATTTAGATGCTGGTCACTCATAGGGATCAAAAGGTTTATTAGACACGTGTCATTTTTATTTAGATGTAAAACTGAAGTGGTAGGAATCACTCTCACTCTCATCTTTTCCAAGTAACAATGTTGTTAGATATGGCTCTCTAGTTGTTCTTTCATTAATACTATGCTAAGATAACAATAACATATTAATGTTTTACCTTGTGACTTGCAGTTCAGTTGTGGACAGTGAATAATTATCACTGGTATCTGAAGCAGCAAATGGAATTCCCAGCATCTGCTAAACATAGAGTGGCCTGTCTTTTATGGGACCCAGAGGCTGCCCTAAGAATGCACATCATGACGAGAGGTAAGAATGAACACATGCAAATTGTAGCACATTGGTTGCAAGATAAATGTCATTATTAAGCAAATATATATGATCTTGCATGTGCCAGTTGTCCAAAATTGAGATGAGTTAGTGGTCTTGGTCTGGTGACACTGAGCTCAACAAATGTATTTTAAAATAATTTCCTTGCACAGGAGGCCAGTACTTGAGTTATGAGTGGTGTTGGAATACAGTTCATAGTGAAGGGGCTAGTGAACAAAACATGTCCACTGTAGCAGTCATTGATGGAGGTATAGTTGTAGCATTTTGAAAGTGTTTAATTGTTAGAGAAGTTTGATTTAAAATTATTCTCTGTTCCCTGTGTAAAATAGATCTTGTTTATAAGTAGGTAGCTCATGAGTAAGGGTAATGTACATAGGTGTGGCAAGTTATTGTCAAGTTTTGTTTTGCGTAAATATGCATGGCCATTTATGAATTCAGCCATGTGTATTTTTACCCTTTGCCCCACTAAAAATGACTAGCATCCAAGTCCTCCTTATGATGTCACCCATAAATTAAATGTCAAGGTCAGGAGGCTAAAGGGAATGACCACCAACTTAAAAACCTATTGATTGTTGAACAAATTCTCCTTGCCAGCATCCTAGGAAATGTATAGAGAACAGTATGGAGAATATTTGTATTGATGTTTGGATGTAAAAGCCAGGTTTAGTTCAGATATTCCTTATCTTATTTGTAGCTAAGTTGTTGCTGACTCCAATGAAAAACATGGTGGTTCCCCCTCCAATGTCTGCCTATGCCCTGGACCTGCCATCCCCAGTGTCCACCATCAGCTTTGCTCCACCCACACACTGTAGTGATACGGCAGTTATGATGTCCAATGGCAAGATGGCAATCTTCAAATTATTGACAGAAAATGGCGTAAAAGAAGTGTTCAGGGCACCTGGCAAAGCCCCAAACCTTGTTGGCATTTACAGGTAACACAGTGTTGTTATTTTTCTCATTACAAAATGCTTTCTCTTGGTACAGAAATTGACAGATAATGAAAAGATGCATTTAAATTGTTTACTTGTGTTCTCTTCCAAGCTACAACCATTTTGGTACCCATGGGGACTTAAAAACAATTTTGGCAACTAATAGTCACCAACTTGGATACCTGTGTTTGACCTCCATGTGATATGTTGTTACATTTTTAGAACCAAGTTTTAGGGTTTGAAGACAAGACGATCCTACACCCAGGCAACCATTTTGTAATTTTAGGATGTGGAATGGAGACTTTGAGTAGCTTGGAGTTCTAACTGATGTTTGCACACAAACTTCTTGCTTATTTACTCATTCTTTATTATGTGTTTCTTGTACATAACAGTATAGACACCAAAGACTTTCCAACAGTATGGACAGGAGCCTTGTGTTGGCGGCAGATGATTTGGTGGAAGGACTGCACCCTTATCGCAGTTGGATGGGATACCATGAGTCAGAAAGACATTGTTTGTGAATTAGAGATCTCTGCAGAAGATGGGGCTAATAGCATTGCTATCAGGTAAGAGTTGAACTTATGTGTATTCACAGTGATACAGTCTTACTTATTTCTATTTCCTTTGTGAATCACAGCCAGTCTGCCATTAACAGGGTTTCACTATAGTAGATTGTAAGCCAGGCAATATACCCACATAACATGCAAAGTTATATCAGCAGAAGTCATTGATTCTAAACTCAATGCTGGTGGGTGTCTAGTTGTTCCTTTCAACTGAGTAAAATTCTGGTAAACTCTTGAGATTTTTTTTATTTTACATGATTTGCGAGCACCCTCGATTTTTCAAAACACTCTCCGTTACCTTTCGTTTGTTAACAATTTATTTGTTAAGAAATCCAAATAAACAGAGGTCTACATAACCAGCATACTTGAGAATGCAAGTCACTATGAACCCTTTTACTCACAAGAGTGACTAGCATTTAAATTCTCACAGCAAAATTTCAAGGAAATGTGTAGAAGCTAGAGGGGAGAATTTACAATGTCACTGCTGAATCAAACTTTAAGGCCACGAGAGTAAAGGAAATGATCACCATGTAGAGAAGCTCTTTATTGTTGAACAAATTCTCCTTATCAGCACCTTAGAAATGTTTAGAGAACAGTATAGAGAATACGGAGGATGTAAAGGTTTCACTAAGCTTTATTACTCCCAATTTCTTCTCTTTTCTTCTCAGGCGCACGACTGAAACCGACACGCCAGTCCTTCGTCTTTGTGCCCGTCGTCACACTGAGTCTGTATTAGTGGAGCTCATTAATGGAAACTTACTTAGTTACACTTCAGGTATCTAACTTGAAAGGCGAGTTGAGTCTTTGTTCAAAGGTCTCCTAAATCTGACGTGACATATTTATTTTGTTTTCAGATTCAAGCCAGGCCAAATTATCACCATGGTTTAACAGTCGAGGACTTGAAATCTCTCTCCCTCAACCGTGCCAGTGTGTAAAAACAGCCTTAGTGGGAGATGAGGTTTGTAACTCAAATATAATTTTGTTCAGTGGTCAAAGTTGACCCGAGTCTCCTCACCTTCTGTAGTTGTTAGACATTTTTGAAGCAGTTTCTTTCGGACAGAAAAGACGTGCAGTCATAGTATCACAGTGAGGAATTAATCTCTCCCCCCCCCCTTCCCTCCCCACCCTTCCTAAAGCCTCAAGCCCCAATTTTACTTAAGGACCTTCGTCAAATGAATAAAACAGCGATGTCATTCCAGTTTCTATGGCGGATTAATTCCTGGAACAGGATAAAAAAAAAAAACACCCGTGAAGGCAAATGAACTTTGATTGTTTCACAATCGAGAATTAAATGTCAAATACAAAATTCGTCAACCTCAGGCAAAAGTTAAACCCTGACATTTTGATCTGGACTCATGAAAACTTTCCCCGAAGCCATTGTGCCGTAACTAAGAAATCCTTTTTTTTTTAATTTACAGGAAGTCGTTCTGGGATTGACTGAACACTCAAGGTTATATGCGAATAACAAAGAGGTACGATTCTGTATTTTGATGTTTTTATCGTAGTGCCAAATACCACAGCTGACAGCGGAACATAATTTGAATTTTACATTATAGGTGGCTTCAAACTGCTCTTCCTTCGCTGTTCATGATGAATTTCTTCTTCTAACAACGCATGCGCACACGTTGCGTTGTATAAGTCTTTTACCAACCACGCGAGGTAGGTTCCAGACCTTTTGATTAGAATAAAGGGGTAAGTTTCTAAAGAAACTGTGGTGCTGCGTCGGTGGGAGAGTATAGCAGGTAATTTAGTGTTAACAACTGGGTTGAAAACGTAAATTAGCCACCGTAAAGGGTAAAAAAGCTGACGTTTCGAGCGTTAGCCCTTCGTCAGAGCGATTGGTAAAATTTTGATTAGAAACTTATTTTCATCTCTAAGATCGACACGAATTCTTAGAAATAAAGCACTTGCAAAATTAAGGTGACATTTTTCCATATCCGAACTCTGAGTTAGTGCGGTTAAGAATCCATCACCTTCAGCGCCACAAACTTGTCTGATCTCAGCGAAAGCTTACTTCAGACTACTCCTTGATGTCGTAGGTTTGCCAGTTTTGATTGAAGATAAACCGCATCCTTTGGATGAAAACATAAGACGCGTCGAGAGAGGTTCACGGATAGTGGTCGCTGTTACTCAAGATACGAAAGTTATTTTGCAGGTACGAGAACAGGAATACTTTTAAAAGACTTCATTTTTCCACGGTGGAATTCTTTTACATTCAAGCGTCCTTTTCTTAACAAGTTACGGAAAACGCGATGGCGTTTAGGTTACCGTGTTGAACTCTGAATCGAGAAGTCTGGGTCCGAGAGGCCATGACGGGGTCATCTGAGTTGTGTTCTTACGTAAGACTCTGAACTCTCACAATGCTCTCTCCGCCAAACTGCCAGGAAATACTCGCTAATTGCTGGGTGGATTCACAAGCGATGGTCTCGCACACCATCCAGAAAGAATGAAGTTTTCCTAGTCGCTTCTTTCTAAAGAAACACGGTTAAGTTGCGTAGCTACTCAATTCAGCTTCGTATACAGACCCTATTTTAGTAACAAGAAATTTGGCCAGAATTTTTCCTTATGCGGCTAATGTATACAACTGAAGTGTTATCTTTGTCTGATTATCCTCGTAGATGCCTCGTGGAAATATAGAGACTATTCATCCTCGATCGCTAGTTTTGTCGTATTTACAGAAATGTTTAGACAGGTGAGTAGGCCTGGTGATGAGACTGGATTTTTGACGAGACTGGACACCAGGTGACTAGTGCCTAAGATCGGACGTTGGTGTTTAAAAACGGATACTAGTCTCGGAATAATTGGACTTAAGACACTGGCAACCCAAAGCAGACTCCAGTGTCTATAATGGGACATTGTTGTCTAAAATCGAAACTCTAGTGTCTAAAATAGGACACTATAGGGTCTAAAATCGGTCACTATTGTCTAAAACCAGACGCTAGTGTTTAAAAGTGGAGAACGGTGTCTAAAATTGGACAATAGTGTCTAAAATCGGTCACTACTGTCTAAAATCACACGCTAACGTCTAAAAGTGGAGAACAGTGTTTAAAATTGAACAACAGTGTCTAGAATCGGGCACTAGTGTTTAAAATCAGTCTCAAGTGTCTAAAAGCAGACGCTAGTGTCTAAAATCGGACATAGTGTCTTAAATCAGATTCTAGTGTCTAAAATCAGATACTAGTGTCTAACTTCGGACAATAGCGCCTTAAATAGACTACTCTGATCTAGAATTGGGCGTGGTTATGTTGATCAATGTACCTTTGGTATTTCAGTCTCAGCTATGGAGAGGCCTTTACCGTCATGCGCCGTCATCGGATCAATCTTAATTTGATACATGACCACAATCCCAAGGTGAGTATCACTTTTTTATGGCTGAATGAAACCAAATTAGTGGTACAAGTTTCTTACACTCAAGACCGGGGCCGGGGAACCGGTCATGTGAGCGAGCATTTTTAGTTTTCTTTATTTGTTTATTTATTTATAATAAAATATCTACTGAAATTCTGTCTTTCGCAGCTTTTCTTGGAAAATTTGGATAAATTTGTGAGTCATGTGGAATCGGTAAATTTTATCAACCTATTCCTCACGGATCTTAAGTATGTGGTTTTCTGAATTTCGATTTCCAATTTAAAAGTGTCAAAAAGTTTACGATCGGGTGTTTTTAATTTCTTGATTTTTTTTTTCTCTGGCAGAGAGGAAGATGTGACTACCACGATGTATTCTGATTATTATTCTGAATCAAAACAGACGTACGTGTTTATTTAATATGTTTTCAACACTTTCCACCCTTACATCAATATGTATATTCTCCATACTTGCCTCTGGCATTCACGTTCTCACAAGCACAGTCGTTTGACTGCTTTGTTGGTTGCCATGGTAATAGCAACTTTTCGTCTTCTTTGCTTTGATTTATCACCAACCTGTTGTTAAAACACCTTTTGCTGGCGCACTGGCGTCTTTTTAGATTGTTTGAAAGGAGCTCTCACTATAAGCGCTGCAAGACGCATGTTTCCCTGCCCGTGGGAAGATTGGAGACGAGTTGGGTAGAGGTTTGGTTAGACTCCTTTCAGAACTGTCGCTGACTCGTATTGTTCAAGGTCTCATACTTCCCACTGGCAGAGAAAAGCTCGTGCAGGAGCGCTAATAACGAGCGCTTGTCCGTCGTAGTATTTTAAAACGGTTCTTCTTTCAACAGCCCTGTTGCGTCTCTGGGTGATGAGTTAAGTAAAGTTGATCGAGTTTGTGATGCTGTGCGCGCTGCCTTGGAAGCTGTTGGCCATAACAAGTAAGTCATAATTGCCCCCGCAGGGTTTTTGGCCCTAGAGGGCCAAAAACCCGAGGAGGCACCTTAGGACTCCCCGCGTAATATAGAGGAAGACTGGAGAAGAGGGAATGTGGGTATTTTCGGTAGATCATAACCAGAAAAAATCTCGATTTGATCGCTTGCACGGCCGCAAGGTATCAACGTTTTTCCCGCAAATGGTCATGGGCTGCCAGTAAAAAGACACGCGCGCGAGGACTTTTAGGATCGGCGTCTTTGACACGAGATTTGTCATAGTATAGAGGAAGACTGGAGAAGAGAGAATGTAGGTGTTTTCGGTTGATCGTAACCAAAAAAAATCTCGATTTGATCGCTTGCACGGCCGCAAGGTATCAACGTCTTTCCCGCAAATGGTCATAACTACACAACTGTAAACAACAAGCCCAACTCAAAAAAAAAAAAGAAAATGGTACTGTAGGGCGGGGGCAGCTCTAGTGAGAACTATAACTAGTTACTGGTTTGAGTATATTTTAGGTGAGTAGCATTAGTTTTCTGAGGTTTCGCTACTGACTAGTTCCCAGTTTTAACTTATCTGTGGTGTCTGAAAGTGCAAGCGATATGGAAACGAGTCATTCATCAGCACACAACGAAGAGCACGAAGGGAACTGTTCCCGTGCATTTCCAACAGAGAGGCGACTGGGAAGGAATTAGCTCGTTCCTGGCTCTCTATCAGAGAACAGTGCGTATGTATGTGAACACCTCAATTCTGCCCAATTTATTTGAAGGTACTTTCTGTCCATCCTAACCACGTATGTGAAGAAGAATGATCCAGAGTTAGAGAAAGTTTTGATGATCATCAAAGATTTAAAAGGTTTGTTTGTTCGTTTGTTTCAAGCTCCTACAGGTAGTAATATTTGCTTTCTCGCCTTGAACTAGAATCCTGGGTTCTATCTTTTGATAAACGTGAATCGAGTCCATGAAATTTCTTCTTTCTTGGTACAATGTAGGAGACTCCGGAGTGTAAGAAACGTTTTCTCGTCAAGTCCTACAGTTTTTCCACTTTGATCCATCTTTTTCTTCAGTTTTGTGGATAAAATCGACTTTTGTTAAAATCATACCGTTTTGCCGTCATTGGAACGATTTAAATCATTGGTATTTTTGCAGTATTTAGATATTACGTTACTGTTTAGGCGGTCTTAGCGAAATGCCTAGATACTACTTTTTCCCTTTTTATGTAAGTGGTAGGTTTTGAAGGCGTTCACAATATATATCACATTAATAACTTAAGTTCCTATTTTCATTCAAGCCAATCCAGTAAATACAACAGAAACCGAACGAGTTACGTCAGAGGAAGCCCTTAGATATGTTCTCTTTCTGGTAGACGTCAATCAAATGTATGACGTAGCACTGGGAATGTACGACTTTGAATTAGTACTTATGGTCGCTGAAAAATCGCAGAAGGTAATGATAAAAGTGGACAGCGGTATTCTTTGCGCGTTTATGTCTAAAGGAAGCCGATGATGCTGATTTCTACCAATTCACATTTTTTTTTCAGGATCCTAAAGAATATCTCCCATTTTTAAATAATCTACGGAAAATGGAGACAAATTTCCAGCGTTTCAGCATAGACAAATACCTTAAGCGCCACACTAAAGCTATTCAACATCTTAGTTTGTGCGGTAGGTAGTGAAGTTGTAATGTAATATGGGAGTATTCTTTTTGCGATTTAAGGGGGTAGATTGTGAAGAACAAATCACCTGTTACCCCAACAGTCCGCCTTGTTTGAGCAATAATAAACCAAACACCAGAAACTAATATTGTGTGTTGAAATTCTGTGCAACGTAGTTTGCAGTATAGATGGGTATT
The DNA here is from genome assembly GCF_036669915.1 of Pocillopora verrucosa. NCBI lineage: Eukaryota > Metazoa > Cnidaria > Anthozoa > Scleractinia > Pocilloporidae > Pocillopora > Pocillopora verrucosa. Next base: position 30,696,771 of record NC_089315.1, on the reverse strand, counting down.
AGCGACCTGTTGAGGATTTTTTTTCTCTTTTGGGGGGGGGGGAGGGGGGACGGTAAAATATTTTCATTCGCTTCACCCTCGTGAGTTGGCTCTTACTGAAGTAGATCGTCGCAGCAGTGCGAGTGACTTCTCTTATGTATTCTCTAGGGCCAGAACATTTTGATGAGCTTGTTTTACTTGTGAAAGAGAACTGTCTATTCAAGGACGCGCTTAAGCTTTATGGGAAATCCAGCCAGGAGCACCGGGTGAGTCGATAATTATGCGATTGAAGATTTTCATGTTCGTTCTGCTATTTTTCCTTTCTAATGATTTAATGACTGTGTCCATTTACGAATGGATTGGACCAGAGTGTGTATCCACCTGACTTAGCCATAAGCCTACCCAGGCTACCCATCAAAGACGTTGAAGATTAGCTTGTCTGTCTCGGGTTAATTTTGAAATAACTGCGTTATTTACAGGCTTTATTGGTTGCATATGGCGAGTACCTTGTTCAACAGAAAAGACACGAGGAAGCCGGACTAGGTATGTTATTTAACGTTTCAAATTTAGAAGAGGATAAATTTGCATTATTACCTATATGTGGTTGTTATAAATCTGCTTCTACCAAACCCTTCAGGTATAACCACAATGAATTTAGCACTTACTAGCCTTACCAGCCTCAAGTATTAACTTTCCTTTTTGCAGTATTTACTAGTTGTGGAGCTCACGAGCAAGCTCTATCATCATTCCAGAAGAGCGGAAACTGGAGACAAGTGTTTTGTATGGCTTCTCTGTTGCAGCACACTGGCGAACAACTGGTATCATTGGCCAGAACAGTTGCAGGTGAGCTACTCACCTCTTTGGTAGAACTCTCTTGTTCTTGAAACATCTGTTGGTCAGGATTAATGTGTTCATTTGCAAAACTGTAGGTTATCTGAAAGGACATAAGCGTTCCCTTGAAGCCTCCAGAGTCTTGGAAGAATATGCAAAGGTAAAGAACTGCAGAGAACACAAGAGTCTAGTTATGAGTGATTGATATATCATCACTCAGGGTTAGTGCGTTTATCCCCGCACCAGCTAATGACAATTTCTAAACTCTTTTACACTATGCCTTAGATTTATGGTTTTTCATTTGAATTCCTTCTCTATTGTTACATTTTCATTCTTTTCAAATTTTGAAGACCTGCTGTTTCTTGGTTTGGATTTATGTCCTTGTGCTTTTTTGTTTGGTTTCGTAGGATCCTGAGGAAGCCATTGCTGTTCTTATCGACGGAATGCAGTGGGAAGAAGCTCTGAGATTGGTGAGTTAGAGAGTTTTAGGACGGCGTCCCTCCTGTACTATCCCGGGAACTCAAACGTATTATCAAGTCTCTGTAAGAATTTTTTTGAAGCACGCTTTCACTAGTTAAGTCGATGGTCTCGCTAGCACCAGCGGGACAGAGGAAGCCTGGAGCGAATGAGGGAGTGAGCGTGTAAGACTGGGGCAGAATTATTTTTTCCTTTCAGACTTAAGTGCCTTCAGTAGAAAGAGCGAATTTCCAGAGGAAAAAAAGCGACATGACAGTTTTGCTTAAAACTCGACAGAACAGTTCGTCTCCTTTCGTGTGACTTATCTAGGGACGCAAGCCCTTTAAACTCGATGGGGGATGGAAGCGGTTTAAGTTAACTTAGGGCTAATTTTGAATAGCGTCGCCGTTTACAGGGTTCGTGTTTATGTCCCTTATAGATGCATAAACATGATCGGACAGATATTGTGGAGACACATTTGAAAGGCGCGTTGGAAGAAGGTTTGTAATAGTAATTTAACTACTACTTATCTTCGCAAAACGGGAATTTCTGATCATCTGCGGAGTCATCATTGAAGAGTATTCGCGGGATTTTTTTCATCCGAAAGATATTTAAAAGAAAAAACAAACAAACAAACGTCATTCCAAGAGTTGAAGGAGTCGTCATCTCTTTAACAAAGTTTAACTGAAAATATTTGCAAGGCTCACTTGAACTTGTTTTCCTTGTAAGAATAGGAAGCTTAAAGAATAAAGGTCTGTTTTTTTTAATTTTATTTTTTTTAATCTCAGCCCATAACCACCACTTGAGTTCCATACAAGAACAGGAGGAGCTGTTCAATAAATACACCAAGCGACTGAAAGTTGTCAGAGAATTGAAAGAACAGCAAAGTGTAGAATATCAAGGTATAACACGACATTTTTAGGTAATTTTTTTGGTTGCTTTGTTCCATGCTGGTTCATTTGCCTGTACCTTTGAGTCAGCCACTAATTTCCTTTTTTCCAATCATCTTCGAAATTTTTTTCGTCGGTGTCTTCCTTTACAGAGAGTGGACTGGCGCGAGATGATACGGACCTGTTCTCCGACACGAGCAGCGTAGGCGATAACTCGGAGTATGCCTCTAGCACCAGTTCCCGTGGGTCAAGATCAACCGGGTAGACAAAAGTCCTATTTTAAACTTAAGTCACATCTTTCCTAAACTTCTTTGCGGCTAAGTAAGGTCTGTAATTAAAATTTATTTTTGACAGGCGATCCTCCAAAAATCGAAGAAAAACTGCACGAAAGATGTACAGCTTGAAAGAGGGAAGTAGATTTGAGGATTTAGCCTTGATGGAAGCACTTTCTGACATTATTCAAACCGTTCACAAGACCACAGGTATGCGAGTCCAGTTCATGTATTAGCGCCCTATATATTGGATAAATCAAGGCAGGCCCATAAAGGGCGCGGAAAGAAGATTTAGGGGCTGAACCACTGATTCATTTGAGACTGGTCGTAAAAACGCAAGCATAGACACAAGGCTGAAGTACGCATGTGCAGTTAAGTGTCAGTTATAACTAGAGTATCGTGGTGCATGCAACGTTATTTCCGATTACTTCATTTGCAGACGACATGGCGTCCTTGCTCAAGATGTTGGTTTTGTTTGATCATGCGGAACAAGCTACCGTCCTTCAAACCAACTTTGAAAAGCTAATCTCAATGATAGAATCATCGATCGGCGTTATCTGGCCCCCAGAGGAAAGCTCCAGCAATTCAAGTCAAGTTTCCCAGGTACGTTAAGCCGATTGTAAAAATTACCCAACTCTCTATCGAGTTCTCGGTAGCATAGTGGTAAAGAAGCGGATGGCGAAGGCATGTGTTTGGCTCCTAATGGCAACTCAGATTTGTTTAGTTTGTACCTTTCTCGTTACAAAACGTCAGTGAGTCTTTTTTTAGTGATTTACTCTCCCAACCGCGTCATTTCGTAATTTAAAGTCTATCCTCAGCTTCCGATAGCAATCGGAGGGCAATCGTTCATCTTCAAGCAACAACTTATTATCTCCAAACGATCTTCGAGACTTGCAGAAGTACAGAGCTTGGTTCTTTTTCAACCATTTTGTATTACGTGGCCTTCACGATAGAGTCGGGTTTCATTAATTTTAATTCGCCTTTTTCCAGATCACAGGTCCAGGAGCTACAGTTAACAGCATCATTGCAGCGATGAGAAGTGATCAGAATACGACGTTAAATAAGCCAAGAGGTACTCATCAATGTTTGCCTTTTTATTTCGTTTGCGATGGTACATGTTTAATTTTAAACATTTTAAACAATTTTAAATACTAGAAATCCTGAAGATGGCCTGAATATGCTTTGTGCCAAAATACACAATTGACTATTGCGTGAAGCGCGGAAAATTTTCACTTACCCCCGGGAATGTAAAAACGGCACCAAGCACGGGCGCTGTAATCTTTAAAATGTTTCGATCTGTCCCTAAAAAAAAGCCTAAAACAATCTTGGATCATTTTAAAAATCACTACCGTTATTTCTACCTGCAGATGAACTGCAAAGACCAAAACCTCCTCCCTTTAAAATAGCAACGAACTGGAAGCTTGACCAACTCCTGTCATAACGAAAGGCAAATCGTCCCCGAGAAAAGGAGAAACAGCGTGTTTCACGAGGCTTGAAGTTCAGTGCTCCTCACAAGCAACGCTCTTATTTCAAGGACGTAATGAACTTTTGTCAAGGATTACAGAAAGTAAGCAAGCAATAGATAGGGAGAAAGATCAAAAGTAATAAATGTACGTGGCAGGCAAGAAAGCGACAATTGCGAGAATGAAAGAACACAGAAGTGAAACGACACAAGACAAGAAGAGTTGTTTTCCAAGCTCTTTATATCAATTGAGTTAAACACTTTATGGCTGATGTCAAGGCATGAGAGAATTCGAAAGCTGGCAATAAATTAATAAATGAACTCCAGTATGTAAAGTTTATATATTCAGTGTGGTCACTCTTGTAACTCTCTTTGTTGTGGAGCTGGTTTGCTGTTATATTTAGCTAAGTCAACTTGGAGGGATGCCACCACATCTGACTTTGCAGTAAGCTTGATATCATTCGTTTCACTACAGAGGTTCTTGTTTCACATGAACAATGTTGAACCGTGCTTCACCAGCTATCAAAGAGAACAAAAACATAGTTGAGGATGCGACGATATGTGACAGTGTGACACAGGTTTTGAGATGGCGCTACTGATCCTAGCTGATGTCCTTCAGGCGAAAGCAAGCCGCCAAGCAGAAAAAAAGTTGGATCATTAAGCTTAAATATGGCGGCGTGCGAACCGTTTTAGGGATTAAAGGAGAGCTATTCTGCTTGCTTCTGCTTGACTCAGTGTGTTCGCTTCATTAGCAAAACATAAGTGATACTCTAAACATTTTACCTCGAAGATTACGAAGTTCAATCTCAAGATGTTCCCTCTTCTTTTTCTCCAAATCCATCTGCAGCTTGTATGAATCTGAAACAACAATTGAATCAAAGAACTTAAACTTATTTGAAGAAAACTAAACAAAGACCGGTTTTATCGAGAATCGGATTTGTATTGAAAATACTGCTAGTGCCTAACGTAAAGAAGGCTTATTTCAGGCCCCGGTTCTTCTAAGGGAAGATTACGCCATCCACTGGATAAATCTCTATCCGGTAGATAACACAATACGTTTTGATAACACTTATCCGCTGGATGGCCTTATCCGCCTTTGAACAACTGGGCCTAAGTCTTTAACACTTTGGTGATCTTGGGAGACATTTTCTCATTCCCTCGACACTGTCACACAGATTCTGGAAGCGAAAAGCAAATAAATATATCATAAAGATCCTTCGAAGTAAAACTGTTATTCTAGATTGTTGTAAAGAAAAGAGCCTGGAGAAGACACCAGCTTACCGTGCAAAATCTTCATTTCTACTTCCTTTCTTTCGATGTTTTGTAGCAGTTCCGCATTGGAATCTGCCCAGACCAAACAAAAAAGCTGTCAATTTTAACATCGTAAAAAAAGAACTAAGTAACAAGCCTAAGAAATGCGCGAAGCGGGTGCGAGACGCGCAAGGAAAGGAACGCAGATTTCTTTCTCAGTTTAATATGATCAATATCGAGTACGTACTCTTCACTTGGTCCAATTCTCGCTGCACTGCCAGCCTTTGCTTCCTCTCCCGCTTTATTTGTTCCTGATATGCGTCTTAAGAAAAGCAGAATTACAACATTCAACATTATTTACTTCAGCAAGCTAAATCAAAGAAGATCAATTTTTAGTCTTCTATAGCCTGAAATATTCTTTAAAAAAAAGTCTGTAATTGATCAGTAAAAATTTTTCAATTTTTCCCTTCCTTCCCTTAATCTAGCCTCCTTTATTAGAGAACAATTTTGGGTCTATTCAAGGGCTGATCAATTTCCTTTTGCTTGCAACGTTTTCTGGGTAAGGAATTCTTATATCATTTACCATATAAAATGTTTAGTTCTGTTTCTTTGCGCTGCAAGGTTTTCAGAAGGTCATTGTGGTCTGCTGCAAAATCAAGAAGAATGTTTTTAAGCATTGATCAAGTACAATGTATCTGCCTGAACTGTTATAAAATTAAGATATTACAACTTAAGACAGCCGTACAGGTTTCAAATTACCCCTGTGTTTTTTAGCCAACTGTTCCATCCATGCACCATCACTGACTAAAACCTCCCTGGTTCTTTTGCAGCTATGATGGCTACAGTCTGGAAAAAAATTTTAACATTAATATTTACAATGCTTTCCTTTACCACACTAACACACTAAGTAAACAGGGATGGAAAAAAAACCAGGAAAGCACATCTCCACAGACACACAAAGGACCAACACAACAGCCAAGCAACTGATTACAAAGTGAGCTGAAGGGTTGACAAGCAGGCAGTCAGACAGAAACAGACCAACAGATTAACAGAGTCACACCAAAAGGCAGGTACACAGCAAAAAAGGAAAGAAGTAGGCCTTCATAGCTAAAGAACAGATGAGATTGAATGACAGAAAATTGGTTTTACTGACTCTGAGTTGATAACATAGATTGGCCATTGGAAAGAGTTCCTCTTTATGGTGGCCAACTTACATTATCAATTCAGTTGATAAAACCAAATTCTCTCATAATACTCCCCAGCAAGGTAGCACCACAGTTTGTTTAGAAACTTACCCCCTTTATTCAGACTAACAGAAAGACACAAACACACAAACTCTTGGCAAGCGAGCAACCAATCAAATCCTAACTAAGCTGATAGGCTTACAAAAAGATGGAGGCTAACTCATCCCTGGAAAACAACCAACCATTCCATTGCTAAATGAGCAGAAAGTGAGACAGACAAACAAAGGAATAATATGAAGGCAAAAAGATAGACAAGCAGACAACTGAGCAATTACATACAGTTACACTGTCTAATAATTTATCCAGAGGGCTTACCACAGTTTGTAAACTTTACTGAAGTACCTGGAAGAGTCTGGCTTGCTCCACCATCACTTGAAATTTTTGAATGAATACTTTTACAAGTTGTGACAGTACTATTTCCTAGGATGTTGCTTGGATGCATCTTTGTACAAGATGGAGTGTCACAGCTCCAACATCTTGTCATATCCACAACATTGACCTGACTTCTTTGATTGACATCCAGTCCTATTTGGTTGACATCTCTATCATGTCTGCCAGGAAGATGTAATGGTGGCAACTGATTGTTTGAGAACAATGGTTTAATTGGATGTAACTGATCACTAGGAGAATTCACCTTATCACTTGTGTAGAAAGTGATTTGAGTAGACTGTAAAGGATTGGTGGTGCCAGCCCTAGATGATGGTGATGGCGATGAGGGGTGGAACAATGTCTCTGGCAAGTCGTCATCATCATAATCATTAAAGCTATCCACAGATTCTGAGTCATCACTGACAAAGGCTTTGAAAAGATCTGAAAAGGAATACATGTCACATGTCTCACCATCTGCAGGATTTACATCATTGTTCTCTGTGCTGATGGACTCAGCATCTACACTTGAAATTCCACTAGATGCTGAGCTGCAGGCCACACTTTCCAATTCTATTGGAGTCTGCCACTCAATCAGTCGCAACCTGGTTTCATTTTCTGGTGTGATGTAAAACTTCAACACCTTATCAACATCTGACTTAGTGATGTATGTGCACAAACTTGGCCTTTTCATCTGGGTCAGAACTTTCAGTTGACAAATGTCATTGTAAGGATACTTATACTTGACAATTCCTAACTTCTGAAGATTGTACTGCAACTGGACACTTTGGCCGTTCAAAAGCTGCACAACTTTGTGAACATCAGGCATTGACACAACAATCTGATCATTTACAATGAACAAAGGAATTTTCAAAGTTTCTTGGCCACCATGTTCAACCAGATGCCTTTGACTGTCTCCGCAGACATTGTTGACTGCATCTTCTAAATTGATTGGCTCACTCCATTCAATATTTTGTAGAATTTTGTCTCCATTGTCACAATGATTTACATGGTACATGTGCAATAACCTTTCAGCATCAGCCTTGGTGATGTAGGTGCACAGTTTTGCTCTCGAACTCAGAATATTGTGTGATTTTAGCCGCTGCAAGAAAGCTCGTTCAAACCTTTTTGTTGGAATGTTAAGGCGGTGCATATAATTTCCCACTTGCGCACACTGTTTAAAGATGTCAATAACAGCCTTTTGAAGATCAGGAATGCAAACAACAACCTCATCATTAACAAAACAGGTACGAATTACATATC